>NC_069505.1:563158687-563523502 GCF_027579735.1 Bombina bombina
AATTGTTGCCCATACACTCCCAATTGAGGCTGCTCTCCTTGCAGCCTCTTTGGATGAGCCAATCAGCGCTGCTTTCAGTCACATGACTTGACTGTCTGAAGAGGCGGAGCAGAGTAGCTTTCCTAGGGCAGACTGGAGGGAAACTTGAAGCTGCGTAACGTGGGATTGAAACGCTGAACTGAACTAAGAGGAACTTGAAGGAGCTGATGGGGGAATGGCGATCGGGCGGGGGGGGGTGACGGGTGTATCTCTCTTCATCTGTCTGTGTCTCTCTGTCTCTGTCTCGCTCTCTCAATCTCTCTCTATCCCTATCTCTATTTCTCTCTCTCCTCTCTTTCTCTCACTCCCCCTCTCTTTCTTTCTTTCTTTCTTTTGTTCTTTCTTTCTTTCTCTCTCTTTCTCTCTTCCCCTCTCTTAATCTCTTTCTTTCTTTTTGTCTCTTTATGTCTTTCTCCCCCTCCTCTCTCTCCCTCCCACTCTCCTCCCTCTCTCTCTCCCCTCTCCCTTTGCCCCCCTCTCTGTCCATCCCCCCTCACTCTCTCTCCCTCACTCTTCCCCCTCTCTCTTTCTCTCTCCCCTATCCCGCTGGTCCCCGACCCTGCCGCAACCTAATTAAAGTTATTAACTCCTATCCCGCCGCTCCCGGACCCCGCCGCAACCTAAATAAAGTTATTAACCCCTATCCAACCACTCCCGGACCCCGCCGCAACCTAAATAAAATATTAACCCCTATTCCACCGCTCCCGGACCCCGTCGCAACCTAAATAAACGTATTAACCCCTAAACCTCTGGCTTCTCACATCACTACCACTAACTAAACCTGTTAACCCCTAAACCGCCAGCCCCCCACATCGACATAAACTAAATTAAGCTTTTAAGCCCTAAACCTAACAACCCGCTAACTTTTTAATTAAAATAAACTAATTTTAAACTATTAATTAACCTACCCTAACTATTATACTACAATTAAATTAAACTACCAATTAAATTAACTAAATTACATAATAAAAAAACCTAACCCTACTCAAATTATTTAAATATGCTATTTAACCTTATTAAAAATTGCTAAATTACAAAAAAAATAAAAGCTAAGTTAAAAAAGAATTACACCTAATCTAATAGTCCTATCAAAATAAAAAAGCCCCCCCAAAATAAAAAAAAAACTAGCCTACAATAAACTACCAATCACCTTTAAAAAGGGCCTTTTGTGGGGCATTGTCCCAAATAAATCAGCTCTTATACCTGTAAAAAAAATTACAAACACCCCCAACAGTAAAACCCACCACCCAACCAACCCCCCTCCCCCAAATAAAAACCCCATCTAAAATAACCTAAGCTCCCCATTGCCCTGAAAAGGGCATTTGCATGGGAATTGCCCTTAAAAGGGCATTTAGCTCTTTTACTGCCCAGACCCTAATCTCAAAATAAAACCCACCCCTAAAAAACTTAAATAAACCTAACACTAACCCCCGACGATCCACTTACAGTTCTTGAAGTCCCGCTTGAAGGATCCATCCAGCCAGCGAAGTCATCATACAGGCTTCAAGAAGTCTTCATCCGGGTGGCCTCTTCTATCTTCATCCAGCCGGCGAAGTCCTCATCCAGGCGGCAAGAAGTCTTCATCCATATGGCATCTTCTATCTTCATCCATCTGGTGTGGAGCGGGTCCATCCTGAAGACATTGAGCGCGGAGCTCCTCTTCAATATGGTCGCCATCGTAAACTGGAACTTCAATGCAAGTGACGTCATCCAAGATGGTGTCCCTTGCATTCCTATTGCCTGAAAGGTTCCAATCAGCCAATAGGATTAGAGCTGCTGAAACCTATTGGCTGTTCCAATCAGCCAATAAGATTAAGCTCTCACCCTATTGGCTGGAAATTTAGTAATTTTTAATAAGGTTAAATAGTATATTTTAATAATTTGAGTAGGGTTAGGTTTTTTTAATATGTAATTTGGTTAATTTAATTAGTAGTTTAATTGTATTATAATAGGGTAGGTTAATTAATAATTTAAAATTATTTTATTTTAATTTAAAGTTAGCGGGTTGTTAGGTTTAGGGGTTAATAGCGTAATTTAGTTTATGGTGATGTGGGGGGCTGGCAGTTTAGGGGTTAATAGGTTTAGTTAGTGATAGTGATGTGGGAGGCCAGAGGTTTGGGGTTAATATGTTTATTTAGTGGCGGTGGGGTCCGGGAGCAGCGGAATAGGGGTTTATAACGTTATTTAGGTTGTGGCGGGGTCGGGAAGTGGCGGAATAGGGGTTAATAAATTTTATTTAGGTTGCGGCGATGTCGGGGCAGCAGATTAAGGGTGTTTAGACTCTGGGCTTATGTAAACGTAACTTGATTTCAACCATATAAATCAATGGGATATCTGGCAGCATCGAACATAAGCTTTCGCTGCTTTCAGACTCCCATTTATTTCTTTGGCATCTGTGGCCTCCAGGGTTGCAGATTGAAAACCAGGTATGCTGGGCCGGAATAGCCTAAAGCGTACCTGTTAACTATTTGATAACTTTGAAAAAGTGTAAAATAGAGGAGAATGTGTATTCGGAACATCTGTAATGACGTAAGCATCGATCTGCGTCGGATTGAGAACGGCAGATCGTATGTTACGTCACAAGTGTCAGCTTTTGCTGGTCTGTAGGCTTTGATAACTAGGTTGGATCAAGCTTGCAACAATTAAGCTGCAGAATTCCGGCATATATGCGGTTGACGGCTTGATACATATCCGCCAATATGTATATAGTGTAAATGTATTATTATTCTGAGCAGGAATAATTGCGAATATAGCATGTAATTGGGTATCATATGTATTTATTTGCTATCAATGGATATTTTAAGAGCTGGGCCAGTTTTCTCTCTGTACCTGTGTAACCCCTCCTGAATGCAATCTATTTTTAAAAACCACCCTACACAGGTGTTATAAAATGGGCTGGCATATAAGATGACATTTCATACTGAAAAAGAAATTCAAGAGAAGGAAGAAAAACATTGAAAATGTCATGACAGTAAAGAGGTGATTTTAATTTCTGCTGTATCTGAATCATAACAGTTTAATGTTAGGTGGGCTATCCCTTTGAGCTATCATTTTAAGATTATATTGAATCAAACATCAATTCGAATTTTAAAATCATTGTCTAAAATATAACACTGTGTGTCCTAATGTCAGCATCAATGTTTATCTTTAATACTAATTTAACATATACATACTATCAAAGTATAATGCACAATGTAATAAATGGCACTTACAAGTTCTGATGAGTGATCAATGACACAAGTATTGAGCAATTTGAATTGTTAGTGATAGTTTAAAATTTATATTTGAATCAGATTGGCTGATTTCATAAATCATGTGATTATGCATATTCCAATCAAAAGTGGTTGAAAAATTCACTAGTGTGTGGGTTGTTTAGGAGTTTGTGTCATAATTGATGCGAAAAGTGTTGCGTCAAATATGGTGCAAGTGGAGAGTGGGACTTGTATTACATGACTTAAACATGGTACAAATAGATTTTGCCAAAAAAATAAAAAAGGAAGTTAGCTATATTACATTGTGTATTTATTTAATTTTTTTCTCTAAATCTGTTAGTGCAACAAGTTTGGGGCAAAACTTTGCAACAAATTTGGAGAAATAATATTGTCCCCTTACTTTGTAATAATAGACAAAGTTGTAATATAATCCATAAGTAGTAATGTATTTTTCATTTTTATCCGTATATCTATTAGTGCGCCAAATGTGGAACAATAATATTGTTTGATTTTGAAAGGGTATACAATTTAAATAACGTTTCTAATTTACCTTTATTATGTAATATACTTCATTCTCTTGCAGCATCGAACATAAGCTTTCTGTGTTTTCAGTCTACCACTGATTTCTATGGCATCCGCGGCCTCAAGGGTGGCGGATTGAAAACTAGGTACACTGTGTCGGAATAGACGCGAGCGTACCTGTTAAATGTTTGATAAATTGGGAAAAGGGTCAAATAGAGTCGAATGTGAATTTGAAACATCTGTAATGACGCAAGCATCGATCTGAGTCGGATTGAGATCACAGGAGCGTATATTTCGTCACACATCTCAACATTTGACGATCTTGACTCTTTGATAACTACGGCAAATCAATCTCGTGACAAATACGACGTGGGATTCAAGCGTATTTACAGTTGATGCTTTGATACATACCCCCCTAAAGGTGAAACATATATTAAACAGTCAGAGTCATTATGCCACAATGAGGGGCGGACACTAGGCGAACACTAAACACAAAAAGCACATAGACTATAAACACAGAGCATTATACTTGCATAGTGCAGGACATTTAACTATATAGCACGTTAAGCTATTATAGTATATATAGAGTTTCTGTTAATAATGAGAGAACCATTAAAGGGACACTAAACTCAATTTTTTTCTTTAATGATTCAGATAGAGCGGCAATTTTTGGCAACTTTCTAATTTACTCCTATTATAAATTTTTCTTTGTTCTCTTGCTATCTTTTTTTAAAAATTAGAAGTTGAATCCAGCACAGCAATCCAACTAGATAGAACCCTCCTGGAGTTACCACCAAAAACTCCCAGCAACATATACTAATAAATAGAAAAAAGGAGGATAACCAAATATGTTATTAAGGGGCATGAGCCCCGAAATGTCGTGGTTTTTCTTGACTCTGTGATGATTTGATACATCGCATTAAATACTATTTGGCATATTTGGATATCCTCCTTTTTTCTATTTATTAGTATATCTTTTTTAAAAAGCAGGATTGTAAAGCTAAGGAACCAGCCCATTTTTGGTTCCGAACCTAAATGTATTCACTAATCAGAAAGCTCTATCCAGGGTGTTGAACCTAAAATGGGCCGGCTACTAAGCTTTACATTCCTGCTTTTTAAATAAAGATAGCAAGAGAAAGAAGACAAATTTATACTAGGAGTAAATTAGAAAAATGCTTAAAATTGCTGCTCTATCTGATTAATGAAAGAAAGAAATTGGGTGTATTATCCCTTTAACCCCAGAGTAAATGTAAAAGAAATGGATAAAAACAATCTCCTTAAAGCCAAAATAAAAAATAATAGTAGAAATGATAAAGTTAATTGTATCACCAGACACAATGAACATACAGATATCAAAAAGATCCTATACAAACACTGGGGGATCTTAAAGGGACACTAAACCCATTTTTTTCTTTCATGATTACAATAGAGCATGCAATTTTAAGCAACTTTCTAATTTACTCCCATTATCAAATTTCTTTGTTCTCTTGGTATCTTTATTTAAAAAGCAGGAATGTAAAGCTTAAGAGCTGGCCCATTTTTGGTTCAGAACCTGCAGTAGTGCTTGCTGATTAGTTTGGTAAATGTAGCCACCAATCAGCAAGCGCTATCCAGGGTGCTGAACCTAAAATGGGCTAGCTCCTAAGCTTTACATTCCTGCTTTTTAAATAAAGATTGGTTTTAGTATCATGCCTTTATAGACTGATCCAGCGACAAGAAGTATACTTGAGTATACTCTAAGGGTGATCTATAGAAGAAACAAAAACTGGTTAACACTGTGGCCCATATTTATCAAGGTCTGTCGGACCTGATCCGACAGTGCAGATCAGGTCCGACAGACCTCGCTGAATACGGCAAGCAATACGCTCGCCGTATTCAGCATTGCACCGGCAGCTCACAAGAGCTGCTGGTGCAACGCCGCCCCCTGCAGACTCGCAGCCAATAGGCTGCCAGCAGGGGGGTGTCAATCAACCCGATCGTACTCGATTGGGTTGATTTCCGGCGATGTCTTTGTTACCGCTGCTTCATAACTGCTTTTTCTGGTGAGCCATACGGAGCTTGATAAATATGCCCCAGTGAATGGGAAACTTTAAATGTGGTCACTCACAATAAAATATGTGTCACTATAAAGAATGTACAGATATGTTTACAAACTTTAATGGCACTCAGCAATAAAATATAAAATATAGGGGAATATTTATCAAGCGCCGTATGGAGCTTGAAGCCCCGTTTTTCTGGCAAGCCTTCAGGCTTGTCAGAAACACAAATTATGAAGCAGCGGTCTAAAGACCGCTGCTCCATAACCTGTCCGCCTGCATTAAGGCAGCGCACAGACATCGCCGAAAATCAATCCGATCGAATACAATCGGGTTGATTGACACCCCCTGCTAGAGGCTGATTGGCTGCAAATGTGCAAGGGTTGGTATTGCACAAGTATTCCACAAGAAATGCGTATGCTGTCAGCATTTAGCGATGTTGGGCTATAGTGAATCATGCCCGCCCGATATTTGGTAAATTGACCCTGTAATGTCTATATTAACATGCAAATGTAATCTAATCTACATTGGTAGAACAAAATGAAATGTGCAAATTTGGTGAACATATTTACAATATAAAACATAAAGTTGAAACACATAGAGCGAGATTACAAGTCGCTCAGCAAATCTAAATTTTTCGCTAGCGAAAACACCTCTAGCGAAATGCTTTTTGCGATCCTTGGAATCTGCTCGTATTTCAAGTTGAAAAAATATGGGGGTGGTTTCGCTAGCGGGAGCCCGAGAAGTGCAATCAACACTACTCGTGAAAATGACAAAAAAAACACCCTACCATAAGCACCTAGCCTAAAAACCACTTATCTGCCACCCCCCCCCACAATGCAAATACTAAATAAAATTAGTAACCCCTAAACCGCCATCCCCCCACAGTGCAAACTATCTAAATAAACTCTCACAAGGACATTGTACCTCTTTTTTAACATTGCTTGCTCAGTTGTTCTCTATGTATAAATAGCTACATTGCATTAACCAGAGTAAATGTAACATCAGCTCCCCCAGTCTTGCATAACCAACACAGTTATAATAATACACGTTTTACCTCTGTAATTACCTTGTATCTAAACCTCTGGAAACTGCCCCCTTAGTTCTTTTAACAGACTTGCATTTTAGCCAATCAGTGCTCACTTATCGGTAAATTCACATGCATGAGCTCAATGTATCTATATGAAACACATGAACTAACGTCCTCTAGTGGTGAAAAACTGTCAAAATGCATTTAGATTAGATGTGGCCTTCAATGTCTAAGAAATTAGCATATGAATCTTCTAGGTTTTGCTTTCAACTAAGAATACCAAGAGAACAAAGCAAAATTGGTGATAAAGGTAAATTGGAAAGTTGTTTAAAATGATATACCCTATTTGAATCATTAAAGTTTGTATTGAACTTGACTGTCCCTTTAAGGGATATTCCGGTCAAAATTTAAATGCACATAGATGAATTACGTCTTTGAATAGAAATATATTTACAATATAAATGTATTGGCAAAAATACTTCTAGTAAAAGCTATCACTGTTTTAGTGTCAACATTTTTCTCTGCACATGCATGTGAAGCATAGCTAAATATTCTCAGTGCACCAGCATTATAAATACTGCAGCTGCTCAGAGTGCCAATGGGGCTTGTGTCATGTCAGTAATTAATTTGCACCAAGATTACGAGTTTTGCGTTAGTGTTTTAACCCTGAAAAAATGGTAATTTCAGCATTAAAACAGCTGTACCGCAATCCTTTTAGCCTGTAACGCAACGTCAGTACTGCACTCTTAAAAATGACATTTTTTTAATGGGATTCCCATAGCGCTGCCATTACAAGTTTTGCATTCTGGCTAAAAAAATCGGCGTTACAGCCTAAAACGACAAGATCCGTAACGCCATCTAAAAGCAGTAGTTATGAGTTTTATGCTACAAATCTGTAACATAAAACTCATAACTAAACAGCTACAAAGTACAGTAACACCCATGAACTACCTATTAACCCCTAAACCGAGGCCCTCCCGCATCGCAAATACTATATTAAACTTAATAACCCCTAATCTGCTGCTCCCGACACAATTTTTTTTATTAACCCCTATTCTGCCGCTCCCCGACATCTTTACCACTATACTAAACTTATTACTGCCGCCCTCCTGCATCACTAACACTATTTAAATATTATAAACCCCTAATCTGCCATCCCGCCCACATTGCCCCCGCTATACCAAAAGTTATTAAGCCCTACACTGCTGCATCTATAATAAACCTATTAACCCCTAAACCGCAAGCCTCCCACAACAAAATATATTAAAATAAACTATTAACCCTCTAAACCGAAAGCTCCCACATCGCAATAAACTAAATTAAACTAGTAACCCCTAAACCTAATGCCCCCCTAATTTTAGATTAAAATTTACATTTCCCTATCTTAAATTAAATTAAAATTTACGTCAAATTAAGAAAACTAAGTTTAAATTAACAATTAAACTAATATAATTATTAAACTAAAATTAAACTAACTACCAATTAAATTAAACTAAACTACACATTAAAAAAATCCTAACACTACTCTAAAAATTACAAAGTATCTAAATACAAAAAAAGACAATTACAAAAAATAACAAACACCTAGATAACAAACACGGCTAGATTACGAGTTTTGCGTTAGAAGCTGTGTAATGCTAACGAGCAGTTTTCTCTCACCACTCACTTACATGCAGCGCTGGTATTCCGAGTTTTTACAAACCCGTCGTTAAAAGACGAAAAGTGAGCGTAGAGCAAAATTTTGCTCTAAATCTCACTTCAATACCAGCGCTGCTTAAGTCAGCGGTGAGCTGGTAGCACGTGCTTGTGCACGATTTCCCCATAGGGATCAACGGGGAGAGCCAGCTGAAAAAAAGTCTAACATCTGCAATAAAGCAGCGTAAAACTCACTAATGCAGCCACATTGATTCCTATGGGGAAATAACATTTAGGTTTACACTTAACACCCTAACATGAACCCTGAGTCTAAACACCCCTAATCTTACACTTATTAACCCCTAATCTGCCGACACCTGCATTATTTGACATCGCCGACACCTGCATTATTTTTATTAACCCCTAATCTGCCGCTTCGGACACCGCCGCCACCTACATTATACTTATGAACCCCTAATCTGCTGCCCCCAACATTGTTGCCTACATTATATTTATTAACCACTAATCTGCCGCCCCCAATGTCGCCGCCACCTACCTACACTTATTAACCCCTAATCTGCCGCCCCCAATGTCGCCGCCACTATAATAAGCATATTAACCCCTAAACTGCCGCACTCCTGCCTCACAAACATTAGTTAAATATCATTAACCCCTAATCTGCCGCCCCTATTATCGCAGCCACCTATCTACATTTATTAACCCCTAATCAGCCACCCCTAACATCGCCACCACTATACTAAATGTATTAACCCCTAAACCTAAGTCTAACCCTAACCCTAACACCCCCTAACAAATATAATTACAATAAATCTAAATAAAATGACTATAATTAACTACATTATTCCTATTTAAAACTAAATACTTAACTGTAAAATAAACCCTAAGCTAGCTACAATATAACTAATAGTTACATTGTATCTAGCTTAGGGTTTATTTTTATTTTACAGGCAATTTTGTATTTATTTTAACTAGGTAGAATAGTTATTAAATAGTTATTAACTATTTAATAACTACCTAGCTAAGATAAATACAAAAGTACCTGTAAAATAAAACCTAACCTAAGTTACAATAACACCTAACACTACACTATAATTAAATAAATTATCCAAATTAAATACAATTACGTAAATTAAATTAAATTAGCTAAAGTACAACCCCCCCCCCCACTAAATTACAGAAAATAATAAACAAATTACAGATATTTAAACTAATTACACCTAATCTAATAGTCTTTTCAAAATAAAAAAGCCCCTCCAAAATAAAAAAAAACCTAGCCTAAACGAAACTACCAATAGCCCTTAAAAGTCCCTTTTGCGGGGCATTGCCCCCAAGTAATCAGCTCTTTTACCTGTAAAAAAAATACAAACAACCCCCCCAAAAGTAAAACCCACCACCCACACAACCAACCCCCCCAAATAAAAACCTAACTAAAAAAACCTAAGATCCCCATTGCCTTGAAAATGGCATTTGGATGGGCATTGCCCTTAACAGGGCAGTTAGCTCTTTTGCAGGCCCAAACCCTAACCTTAAAATAAAACCCACCCAATACATCCTTAAAAAAAACTAACACTAACCCCCTGAAGATCGATTTACAGTTCTGAAGACCGGGCATCCATCCTCAAGGAAGCAGCAGAAGTCTTCATCCAACCAGGCCGAAGTCCTCAACGAAGCCAGAAGTAGTCTTCATCCAAGCCGGGTGAAGTGGTCCTCCAGACGGGCAGAAGTCTTCATCCAGACGGCATTTTCTATCTTCATCCATCCGACGCGGAGCGGCTCCATCTTCAAGACATCCGACGTGGAGCATCCTCTTCATCCGATGACTACCCGACGAATGAAGGTTCCTTTAAGTGACGTCATCCAAGATGGCGTCACTTAGATTCCGATTGGCTGATAGAATTCTATTAGCCAATCGGAATTAAGGTAGAAAAAAATCTTGCCAATAGAATGCAAGCTCAATCCTATTGGCTGATTGGATAAGCCAATAGGATTAAACTTCAATCCTATTGGCTGATTGCATCAGCAAATAGGATTTTTTCTACTTTAATTCTGATTGGCTGATAGAATTCTATCAGCCAATCAGAATCTAAGGGACGCCATCTTGGATGACGTCACTTAAAGGAACTTTCATTCGTCGTTAGTCCGTCGGAAGAAGAGGATGCTCCGAGTCGGATGTCTTGAAGATGGATGCTCCGCGTCGGATGGATGAAGATAGAAGATGCCGTCTGGATAAAGACTTCTGCCCATCTGGAGGACCACTTCGCTTGGCTTGGATGAAGACTTCTCCCGGCTTCGTTGAGGACATCGGCCCAGTTGGATGAAGACTTCTGCCGCTTCCTTGAGGATGGATGTCCGGTCTTCAGAACTGTAAGTCGATCTTCAGGGGGTTAGTGTTAGGTTTTTTTAAGGGTGTATTACGTGTGTTTTATTTTTAGGTTAGGGTTTGGGCCTGCAAAAGAGCTAACTGCCCTTTTAAGGGCAATGCTCATCCAAATGCCATTTTCAGGGCAATGGGGAGCTTAGGTTTTTTTAAATAGTATTTTATTTATAAGGTTGGTTGTGTGGGTGGTGGGTTTTACTTTTGGGGGGGTTGTTTGTATTTTTTTTACAGGTAAAAGAGCTGATTACTTTGGGGCAATGCCCTGCAAAAGGCCCTTTTAAGGGCTATTGGTAGTTTAGTTTAGGCTAGGGTTTTTTTTGTTTTTTTTTTGGGGGGGGCTTTTTTTATTTTGATAGGGCTATTAGATTAGAAGTAATTAGTTTAAATGTCTTGTAATTTGTTTATTATTTTCTGTAATTTAGTGGGGGGGTTTTGTTGTACTTTAGCTAATTTAATTAAATTTATTTAATTGTATTTAATTTAGTTAATTTATTTAATTATAGTGTAGTGTTAGGTGTTATTGTAACTTAGGTTAGGTTTTATTTTACAGGTACTTTTGTATTTATTTTAGCTAGGTAGTTATTAAATAGTTAATAACTATTTAATAACTATTCTACCTTGTTTATTTTATAGGTAAGTATTTAGTTTTAAATAGGAATAATTTAGTTAATGATAGTAATTTTATTTATATTTATTGTAATTATATTTAAGTTAGGGGGTGTTAGGGTTAGACTTAGGTTTAGGGGTTAATAAATTTAGTATAGTGGCGGCGACATTGGGTGCTTCAGATTAGAGGTTAATAAGTGTAGGTAGGTGGCGGCGATGTTAGGGACAGCAGATTAGGGGTTAATAATATCTAACTAATGTTTTCGAGGCGGGAGTGCGGCGGTTTAGGGGTTAATCTGTTTATTATTGTGGTAGGTGGCAGCGACATTGGGGCGGCAGTTTAGGGGTTCATAAATATAATGTAGGTGGCGGAGGTGTCCGGAGCGGCAGATTAGGGGTTAATAATTATATTATAGTATTTGCGATGTGGGAGGACCTCTGTTTAGGGGTTAATAGTTAGTTTATCGGTGTTAGTGTACTTTTTAGCACTTTAGTTATGAGTTTTATGCTACGGCGTTGTACCATAAAACTCTTAACTACTGACTTTTAAATGCGTTAGGACTCTTGACGGGGTAGGGTGTACCGCTCACTTTTTGGCCTCCCAGGACAGACTCATAATGCCGGCGCTATGGAAGTACCGTAGAAAAAAGACTCTACAAAGTTTACGTAAGTCATTTTGCAGTAATGCCAAAGAAGTGTGCGGTGACCATAAACCTTCAAGACTCGTAATACCAGCGGTAGTGAAAAAGCAGCGCTAGGACCTCTTAACGCTGCTTTTTTACCCTAACGCACAACTCGTAATCTAGCCGTATTTTAGGAAAAATAACAAATGAAATAAAAAAAAAAAGAATTACACCTAATCTAATAGCCCTATCAAAATAAAAAGCCCACCCAAAATAACAAAAACCCCTAGCCTACAATAAACTACCAATAGCCCTTAAAATGGCCTTTTTGGGGGCATTGCCCCAAAGATATCAGCTCTTTTCCCTGAAAAAAAAATACAAATAAAAAAAATAATAAACACTAAATTACGAACAATAACAAATTAATTAATAAATAAAAAAGAATTTCACCTAATCTAATAGCCCTATCAAAAAGAAAAAAGCCAACCGAAAATAAAAAAAAACTTAGCCTACAATAAACTACCAATAGCCCTTAAAAGGGCCTTTTGTGGGCCATTGCCCTAAAGATATCAGCTCTTCTCCCTGAAAAAAAATACAAAGACCCCCCCAACAGTAAAACCCACCACCCAACCAACCCCCCAAAATAAAAAAACCTAAATCTAAAAAAACTAAGCTACTCATTGCCCTGAAAAGGGCATTTGGATGGGCATTGCCCTTAAAAGGGCATTTAGCTCTTTTGCTGCCCAAACCCTAAACTAAAAAAAACCCACCCAAAAACCCCTTTAAAAAAACTATCATTAAGCCCTGAAGATTCATTTACAGTTTTTGAAGTCCCACTTGAACAATCTTCATCCAGGCGGCGAGAAGTCATCATCCAGGCAGCCTCTTCAATCTTTATCCCGCCGTAAAGTCCTCATCCAAGCAGCGAGAAGTCTTCATCCAGGAGTCCTCTTCAATCTTCATCCAAGTGACATCTATATTGATCCCGGTGTCGCGGAGCCGGTCAATCCTGAAGACATCTGGCGAGGATCATCCTCTTCATATGGTCGCCGCCTTACACTGAATCTTCAATGCAAGGTATGCGATTCAAGATGGCGTGCCTTGCATTCCTATTTTTAAAATGGGTATTAGGATAGGAATATTTTTTATTATTTTTGATACATAATTTGTTTGTTATTTTGTGTAATGTATTTTTTCATTTTGGGCTGGTTTAGGGCTTGGGCAGCAAAATAACTAAATGCCCTTTTAAGGGCAATGCTCATACAAATGCTCTTTTTAGGGCAATCGATAAATTAGGTTTAACTTTATTTTTATTTTGTGAGTTTGGGGGGTGGGGGTTTGTATACTGTTAGGGGGTGTTTTTTGTAGCAAAAGAGCTGTCAACTTTATGGCAATGCTTTACAAAAAGCCATTTTAAGGGCCCTCAAAAGGCCCTTTTAAGGGCTCTTGGTAGTTTGGGGGGGTGGGGTTTTGTAACTGTTAGGGGGGTTTAATTTCTTTTGTAGCAAAAGAGCTATTTAACTTAGGGCAATGCCCTACAAAAGGCCATTTTAAGGGCCCTTGGTAGTTTAGTATAGATTTATTTTGGGGTTGTTTTTTTCTTATTTTTGAAAGGGTATTAGAATAGGAATAATATTTATTGTTTTGGATAATGTTTGTTTATTTTTTTAAATTTTATTGTTTGTTATTTTTGTAATGATAGGTTTTAGTGTAAGGCAGCTTAGGTTTTATTTCATAGGTAAGTTTGTATTTATTTTAACTAGGTAGTTAGAAAATAGTTAATAACTATTTACTAACTACTCTACCTAGTTAAAATAAATACAAACTTACTTGTGAAATAAAAATAAAACCTAAGCTAGCTACAATATAACTATTAGTTATATTGTAGCTAGCTTAGGTTTTATTTCACAGGTATTTAGTTTTAAATAAGTATTATTTAGTTAATAATTGTAACTTCAGTTTAGCTCTATTTTAATTATGTTAAAGTTAGGGGGTGTTAGGGTTATGTTAGGGTTACGTTAGGTTTAGGGTTAATTTTAAGGGTTAATATAGTTTAATTTAGTTTTTGGCGATGTGGGGGGCTGGCGGTTTAGGGGTTAATAACTTTATTTAGTTGCGGCGATGTCGGGGAGCGGCTGAATAGGGGTTAATAACTTTAATATAGTGGCGGCGATGTTGGGGTGCGGCAAAATAGGGGTTAATAACTTTATTTAGGTGGTGCAATATCGGGTACGGCAGATTAGGGCTTAATAACTGTAGGCAGGCGTCAGCGATGTCAGGGGCAGCAGATTAGGGGTGTTTAGATGTGGGGTTTATGTTAGGGTATTAGGTTTAGAGGCCTATTTATCAAATGTCTGTCGGACCTGATCCGACAGTGTTGGTCAGGTCCGACAGACATAGCTGAATGCGGAGAGCAATACGCTCTCTGTATTCAGCATTGCACCAGCAGTTCTTGTGAGCTGCTGGTGCAACACTGCCCCCTGGAAACTTGCGGCCAATCGTCCACCAGCAGGGGGTGTCAATCAACCCGATCGTACTCAATCGGGTTGAATTCCGGCGATGTTTGTCCGCCTGCTCAGTACAGGGGGATAGGATTATGGAGCAGCGGTCTTTAGAAGGTAACGGTAGTGCAGTGTGGACTGGTCAGAGTGTAATGTATAGGTGCCGGAGGTGCACACTGTGATTGCATGACTTTCTTGTTTGTGTGCTTACTTTCCTGGCCTTGATGGAGTACTTACTTGGAACTTGGTGCTGTGCGGTCAGAGTGTATACTGTATATGTGCCGGTGGTGTACACTTAAGTTCATGGTTAGGCTTTATCTGTCTGTGTTTAAGTCTGTAGGGAGTTGCTTGTCTTACAGGAGAGATTTTTCAGCTATTCCTGATTATAGTATTTATTTTTAGACTGCAGGGTTGATTGTTATGCAGCATCCAATCAATTGGGAGTATCAGACATTATCAGGCCAGAAAACTGGGGCATAGAGAACTAAAATTATCTGTTTAAGATTAAAAATAAAAGAGCCACTATTGCTAGAATTGAACTAACATATTAATTAATGAATTCATTAACTAATGGAAGAATTTCATATATGACATCACTAATTTATAAGTGAATTTGCAGAAAATATTCATTTGTATAAAGATGTTTTTTATCCATTGTTGAAGAAAAGGGGAAAGTACAGTAATTTTAAAAGCAACTTTGTATGGCTATAAGAAAAAAATCTGTTTATTTGGCAGGAAAACATCTACAATGGAAAAACAAATGTATCAAATATAGAAGCATAATTTGCCTTAGTGGAATGTGTTTGAAGTCATATTACTTTCCACCATCAAATGGAAAAAAGACACATGTCATAGTATCTAAACAGCTGGGTAATATGGATTTGAGCCGCAGCCAAATTTCACAAGGCCTTCAAGCTGAAAACATCCTTAGTTTCATATTTAGCAACTGCTGAAATCCTGTGCCTTTAAATGGATATGAAAACATCCACCAAGGCACAGAAGTCTTCAGCCTATTAGCTGCAACTCCAGCAATTCTGTTTTGATGACTAATATTAGGCGCTCAAGGGAACATAATTTATTGCTCCTAATTCATACCACAGATGACTGGCATTCCAACATCCAGCATCAAGGAAGCCTCAACTATGGTTTGTGTTTATAGATGACAATGTGGCCCTTTGCTGGGCTTGCTATTCTAACACAAATGCTTTAGAATTCTAGAAGTTGCAAACAGAAAGGTTCACTTTTTCTTTGTTGGCTATTAGCATTTGATAGTCACTTAAAATATTACTTAAAAATTCAGTGGTGTCTCCCCCCTTTCAGTGGTCCCTCTTCCCCCCTTGTGTGTTTTTCTCCCTCTCTCTCTCTCTCTCTCTCTCTCTCTCTCCATCTCTCTTTCTCTATCCATCTGTCACTCTCTCTCTATCCATCTCTCTCTCTATCCATCTCTCTCCCTGTCTCTCCCACTCCCTCTGTCTCTCTCCTTATGTGTCGTTCTCCCCCATGGTCTCTTTATCTCTCTGTCTCTCTTCCTCCCCCTCTGACTCTCTCATCCTTTATGTGTCTCTCTTACCCTCTGTGTGTGATTGTGTCTATCTCTCTTTCTCTCTCTCTAACCCTCTGTGTGTGATTGTGTCTATCTCTCTTTCTCTCTAACCCTCTGTGACTCTCTCCCTCTCCCCCGTCTCTCTCTCCCTCTCCCCCCGCGTGCTTTTCTGTGTTTCTGTCTACCTTTTATTTATTTAATTAATGAATTGGTGGTGCCATCTGAGGATGTGGCTTTATTTAAAGGGGTGGGGACAAGTACCCCAAAATCTTTAAATTTCACCAGCCACCACTGGATCAAGACATTTTTATATTTACTGAATAATGAAGGATCTATAAGCATTTGCAGGATTAAAGTAAAAAGTATGTTTTAAACATATTTTAATGGGCCTGGATTTCTAGATTTCATAATCAGAGCAAGCATTTTGTTAAGAAAAAAAATGGCAAAGTCCCGGAGGTTGATATATAAAAAATTAATGTTTATTTAGAACAAGGTTAAAACATGAAAAAATGTTGGTGTAAAAGCATAGAACGGTCTAACGCGTTTCGGCTAGCTCCTGCCGTAATCATAGACCATGTCTATTGTATGTTTTACAGAGGTTTAAATAAGTCTCAAATTACATGTTAAACCAAATCAACTGTATACTTAACCCTTACTGGCTATGAAGGAATTTGCTGTCTATAATCAACTGTTCAAAATACTAAAGTGCATTATCTCTTTTTTCATTCAATTTACATATGTGACAATTAATATGTTACATAAAGGTATATATACATATGTTAACCGCTAATAATCTACAAACGTTTGCATATTATAAAAATATACATAGATGTATTAGACCCTAATGTGATCTACATATTATTAATTAATACACATTATTTAATTCCGTTATTTTTCATATAATATTCTCTGTAAATCAGCATTTTGTTATCTGGTAAGAGTTTCTGTTATAATACTTTAGACTAAAATCAGATGTTTACTAAGTTGACCAGTTTTCCAAGACACCATTTAAAGGGACATGAAACCCATATGTTTTCTTTCATGATTTAGAAAGAGCATTTTAAATAACTTTCCAATTTACATCTAATATCTAATTTTCTTCATTCTTTTGATATCATTTGTTGAAAATCATATCTAAATATGCTCAGTAGCTGCTGATTGGTGGCTGCACATAGATACCTCATGTGATTGCTCAACCATGTGCATTGCTATTTCTTCAACAAAGGATATCTAAAGAATGAAGGAGTTTCCTAGCCACTGCCTCACCAGCCTCTGACGTCACCACACATCACTGGCCTGGCGTCCTCAAAGGTTTCCAAAGTGTCCTTTGCTTTTTTGCTGCTCTCTCATTAAGCAGGCAGCTACCAGGGATGTAAAGCTGGAGAATTGCCTCTGATGATGGTGTTTGGAAGTCTTGGCAACATTTTGCCCAATTTGTCATCAATACAGTGAAGACCCATTTATTTGTTCCACTGGTAAATCCTAGGGTCCACTAGAAGTAAGCTTTTTGTGCGCATCGGTTAATGCTTGTAAAACAAGTTTTTACTTGTGCGCTAACTGGATGCGCTCAAAAAGCTGATATTGGAATATCACATGTGTGTTAACTTATTCCCCCATAGAAGCCAAAGGAGCAAAAAAAGTATAAAATATATTATATATATATATATATATATATATATATATATATATATATATATATATACAGTATATATATATATATATATATATATTTATATGATTATACATATGTATAGATATATAGGAATATCTATTTATAAGTACATAGAACATATTCTGTTATGCACAGAACATTTGGATGTTAAATATGTACAGCAAATACGCGGCTAGATTTAGTGTTGGGCGGTAGCCGTCAAAACCAGCGTTAGAGGCTCCTAACGCTGGTTTTTACTGCCCTCTGGTATTTGGAGTCAGTCATTAAAGGGTCTAACGCTCACTTTGCAGCCGCGACTTTTCCATACCGCAGATCTCCCTACGCCATTTGCGTATCCTATCTTTTCAATGGGATCTTTCTAACGCCGGTATTTAGAGTCTATGCTGAAGTGAGCGTTAGAAATCTAACGACAAAACTCTAGCCGCAGAAAAAAAACAGGAGTTAAGAGCTTTCTGGGCTAACGCCGGTTCATAAAGCTCTTAACTACTGTGCTCTAAAGTACACTAACACCCATAAACTACCTATGTACCCCTAAACCGAGGTCCCCCCACATCACCGCCACTCTATTAAATTTTTTAACCCCTAATATGCCGACCGCACACCGCTGCCACCTACGTTATCCCTATGAACTCCTAATCTGCTGCCCCTAACACCGCCGAGCCCTATATTATATTTATTAACCCCTAATCTGCCGCCCCCAACGTCGCCTCCACCTACCTACAATTATTAACCTCTAATCTGCCGACCGGATCTCACTGCTACTATAATAAATGAATTAACCCCTAAAGCTAAGTCTAACCCTAACCCTAACACCCCCCTAAGTTAAATATAATTTAAATCTAACTAAATAAATTAACTCTTATTAAATAAATTATTCCTATTTAAAGCTAAATACTTACCTGTAAAATAAATCCTAATATAGCTACAATATAAATTATAATTATATTGTAGCTATTTTAGGATTAATATTTATTTTACAGGCAACTTTGTAATTATTTTAACCAGGTACAATAGCTATTAAATAGTAAATAAGTATTAAATAGTTACCTAGTTAAAATAATTACAAAATTACCTGTAAAATAAATCCTAACCTATGTTACAATTAAACCTAACACTACACTATCAATAAATTAATTAAATACAGTACCTACAATTATGTACAATTAAACCTAACACTACACTATCAATAAATAAATTAAATAAAATACCTACAAATAAATACAATTAAACCTAACACTACACTGTCAATAAATAAATTAAATACAATACCTACAAATAAATGCAATGAAATAAACTAACTAAAGTACAAAAAATAAAAAAAGCTAAGTTACAAAAAATAAAAAAATATTTACAAACATTAGAAAAATATTACAACAATTTTAAACTAATTACACCTACTCTAAGCCCCCTAATAAAATAACAAAGACCCCCAAAATAAAAAAATGCCCTACACTATTCTAAATTAAAAAAGTTCAAAGCTCTTTTACCTTACCAGCCCTGAAAAGGGCCCTTTGCGGGGCATGCCCCAAATAATTCAGCTCTTTTGCCTGTAAAAAAAACACATACAATACCCCCCCACCAACATTATAACCCACCACCCACATACCCCTAATCTAACCCAAACCCCCCTTAAATAAACCTAACACTAAGCCCCTGAAGATCTTCCTACCTTATCTTCACCTCGCCGGGTATCACACCGATCCATCCTGGCTATGATGTCTTGATCCAAGCCCAAGCGGGGGGCTGAAGATGTCCATGATCCAGCTGAAGTCTTCATCCAAGCGGGAGCTGAAGAGGTCCATGATCCGGCTGAAGTCTTCTATCAACGGCATCTTCAATCTTCTTTCTTCCGGAGCCACCATCTTCCAGCCGACGCGGATCCAACCACTTCTACCGACGCCTACTAGCCGAATGACGGTTCCTTTAAATGACGTCATCCAAGATGGCGTCCGTCGAATTCTGATTGGCTGATAGGATTCTATCAGCCAATCGGAATTAAGGTAGGAAAATTCTGATTGGCTGATGGAATCAGCCAATCAGATTGAGCTCGCATTCTATTGGCTGTTCCGATCAGCCAATAGAATGCGATTTCAATCTGATTGGCTGATTGGATCAGCCAATCGGATTGAACTTGATTCTGATTGGCTGATTCCATCAGCCAATCAGAATATTCCTACCTTAATTCCGATTGGCTGATAGAATCCTATCAGCCAATCAGAATTCGAGGGACGCCATCTTGGATGACGTCCCTTAAAGGAACCGCCATTGGTCGGGAAGTCATCGGTGAAGATGGATGTATCCACGCTGGAGGTCTTGAAGATCAGCCGGTCGTCATCGGATTGAAGAACATAGAAGATGCGGCTTGGATGAAGATGTTTGCCGGTCCGGATGTCCTCTTCTGCCCGCTTTGATCAAGACTTCAGCCGGAGGATGGACGTCACTCTTCGGCCCCCGCTTGGGCTTGGATCAAGATTTCGGAGGCTTGGATCAAGACTTCGGTGGACGGATCGGTGAACCTGGCATGGTGAAGATAAGGTAGGAAGATCTTCAGGGGCTTAGTGTTAGGTTTATTTAAGGGGGGTTTGGGTTAGATTAGGGGTATGTGGGTGGTGGGTTGTAATGTTGGGGGGGTATTGTATGTTTTTTTTTACAGGCAAAAGAGCTGCATTATTTGGGGAATGCCCCGCATAGGGCCCTTTTCAGGGCTGGTAAGGTAAAAGAGCATTGAACTTTTTTAATTTAGAATAGGGTAGGGCATTTTTTTCATTTTGGGGGTCTTTGTTATTTTATTAGGGGGCTTAGAGTAGATGTAATTAGTTTAAAATTGTTGTAATATTTTTCTAATGTTTGTAAATATTTTTTTATTTTTTGTAACAGTTCTTTTTTATTTTTTGTACTTTAGTTAGTTTATTTAATTGTATTTATTTGTAGGTATTGTATTTAATTAATTTATTGATAGTGTAGTGTTAGGTTTAATTGTAGATAATTGTAGGTATTTTATTTAATTAATTTATTGATAGTGTAGTGTTAGGTTTAATTGTAACTTAGGTTAGGATTTATTTTACAGGTAATTTTGTAATTATTTTAACTAGGTAACTATTAAATAGTTATTAACTATTTAATAGCTATTGTACCTGGTTAAAATAAATACAAAGTTGCCTGTAAAATAAATATTAATCCTAAAATAGCTACAATATAATTGTAATTAATATTGTAGCTATATTAGGGTTTATTTTACAGGTAAGTATTTAGCTTTAAATAGGAATAATTTATTTAATAAGAGTTAATTTATTTCGTTAGAATAAAATTATATTTAATTTAGGGGAGTGTTAGGGTTAGGGTTAGACTTAGCTTTAGGGTTTAAAAATTTATTAGAATAGCGGTGAGCTCCGGTCGGCAGATTAGGGGTTAATGTTTGAAGTTAGGTGTCGGCGATGTTAGGGAGGGCAGATTAGGGGTTAATACTATTTATTATAGGGTTATTGAGGCGGGAGTGAGGCGGATTAGGGGTTAATACATTTATTATAGTAGCGGTGCGGTTTGGTCGGCAGATTAGGGGTTAATTATTGTAGGTAGGTGGAGGCGACGTTGTGGGGGGCAGATTAAGGGTTAATAAATATAATATAGGGGTCGGCGATGTTAGGGGCAGCAGATTAGTGGTACATAGGTATAATGTAGGTAGCGGCGGTGTACGGAGCGGAAGATTAGGGGTTAAAAAAAATATGCAGGTGTCAGCGATAGCGGGGGCAGCAGATTAGGGGTTAATAAGTGTAAGGTTAGGGGTGTTTAGACTCGGGGTACATGTTAGGGTGTTAGGTGCAGACGTAGGAAGTGTTTCCCCATAGAAAACAATGGGGCTGTGTTAGGAGCTAAACGCTGCTTTTTTGCAGGTGTTAGTTTTTTTTTCAGCTCAAATGGCTCCATTGTTTTCTATGGGGGAATCGTGCACGAGCACGTTTTTGAGTTGCAGTGGCGGTAAATATGCTCTACGCTCCCTTTTTTGGAGCTTAACGCAGCCATTCTGTGAACTCTGAATACCAGCGTATTTAAAAGGTGCGGGGTGAAAAAAGCATGCGTAGCTAACGCACCCCTTTGGCCGCAGAACTCTAAATCTAGCTGGCGCAGTATAAAACTATATTAAATATGAATATTGCATTAATATGCTTTTACATGTAAAAGGCTCCAATGCATATATATATTTATGTGTTTATATGTGTATATATGTCTGTAAATACATACATAAACACATCTGTACACACATACAAATATATATACAGTATCTCACTGTATATATTCTTTTTATTGAAAATTTTCATAACAAAAACAGTAAACATGACAATGATTACAAATGGTCAAGAACCGTTGGTACTTATAGAAACAGATTTGAGGATCTTTGATGCCCTTGTCTCATATATGCACAGTCTAAGTACTATGTAAACCTTCCATATGTGCTAATGTCTCTGGAAAACCTATAAGTTGTATTCATCCAAAAATTCATTGTATTCTGGAAATCCATATTTTTATTATACGACTGCTATCCAAAGCTATAACATTTCTTTATATTAACTTAAATATTTTGGGCACTGATTTTTCCCTTTAGCTAATAAATACTTATACATATGGTTCCTCAAGAAACAATATAAAGAAAACATGAACAAACAACATTAAGATCAAAAATAAAAGAAAAACATAAGAAACAAATAAGAAAAATAGGCCTTGTGCGTCCAGATTTAGATTTTAATTATTAAGTTATCTCTGCGTCTAGATGGAACGATAAGTGTAAGTGGTATTGTATACCTGTTAACTTCTTTTGTAATACATATTTATTCATCTTTAAGAGGGAACTGATTTGTTAGGGTCAGATAAATAAAAGGATTCCCATAGGAAAAACATATCTTTGAAGAAGTCCAAATTGCCTGCCTGGAGATAGTGAAATCTTTCTAGCATTAAGTCTGAGTTTACCAATCCCTTCCATTCCTTAATACTGGGTATTGTATTAGATTTCCAATATCTAGGCATTAATTGGTTTGCTGTATTTAGCATGATCTGGAATAGTTGTCTACGGATCTTGCATGTAATTTGGTTTTTTTTTTGGATTAAGATCACCTCCGGATTCGGGCATAATTGTGTTGATAAAATCTGATTGACATCTTGGTATATCTTGTGCCAAAAAATTTTGATTGGCCTGCACTCCCACCAGATATGTTTCATGTGTCCCATTTGGTTACATCCTCTCCAACATATACCTGAACATTTTTTTATAAATGTGTTTAATTTTTTCTGGGGTTAGATACCAGCGCATACAGATTTTAATGTTTTTTTACTTTGCTTTTGAAGAATGTGCTGACCTAGCCAGTCTTCCAAACCTTGCAAGCCATTCCTTGGTAGTTGTATTTGTGGACAATTCTCTATCCTAGCCTATCGTGTAGGATGGCAATTTTGCAAATCTATTATCTAGCACTAATTTGTATAGTGTCGACACTGATTTGAGTGTCTTTGATTCTTTTACACAGGCTTGTTCAAATTGTGTAAGGGGACGTATTAGGTCATCTTTGTGCCTGTGTGTGGAAATAAAGTGTCTGGCCTGATGATAATTAAACCATGAGGAGAAGAAGGGGAGTGAGAGTAAATCAATCTGTTGTTTTGTTTTTGGTTTGTTTTGATCTAATAATGTATGAACCTGGATCAAGGACGAGAATGAAGTGATAGCACCTTTCTCTGTTTTTAAGCCTGGGGGAAATTCAGGGTTTGACAGCAAGTTTGTGAGTGGGGAGTATTTAGTGGAAATATTTCGAAATTATTTAAGAGTATACACCCAGTCCCTCCATGTTTCATTAGCAATGTACGACTGGGAGATTATCGGATCTTTTAAGGCTATGGGGTTCCAGCATTTATTGCCCATGTGTTCCGTTCCTGTTAAATGTGTTTCTATCTGTACCCACCCTTTAGACTGATCTCCTCCATAACTACACCAATCTAGTACCCTTTGGAGTGATATAGCCAATTTATAAGAACAAAGGTGTGGTACACCTAGACCCCCCCCCTGTGTAGGCGCTTTATAGATTGTGCTTTTGCTTATGCGGGGTGGTCTGCGTCGCCAGATGTAGCTATTCATTATTTTTTGCAGAGCGTCTATCTCCTTAGAGACCTGTTGGATAGGAACTGTCTGGAGTATATATAATGCTTTGGGTAGTAAAACCATTTTTGCTGCCTGTATCCTGCCTAGCCAGGAGATATTTTTTAATAACCAAGAGGAGGTTAAAGAATGAAACTCCCTGATTAATTCCCCATAGTTAAGCTTACATGTGGTAAACCTAACCGGGGTGAGGTAAATGCCTAAATATTTGATACATTTGGTTTGCACTTTAAGAGATCTTTTGGCCCTGATGTCGTCTAGCATCGTCTGTGGAACTTTTATTGGTAAAAATTCAGATTTTGTCATGTTGATTAAAAAATTAGATACCTTCCCGAATGATGTGAGTTCTGTCATGACATGCAGGAGAGATTTAGTTGGGTTTGTCAGCGTCAGTAACAGTTCGTCTGCGTATATGGCAAGTTTATGGTGTCTTAGTCCTATTTGGATACCTTGAATTTGGTGGTTTGTCCGAATCCTAATTGCAAGTTGTTCTAATGATAAAACAAATAATAAAGGGGATAGGAGACAGCCCCGCCTGGACCCATTTCTAATTTTGAAAGCTTCTGATAGGGTTCCATTCACCCTTATTTGTGCTGTTGGGTTAGAATATAAAGCCATTATCTTTTGTATGAATTGCGTGGGGAAATTATATTGTGTAAGGTTCGTTTGTAAGAAAGTCCAGTCAAGTCTGTCAAATGCCTTCTCTGTGTCAGTAGAGAGGAATATGGGCGGGGTATCTGTCGCAGAAACATAATCTATAAGGTTTAGTACCTTCACGGTATTATCCTTCACTTCTCTAGCAGGCACAAAACCTGCCTGGTCCTGATGTACCAACTGTGGTAAAATTTTATTTATGCGGGAGGCTAAGATTTTAGCATATAACTTTAAGTCAGTGTTAAGCAAAGATATTGGCCTAAAATGTGCCGGCCTATCTGGGGTTTTACATGTTTTTTTCTAATACTGTGATGGTTGCTTGCAACATAGTGTCTGAGAACTTAGAGCTTTCTGCTACATGGTTAAATAGGGAGTTTAAATGTGGAGCAAGGTATTTTGAAAAAGTTTTATAATAAAGGCCAGAAAATCCATCAGGACCAGGCGATTTATTTAGTTTTAAAGTACTTATCGCTTCTGTTACTTCTTTAATGTTAAAGGGTTTATCCATAATCTCCTTTTGTTCATCACTTAGTTGTGGGACCTGCACTTGATCCAGGTACTGTTGGCATTGATGTTGATGAGTCTGGATATTCCTATTGGGGAACAGATTATAAAATTTATGGTAGTAGTTCCTGAACTCTTCAGCGATCTTATGAGTGTCCTCCACCTTTTTACCTGAGTCACTTTTAACCGAGTGTATGTATGTGCGCTGTTGTTTTTTTTTTTAATGCTCTCGCTAACCACTTTCCCGGTTTATTCCCTTCCCTATAGAATGTCTGTTGTAGTGACAACAATTGTCTCTGAGAATTCATCTGTAGCAGCTTGTTTAATTGATCCCTTTTAGTGGACAGCTTGCCCATAATTTAGCGTGTTATCTGGGGATTGTTTATGCAGGCAATCTAGATCCGCTATTTATTTGGCTATTGAGCAAAACTCTTCCCTCTTTTTCCTTGATATGTGGGCTTTAGTTTTAATAAGTTCACCTCTAATTGTGCTTTTATGGGCCTCCCATAGGGTTGTGATCAAAATATCAGAGGTATTGTTTAGGGAAAAATAGGTTTTAATGTGTTTGGCTAAGGCTTTTATCTGTTTTTTCCCTTTTATTAGTGACTCATCCAACCTCCATTGAAAGGTTCTGAGAGGTGTTGAGGGCCAGGCAATCTTGCAAGATACTAGTGAGTGGTCTGACCATGTGGTGTGCGATATGTCTGCAGATTTCATATAAGATAATACCAAATGGTCCACAAATATATAATCTAGCCTAGAGTAACATCTATTTGGTATAGAAAAAAAGGTAAAATCCTTCTTTTGAGGATTGAAGTATCTCCAGGTATCGTGCACTCCTAGGCCTAGATTTGGAGTTCGGCGGTAAAAGGGCTGTTAACGCTCCGCGGGTTTTTTTCTGGCCGCACCATAAATTTAACTCTGGTATCGAGAGTTCAAACAAATGCTGCGTTAGGCTCCAAAAAAGGAGCGTAGAGCATATTTACCGCAAATGCAACTCTCGATACCAGAGTTGCTTACGGACGCGGCCGGCATCAAAAACGTGCTCGTGCACGATTCTCCCATAGGAAACAATGGGGCAGTTTGAGCTGAAAAAAAACCTAACACCTGCAAAAAAGCAGCGTTCAGCTCTTAACGCAGCCCCATTGTTTCCTATGGGGAAACACTTCCTACGTCTGCACCTAACACTCTAACATGTACCCCGAGTCTAAACACCCCTAACCTTACACTTATTAACCCCTAATCTGCCGCCCCCGCTATCGCTGACCCCTGCATTACACTTTTAACCCCTAATCTGCCGCTCCGTAAACCGCCGCCACCTACGTTATCCCTATGTACCCCTAATCTGCTGCCCTAACATCGCCGACCCCTATGTTATATTTATTAACCCCTAATCTGCCCCCCACAACGTCGCCGACACCTGCCTACACTTATTAACCCCTAATCTGCCGAGCGGACCTGAGCGCTACTGTAATAAAGTTATTAACCCCTAATCCGCCTCACTAACCCTATCATAAATAGTATTAACCCCTAATCTGCCCTCCCTAACATCGCCGACACCTACCTTCAATTATTAACCCCTAATCTGCCGACCGGAGCTCACCGCTATTCTAATAAATGTATTAACCCCTAAAGCTAAGTCTAACCCTAACACTAACACCCCCCTAAGTTAAATATAATTTTTATCTAACGAAATAAATTAACTCTTATTAAATAAATGATTCCTATTTAAAGCTAAATACTTACCTGTAATATAAATCCTAATATAGCTACAATATAAATTATAATTATATTATAGCTATTTTAGGATTAATATTTATTTTACAGGCAACTTTGTAATTATTTTAACCAGGTACAATAGCTATTAAATAGTTAAGAACTATTTAATAGTTACCTAGTTAAAATAATAACAAATTTACCTGTAAAATAAATCCTAACCTAAGATATAATTAAACCTAACACTACCCTATCAATAAAATAATTAAATAAACTACCTACAATTACCTACAATTAACCTAACACTACACTATCAATAAATTAATTAAACACAATTCCTACAAATAAATACAATTAAATAAACTAGCTAAAGTACAAAAAATAAAAAAGAACTAAGTTACAGAAAATAATAAAATATTTACAAACATAAGAAAAATATTACAACAATTTTAAACTAATTACACCTACTCTAAGCCCCCTAATAAAATAACAAAGCCCCCCAAAATAAAAAATTCCCTACCCTATTCTAAAATACAAATATTACAAGCTCTTTTACCTTACCAGCCCTGAACAGGGCCCTTTGCGGGGCATGCCCCAAGAATTTCAGCTCTTTTGCCTGTAAAAAAAAACATACAATACCCCCCCCCCCCAACATTACAACCCACCACCCACATACCCCTAATCTAACCCAAACCCCCCTTAAATAAACCTAACACTACCCCCCTGATGATCTTCCTACCTTGTCTTCACCATACCAGGTTCACCGATCCGTCCTGGCTCCAAGATCTTCATCCAACCCAAGCGGGGGCTAGACATCCACTGAAGAAGTCCAGAAGAGGGTCCAAAGTCTTCCTCCTATCCGGCAAGAAGAGGACATCCGGACCGGCAAACATCTTCTCCAAGCGGCATCTTCTATCTTCTTCCATCCGATGACGACCGGCTCCATCTTGAAGACCTCCAGCGCGGATCCATCCTCTTCTTCCGACGACTAGACGACGAATGACGGTTCCTTTAAGGGACGTCATCCAAGATGGCGTCCCTCGAATTCCGATTGGCTGATAGGATTCTATCAGCCAATCGGAATTAAGGTAGGAATTTTCTGATTGGCTGATGGAATCAGCCAATCAGAATATAGTTCAATCCGATTGGCTGATCCAATCAGCCAATCAGATTGAGCTCGCATTCTATTGGCTGATCGGAACAGCCAATAGAATGCGAGCTCAATCTGATTGGCTGATTGGATCAGCCAATCGGATTGAACTTGATTCTGATTGGCTGATTCCATCAGCCAATCAGAAAATTCCTACCTTAATTCCGATTGGCTGATAGAATCCTATCAGCCAATCGGAATTCGAGGGACGCCATCTTGGATGACGTCCCTTAAAGGAACCGTCATTCGTCGGGAGACAACGGAAGAAGAGGATGGATCCGCGTCGCCTGCTTCAAGATGGACCCGCTCCGCACCGGATGGAAGAAGATCGAAGATGCCGCTTGGAGAAGATGTTTGCCGGTCCGGATGTCCTCTTCTTGCCGGATAGGAGGAAGACTTTGGACCCTCTTCTGGACTTCTTCAGTGGATGTCTAGCCCCCGCTTGGGTTGGATGAAGATCTTGGAGCCAGGACGGATCGGTGAACCTGGCATGGTGAAGACAAGGTAGGAAGATCATCAGGGGGGTAGTGTTAGGTTTATTTAAGGGGGGTTTGGGTTAGATTAGGGGTATGTGGGTGGTGGGTTGTAATGTTGGGGGGGGGTATTGTATGTTTTTTTTTACAGGCAAAAGAGCTGAAATTCTTGGGGCATGCCCCGCAAAGGGCCCTGTTCAGGGCTGGTAAGGTAAAAGAGCTTGTAATATTTGTATTTTAGAATAGGGTAGGGAATTTTTTATTTTGGGGGGCTTTGTTATTTTATTAGGGGGCTTAGAGTAGGTGTAATTAGTTTAAAATTGTTGTAATATTTTTCTTATGTTTGTAAATATTTTATTATTTTCTGTAACTTAGTTCTTTTTTATTTTTTGTACTTTAGCTAGTTTATTTAATTGTATTTATTTGTAGCAATTGTGTTTAATTAATTTATTGATAGTGTAGTGTTAGGTTAATTGTAGGTAATTGTAGGTAGTTTATTTAATTATTTTATTGATAGGGTAGTGTTAGGTTTAATTATATCTTAGGTTAGGATTTATTTTACAGGTAAATTTGTTATTATTTTAACTAGGTAACTATTAAATAGTTCTTAACTATTTAATAGCTATTGTACCTGGTTAAAATAATTACAAAGTTGCCTGTAAAATAAATATTAATCCTAAAATAGCTATAATATAATTATAATTTATATTGTAGCTATATTAGGATTTATTTTACAGGTAAGTATTTAGCTTTAAATAGGAATCATTTATTTAATAAGAGTTAATTTATTTCGTTAGATAAAAATTATATTTAACTTAGGGGGGTGTTAGTGTTAGGGTTAGACTTAGCTTTAGGGGTTAATACATTTATTAGAATAGCGGTGAGCTCCGGTCGGCAGATTAGGGGTTAATAATTGAAGGTAGGTGTCGGCGATGTTAGGGAGGGCAGATTAGGGGTTAATACTATTTATGATAGGGTTAGTGAGGCGGATTAGGGGTTAATAACTTTATTATAGTAGCGCTCAGGTCCGCTCGGCAGATTAGGGGTTAATAAGTGTAGGTAGGTGTCGGCGACGTTGAGGGGGGCAGATTAGGGGTTAATAAATATAACATAGGGGTCGGCGATGTTAGGGGTAGCAGATTAGGGGTACATAGGGATAACGTAGGTGGCGGCGATTTGCGGTCGGAAGATTAGGGGTTAATTATTTTAAGTAGCTTGCGGCGACGTTGTGGGGGGCAAGTTAGGGGTTAATAGATATAATACAGGGGTCGGCGGTGTTAGGGGCAGCAGATTAGGGGTACATAAGTATAACGTAGGTGGCGGTCGGCAGATTAGGGGTTAAAAATTTTAATCGAGTGGCGGCGATGTGGGGGGACCTCGGTTTAGGGGTACATAGGTAGTTTATGGGTGTTAGTGTACTTTAGGGTACAGTAGTTAAGAGCTTTATAAACCGGCGTTAGCCAGAAAGCTCTTAACTCCTGCTATTTTCAGGCGGCTGGAATCTTGTCGTTAGAGCTCTAACGCTCACTGCAGAAACGACTCTAAATACCGGCGTTAGGAAGATCCCATTGAAAAGATAGGCTACGCAAATGGCGTAGGGGGATCTGCGGTATGGAAAAGTCGCGGCTGAAAAGTGAGCGTTAGACCCTTTAATCACTGACTCCAAATACCAGCGGGCGGCCAAAACCAGCGTTAGGAGCCTCTAACGCTGGTTTTGACGGCTACCGCCGAACTCTAAATCTAGGCCCTAGTAATTTAAGGTTTTGCCAAATATTATATAAATTTGGGATTTTAAGTCTTGTATCCGGGTTAGTGCAGTCTATCTCAGGCTCAAGAGGTATATTTAGATTGCCTGCCATTACCAAGGAGCCCTTATTATGAGCTATGATGGAATTGGTGATATTATTAATAAATTTACTCTGGAGCCTGTTTGCGGCGTAGATATTTTCTAGTGTTACTGGCTTGCCGAAAAGTAACCCTGTAATGCAAATAAATCTGCCCTCCTTATCATGTTTCACATGCGATTTAGTGAAAGATATGGATTTATGGATCAATATGCTAACCCCATTCACTTTCTTGGAGGGATTGGTGCTATGGTAGTGCTGTGGGTAGTTTTCTGAGAAAAACTTAGCTGTGTGTTTAGTTTTAAAATATGTTTCCTGTAACATGAGGATATGACCACCTTTCCTTTGTAGATCAAGGATAGCCATCCTGCGTTTGTTTGGGCAGTTTAATTCCTTTGTGTTTTGTGTGAGAATAATTAATTCCTTTGGAGTGTCCCTACTCATTACTATTCCTTTTAGTTGAAGCTATATTAAGTAGTTTTGGTAACGTTCCATACTTTCCTGTGTGAGACTCTGGACGCACTTGGCTGTATAACAAACTGCAATTGACAATAAAAAAAGAAAAACAACAAATCACATTTAGCAATTTATCCATACAATTATTACATCTACCTATATCAGTAGATGTTAAAACATACATCTAAACTAAAGGATAAATATTCTCCCAACTGGCTGAGAGATGTAGTATCATTGTTATGTGAGAAACAAAAACATTGTGGTCCATATAGACCTTTGGTTCTGGACCTGAAGAACAGCTTCATAACCTTGATAACAAGTGTAACATTAACAACTTATGGCAATTTTAACTTGAGTATGAAAAAGAAAAAGAAACTTAACAATTAGCTCTCTGACTGAACATTGTAGCTCTCTATCTTAAGAATTTCAAACTGTGACTTAATTATCTTTTTTGAGTACATTATTTTGAGAAAGTCCTCTGAGTATGTCTCCTGCAAAGAATAAGGAGAGCCCCCAGGGAGAGTATACCAAACAAGAAAAGGATACATCATAGCCAATGTTGAATCAGCCTTTCTCGCCTGATTGTGGATGGCTGTTTATGTTATTCCTGCGAGACTTTCTTTGCTGGACTAGCTGCCATTCTTTCCTCTGAGGCAATGGTCCTGAACCCAGACCAGTACTTGTTTGATCTTGTGCAGCTGGTGGTCTTTCCATTTCCGGCGTGGTTATGGCCAATTCTTTGCATACCTTAGGGATGTCCTCTGGCATAGTGCAGGTTAGTCTCCTACCCTGCCAAATGATTATGAGATGGAAGGGGAGTCCCCATCTGTATGGGATGCTCACTTTCCTAAGGAGTAGGGTGAGAGGCTTAAGCTCCCTCCTTTTAGCCAAAGTTCTCTGAGAGAGATCAGAGTAGAGTTGAATGTCTGCATTCTCAAATTTTATAGGTTGTTGTTCGCGGGCTTGTTTAATAATTTCTTCCTTTGCTTGGAAGTTTGTGACCCGGGTTATCACTTCCCTAGGTGGCTGTGAGTCTAGAGGTTTGGGACGGAGAGCTCTATGTGTCCTATCAATGTCCACTTTGGAAGGTGTCTCTGCCTGTTTAAGAAATTTAAAAAGATATTGCAGGTATCGCTCAAGATCTGAAGGTGGGATTGACTCAGGGATCCCCCTGATTCTAATAGTATGCCTTCTGCCTCTATTTTCTGCATCATCCATTTTTTCCTCAAGATCTTGAATTACTCCATTTTGCTTAAGTATGATATTATGTAGGTCTGTTATTGCGACAGCTTGTGTGTCTTGTGTGTTTTCCACAGCTTCCACCCTATTACCAATATCTGATATCTCCTTCTTAAGTTCATTGATTTCATCTTTAATACATTGTTTTACTTGCGAGACCTAGGTGACAAAGTCTTTCTTGGAAGGTAGTGTTTCAAATAATGCTTTGGGTACAGTTATGGTATCCATTGTGGTTTCTGAGTCAGACTCAGATGAGGAATAAGTTGCTATAGATTCAGGATCTTCTGTGACAGTAAGTGCAGCTGATTTAGCTTCCATTGATTTAAAATAATTATTGACTGAGGGAGTTGCAATTGCTTCTTTGTTTAGTGCCTGTCCCCTTTTTTCTAGGCTTGAGTTATACTTGTTGGCTGAGTTATACTTGTGCAATGTTATGTCTGTTTGTTTAAGTGTTCACTTAGATACACACAATGTTACAGGATTTTCTATATACAAGCAAGATATGAGTTTGCAAGAAAAATATTATTTGTGACAGACGGGTTAACACAGAATAGCTTATGTTAGGTTAACCTATCTGTGATTGATATGTGCCAAGAGAAAGTTTAGATGACAGACACGGAAGTCTGCATGAAACTTGGAAGGCTGGTTATGCAAACAGGAACACACAGCAGTACATTTAGTTATGCTTCAGATATCAATATGAAGGAATAATAAAAGACTCAGTAGCAGTAGTAACTAGGCACTTGAGTTAAGGTTGAATACGACCTGTTAGTATGCTTTTGTAAACTTGAGGCAGAAGTCCAAGCATTAGTTGCGGTAGTTTGCGGCTTGCAGCGCGAGAGTGAGAGAAGAGGTTCCTGCTGCTGGCGGTAGCTGATGACGTGGCTGGTTAGCAGCCGAAGATCATAGGGGATAGTGATGCGTGCAGAGAAACAGTTAGAAGGCGAATGACGATTCCGCTCTGAGACGCTTCTGAGAACAGGGGGAGCCAGATTGGCTCAGGATTCACACACCCACAGGTGAGTGATTCAATAATCCAGCGTAGAAGAGTGGAAAAGGTATGCCTTAAATAGGCTTGCGTGTAAATTAAAGGGCCAGTGGAACATGGGGAAAAGAGGATCTGACAACTTGCTACACGTGTGCTTAAAAGCAGGACTTCACTGATTGAGAGAATATCACTTATATATGAAAAAGAGAGACATTGACAGTAGCTGGGTGTTTGGGCAGAGATTATCATGAGCTGTTCTAAGCGTTTAGGTCTTTGCCGTGGTTACTATAAAATGTCCCCTTTTCTCACATATTGTAAAAACTTTATTTTTGTTGGTCCTGCAGAAACAACATGGCTGATTTTCTTTTCCTCTAAGGGCTGTATGTTGCGCTCTCAGTTGTTAGATGAGCCTTGTATAGATACTTATTAGCTCCATACTGTGTCTTTTGTGCTTGCAGAATTTATAACCCCTTCCTTGCTCTCATTTGCTGCATTAGCTCTTACTTAATTGGTATAAATACTGACGTCTGTTTTTTAACAAGTTGCGCTCTTTATGTTAATGGCGCAGTTACAACATGTTCCGGCAGCAGAGCAATCCTGTATGCCTGCCTTATATTACATCTGTGTGTCTCTGTGCTGCCATTATGTCCTGTTGCGATTACCAGGTTACCCCTTACCTCCGCATCCGTTAAGTGCTTTGATGTAGCTGCGCAACACCGGAGGCTCAGGGGGACTCAGACGTGGTTAGGACCTTAAGGGATCGGCTCCTTCTAGCAGCGCCTGGTGTTTTTCCAACTGCTTTTCGGGTGACCCGATGCGATGCCTTATCTTAGTTGTGCCTGTTCTTCACAGTTGAGACACTTTTCGTCCGGTGATCTCACATCTGGAGGTCTCTCAACCAGTTTAGGCTCAGGAGCTCTTTAAAGCCGCGGCCATCTTCTTGGCTGGCTAGCTCCGCCCCCCACACCCTTCACATTTTTGTAAATATTTTATTATATCATTTCATTTGACAACACTGAAGAAATTACTTAAAGAAAATTTGAAGACAGGTAAGAGGACCTTTATTAAGATTTTCCTAAATTTTTCTGAGCACTATGTTAATGCCTCCACCCATTCAATACTGTGGTTCGGATTACAAAATTCAAAAGCAGGAAACAGCTGTATCCTCAGCCCTCTATGGATTAATTTAATTTCAATATATTTTTCAAAAAAGTAATGATTCCGCCATAGTTTATCTTGTTTGAACATAAGTTTGTGAATATCCTTGAGGGTTGAGTTCATTTTTTCTTGATTATTAGATATAGTGGTAGATGGATTTTGAAACACATCATTTAGATCTGCTTCTCTTTTGTGTTGGCGTGATTGTATATCTTGTTCCCATTTAGATGACATTTTGGTTCTCTAATGGTATAACTGTTATATATGTATATAGTAGTGTGCTCTATTGGAAATAAACTTGAGAACAGGCGCAAAGGGTTAATTCAAAGAGAAAAGTGTCCAATGGTACTACTTGGGTGAATTACCAAACTTTTATCCCACTATAGTAATAATATGTAAGCAACTTGTAGTATGCAAGCCGTGAGTATAATAATATTATTGTGGATAGTGGGTGCTGTGTGTATATTTCAGAGACTTAAAGAAAATTTAAAGACAGGTAAGAGAACTTAATCTTCACGAAGAAAACACATAAAACACTCTCAGTTTCGGGTAATCGTACAGCTGTATCAGCTGCAAGTAATAAACAGTTTATTCACTAGTGAACTGGGGCTCATAAAAATAAAATATAACTTTTAATGAATTGCAAATAAATCAGGAATTTATGTTAAAAACACACTTAGGTACCTTATTGTTGATGCAGAAAGTTATTAGATGAGTATACAGGTAAGGTTTAACCACTGATTATATCAAAAGTGAATCAGAGTTAGTTGATCATATACTTACTAGTCCTAAAGCCCTTGTACACGGGCCATTTTTTGCAGTACAGCGGTCCCACCCCCTTGCTCTCTCTCTATCCCCCCTCTCTTTTGCTCTCTCTTTCTCCCCTCTCTTTTGCTCTCTCTTTCTCCCCTCTCTTTTACTCTCTCTCCCCCCTCTCTCTTCTGCTCTCTCTCTCCCCCCTCTCTTTTGCTCTCTCTCCCCCCCTCTCTTTTGCTCTCTCTCTCTCCCCCCTCTCATTTGCTCTTACTCTCCCCCCTCTCTTTTGCTCTCTCTCTTCCCCCTCTCTTTTGTTCTCTCTCTCCCCCCTCTCTTTTGCATTCTCTTTCCCCCCTCTCTTTTGCTCTCTCTCTCCCCCCTCTCTTTTGCTCTCTGTCCCCATCTTTTGCTGTCTCTCTCCCTCTCTTTTGCTCTCTCGCTTCCCCCTCTCGTTTGCTCTCTCTCTCTCTCTCTCTCTCTCTCTCTCTCTCTCTCTCTCTCTCTCTCTCGTTTGCTCTCTCTTTCCTCTCATTTGCTGTCTCTCTCCCTCTCTTTTGCTCTCTCTCCCCCTCTCTTTTGCTCTCTCTCCCTCTCTCTTTTGCGCTCTCTCCCCCTCTCTTTTGCGCTCTCTCCCCCTCTCTTTTGTGCTCTCTCCCCCTCTCTTTTGTGCTCTCTCCCCCTCTCTTTTGTGCTCTCTCCCCTCTCTTTTGTGCTCTCTCCCTCCTCTCTTTTGTGCTCTCTTCCCCTCTCTTTTGTGCACTCTCCCCCTCTCTTTTGTTCTCTCTCCCCCTCTCTTTTGCGCTCTCTCCCCCCTCTCTTTTGTGCTCTCTCCCCCCTCTCTTTTGTGCTCTCTCCCCCTCTCTTTTGTGCTCTCTCCCCCTCTCTTTTGTGCTCTCTCCCCCCTCTCTTTTGTGCACTCTCCCCCTCTCTTTTGCTGTCTCTCTCCCTCTCTTTATCCCTCCTCTTCTGCTCTCTCTATCCCCCCTCTTTAGAGCTCTCTGTCTCCGCAGTCAGCCCCGGCATCTGGCCCCCAGCCCCACCCGCGTCACACCCGGTCCTGCCCGAATCACAACCGTCACCCTCTGCGTCATGCCCCGTCCACGTCACACCCGGGCCCCCGTCCACGTCACATCCGCCCTGCCACGCCCACATTGCACCTGCCCGGCCACGCCCACTCCACCACACGGCAGATCAGTTGGAAGGCCAGGTGTGTTTGTCCTCGCTCGCAGTCCCTACTGTGCATGACAGCTTTGGACAAACACACTTGGCCTTTTATTATATAGGATAGCAACCATGTTAATATATCTATAGTGTGACGTTCTGATGAAACGCTGCTAAAGCACAAAGTATAGGCAATAGTTGCCAGTGGAAATTTGTGTAGTTTCCCAAAGTTTAGGAAAGTCTGACATCTGGAGTTAACACAAGACTGTTCTTAAATAGGGTGTATAAAGCCAGAGAGGCTCATTCTTAGATGCATAGTTAAAGCAAGAATGTTACAGCCCAAAAAGGCATCACATTGCAGTGTAAGGGCCAGTCAACATTGGGACACCTTGTAAGTTGGTGACTGGCTTAAGCAAAATATGGCCATATTGTGTGACTAAGATCCCAATTTTAAAATATGAGCTTAGGTGATTTTTTTCAATATTTAAAATGTTTTGATAATGTAGAATTGGAATATTTTATTTTATTAATTATTAAATATATACAGTATATATATATATATATATATATATACACACACACATATATGTACAGCTTCTGTGCTGTGATGGAACAGTGCATGTATACTGTATATGTATGTGTGTGGGTGGGTTTATGGGCAGAGGAGGTGCAATACAGCTGAAAGCAGCAACGTGTCTGGGTTTAGTGCAAATTTTGCATCTAAAGCACTAATGGGACCAACCATTTTGAATCTTAACCCCTTAAGGACCACGCCTGTTTTAACACTTTAGTGGTGTTTGTGTTTAGCTGTAATTTTCCTCTCTCTCATTTACTGTTCCCATGCAAATTATATATAATAATAAAATATGGTGAAAATTGAAAAAAAAAAATATGTTTTTTTACTTTTACTTGAAAAATCTTTTATTCATCTACAAAAGCTAATGAAAAAAATTGCTAAATAGATTCAAAATTTTGTCCTGAGTTTTAAAAACACCCATGCCTTACGAGTTTTGCGTTAGAAGCTATGCGGTGCTAACGAGCAGTTTATGCTCACCGCTCACTTAGAGACATCGCTGGTATTACGGGTTTTTATAAACCCGGCTTTAAAAGACAAGAAGTGAGCGTTGAGCAAAATTTTGCTCCACATCTCACTCCAATACCAGCGCTGCTTAAGTCAGTGGTGAGCTGGTCGTACGTGCTTGTGCACGATTTCCCCATAGGAATCAACGGGGAGAGCCGGCTGAGAAAAAGTCTAACACCTGCAAAAAAGCAGTGTATAGCTCCTAACGCAGCCCCATTGATTCCTATGGGGAAATAAAACGTCTACATCTAACACCCTAACATGAACCCAGAGTCTAAACACCCCTAATCTTACACTTATTAACCCCTAATCTGCCACCCCGACATCGCCAATATCTGCATTATATTATTAATCCCTAATCTGCCGCTCCGGACACCGCCGCCACCTACATTATACTTATTAACCCCTAATCTGCTGCTCCCAACATCGCTGACACCTACATTATATTTATTAACCCCTAATCTGCTGCCCCCAAATGTCGCCGCAACCTACCTACATTTATTAAGCCCTAATCTGCCGCCCCCAACGTCGCCGCCACTGTTCTAAATTTATTAACCCCTAAACCTAAGTCTAACCCTCCCTAACTTAAATATAATTTAAATAAATCTAAATAAAATTACTATAATTAACTAAACTATTCCTATTTAAAACTAAATACTTACCTGTAAAATAAACCCTTAGCTAGCTACAATATAACTAATAGTTACATTGTAGCTAGCTTAGGCTTTATTTTTATTTTAACAGGGTTGAATAGTTACTAAATAGTTATTAACTATTTAATAAATACCTAGCTAAAATAAAGACAAATTTACCTGTAAAATAAAACCTAACCTAAGTTACACTGACACCTAACACTACACTATAATTAAATTAATTCCCTAAATTAAATACAATAAAATACAATTAAATAAAATTAGCTAAAGTACAACCCCCCACCACTAAATTACAGAAAATAATAAACAAATTACAAGATTTAATTACACCTAATCTAATCCCCCTAACAAAATAAAAATGACCCCCCCAAATAAAAAAGCCCTACCCTACATTAAATTACAAATAGCCCTTAAAAGGACTTTTTGTGGGGCATTGCCCCAAAGTAATCAGCTCTTTTACCTGGAAAAAAAATTACAAATCCCCCCCCCCAACATTAAAACCCACCACCCACACAACCAACCCTACTCTATAACCCACCCAATACCCCCTTAAAAAAACCTAACACTAACCCCTTGAAGATCACCTTACCGGGAGAAGTCTTCATCCAACCGGGCTGAAGTCCTCAACGAAGCCGGGAGAAGTCTTCATCCAATCCGGGCGAAGTGGTCCTCCAGACGGGCAGAAGTCTTCATCCAGACGGCATCTTCTATCTTCATCCATCCGGCGCGCAGCGGCTCCATCTTCAAGACATCCAACGTGGAGCATCCTCTTCATCCGACGGCTAAGACTGAATGAAGGTTCCTTTAAATGACATAATCTAAGATGACGTCCCTTCAATTCCAATTGGCTGATAGAATTCTATCAGCCAATCGGAATTAAGGTAGAAAAAATCCTATTGGCTGATCCAATCAGTCAATAGGATTGAAGTTCAATCCTATTGGCTGATCCAATCAGCCAATAGGATTGAGCTGGCATTCTATTGGCTGTTCCAATCAGCCAATAGAATGCGAGCTCTATCGTATTGGCTGATTGCATCAGCCAATAGGATTTTTTCTACCTTTATTCCGATTGGCTGATAGAATTCTATAGAGGATGCTCCGCGTCGGATGTCTTGAAGATGGACCCGCTCCACACCGGATGAATGAAGATAGAAGATGCCGTCTGGATGACCACTTCGCCCGGTTGGATGAAGACTTCTCCCGGCTTCGTTGAGGACTTCGGCCCTGGTTGGATGAAGACATCTCCCGGTAAGGTGATCTTCAAGGGGTTAGTGTTAGGTTTTTTTAAGGGGGTATTGGGTGGGTTTTAGAATAGGGTTGGTTGTGTGGGTGGTGAGTTTTAATGTTGGAGGGGGATTTGTAATTTTTTTTCCAGGTAAAAGAGCTGATTACTTTGGGGCAATGCCCCGCAAAAGGCCCTTTTAAGGGCTATTTGTAATTTAGTGTAGGATAGGGCTTTTTTTATTTTGGGGGGGCTTTTTTTATTTTGTTAGGGGGATTAGATTAGGTGCAATTAGTTTAAAAATCTTGTAATTTGTTTATTATTTTCTGTAATTTGTTCTGTGTTTGTTTGTTTTTTGTACTTTAGCTAATTTTATTTAATTGTATTTAATTGTATTTAATTTAGTTAATTTTTTTAATTGTAGTGTAGTGTTAGGTGTTAGTGTAACTTAGGTTAGGTTTTATTTTACAGGTAAATTTGTCTTTATTTTAGCTAGGTAGTTTATTAAATAGTTAATAACTATTTAATAACTATTCTACCTAGTTAAAATAAATACAAACTTGCCTGTAAAATAAAAATAAGCCCTAAGCTAGCTACGATGTAACTATTAGTTATATTGTAGCTAGATTAGGGTTTATTTTACAGGTAAGTATTTAGTTTTAAATAGGAATAATTTAGTTAATTATAGTAATTTTTATTTAGATTTATTTTAATTATATTTAAGTTAAGGGGGTTAAGTTAAGGGGGTGTTAGGGTTAGACTTAGATTTAGGGGTTAATAACTTTACTATAGTGGCGGTGATGTTGGGGGCGGCAGATTAGGAGTTAATAAATGTAGGTAGGTGGATGTGATGTTAGGGACTGCAGATTAGGGGTTAATAATATTTAACTAATGTTTGCGAGACGGGAGTACGGCGGTTTAGGGGTTAATATATTTATTATAGTGGCAGCGATGTCCGGTTCGGCAGATTAGGGTTTAAAAATGTTATTATAGTGTTTGCGATGTGGGAGGGCCTCGGTTTAGGGGTTAATAGGTAGTTTACGGGTGTTAGTGTACTTTTTAGCACTTTAGTTAAGAGTTTTATGCTACGGCGTTGTAGTGTAAAACTCTTAACTACTGACTTTAAAATAAGGTACCAGTCTTGACAGGAGAGGGTTTACCGCTCACTTTTTGGCAGACTCGTAATACCGGCGCTATGCAAGTCCCATTGAAAAAAGAGGATACGCAATTTACGTAAGTGGATTTGCGGTATTTCCAAGTCTGGCCAAAAAAGTAAGCGGTACACCTGTACCTGCAAGACTTGTAATACCAGTGGGCGTTAAAATGCAGCAATAGGACCGCCCAACGCTTCTTTTTAACCCTAACGCAAAACTTGTAATCTAGGTCCCAGTGTTTACGTGCTTTTTTGCAAGTTATAGGGCTATAAGTACAAGTAGGACGTTGCTGTTTCAAAATATTTTTTTTTTTTAAATTCATCAATAGTGACATTGTAACACTGTCACAAACATAATAATTGGTTGTTACTATCTGCCTCACATGCCTGGCGGAGGGTAATAGCGGTATTTTGGCGGAAGCGATCTCTGATCACTCCCGCTGCTCGTTTAAAGTCATGACGGTTCAGGACCGTCATCAGTCCTCAAGGGGTGTTAAAAATACAACACAGACTTTTAGTTCACCTCTATCATTAGAAACTTCCCTGCAGATAACCTGAAGCACTGTATTACGTAGCTTTGAAAAACAACAAGTTTACAACAGCTGCTGTACCGGGAATAAAAGATCCTGCTTCACACATACACAGGGGATTTTCTAAACATTAAAAACTACTTCTGCTTTACTTCCCAACTGCCTACACAAAGAAAGTGAAATGAATCAGAAGTAGTTTTTAATGTTTAGGAGATCCCCTGTGCAGTCATGTTTGAAGCAGGATCCCTCTTCATGATAACAGCAGCTGTTGTAAAAATGTTTTCAAAACAAAGCAATACAGTGCTGTACAGAAAAGGTTATCTGCAAGGAAGTCTGTAATAATAAGAGGTTTTACAAACTTTTTCCATGCTGTATTTCAAAATGAAAAATGATTTCCTCCCTCTGCAAAGAAGCAACAGCCTGAGGTCCTGGTCACCAGATTCCTCTCCTGCTCAGACTGTGACAAACTGCCTCTATCTGTTCCATTGCTGAAGCACAGCAGACTGAGCAGAGGATTGAGTCTCCTACACACTGCTCCTTCACGGCGCCCCTACTCCGCTCACCTCCCTCTACATCCTCACGTGGCATGATTATAGCCTGCACGGGGGAAATTAATTATTTAAACAAATACTATTACTTTCAACATACCAGCTATGTCCCTGCGTGGCTCAGACTAGCTGCCTGCTGTGACATGCTGCAATTGCCTGCTTTACAAGAGGATACAGGACAGTAGCAGTCTGGCTGTGATATTGACAGGTTCAATCACTCAAGTGCCGTACCCTGTCACGTGCCACCTGGGTTAATTTGACCCACTTTGTCCCATGTATTTCTATCATCAATTTTGCTTAGTTCTCTTTTTATCCTCTATTAAAGAGTAACCCTATGTGAGCTTAGGAGCGTGCATGTATCTTTAGCCATCTGGCAGCAGTGTTTGCAACAATGTTTATAGCGATGTTATACATATTTACAAACACTGCTGCCTAGAACTCTACAAACACTCTGTGGCAGCAGTGTTTGCAACTATGTATAAAATTGCTAAAAACATTGTTTAAATCACTACTGCCAGATGATAGACATGTGTGTTTCGTTTCTGACACATTCGGAATTTGGTTGAATTAATCGGCACATCCCAAAAAATTCAGAAAAATTCCAAAAATTAATAAATATGTTTCCGAATTTTCAGATCCATTATTCATATTCAGAATTTTTCATTGTTCCTTCCTACGCTGGAGTTCCCCGACACTAACTCTAATGCCTAGATTACGAGTCTTGCGTTAGCCTTAAAAAGCAGCGTTGAGGGGTCCCAACGCTGCTTTTTAACGCCCGCTGGTATTACGAGTCTGTCAGGTTCAGGTGTACCGCTCACTTTTTTTCTGCGATTTTAGCATACCGCAAATCCCTTTACGTCAATTGCGTATCCTATCTTTTCAATGGGATTTTCCTAACACCGGTATTACAAGTCTTGGAAAAAGTGAGCGGTACAGCCTCTCCTGTCAAGACTCCTACCGCATTTAAAAGTCAGTTATTAAGAGTTTTATGGGCTAACGCCGTAACATAATGCTCTTAACTAAAGTGCTAAAAAGTACACTAACACCCATAAACTACCTATTAACCCCTAAACCGAACCCCCCCCCCACATCGCAAACACTATAATAAAAATTTCTAACCCCTAATCTGCCGACATCGCCGCCACTTTAATAAATGTATTAACCCCTAAACCGCCGCACTCCCGCCTCACAAAAACTAATTAAATTTTATTAACCCCTAATCTGCCGTCCCTAACATCGCCGACACCTACCTACATTTATTAACCCCTAATCTGCCGCACCCAACGTCGCCACCACTATATTAAATGTATTAACCCCTAAACCTAAGTCTAATCCTAACCCCCCCTAACTTAAAGGGACACTAAACCCAAAAAAATTCTTTCTTGATTTAGGTAGAGAAAACAATTTTAAACAACATTCCAATTTACTTCTATTATCTAATTTGCTTCATTCTTTAGATATCCTTTGTTGAAGAAATAGCAAAACACATGTGTGAGCCAATCTCACGAGACATCTATGTGCAGCACCCAATCAGCAGCTACTGAGAATATCTAGATATACTTTTTAGCAAAGAATATCAAGAGAATTAAGCAAATTAGATAAAAGAAGTAAATTAGAAAGTTGTTTAAAATTGCATGCTCTATCTGAATCATGAAAGAAAAAATGTGGGTTTTATGTCCCTTTAAATAAATCTAAATAAAATAACTACAATTAAATAAATTATTCCTATTTAAAAATAAATACTTACCTATAAAATAAACCCTAAGATAGCTACAATATAACTAATAGTTACATTGCAGTTAGCTTAGGGTTTATTTTTATTTCTCTTGTAAGGTGTATCCAGTCCACGGATTCATCCATTACTTGTGGGATATTCTCCTTCCCAACAGGAAGCTGCAAGAGGATCACCCACAGCAAAGCTGTCTATATAGCTCCTCCCCTAACTGCCACCTCCCAGTCATTCTCTTGCAGCTCTCGACAAGGGAAGTAGTTAGAGAGATGTGGTGAATTAATGTAGTTTATCTTCAATCAAAAGTTTATTATTTTCAAATGGTACCGGAGTTGTACTATTTTGGCCACAGGCAAAAAGTTGAAGAAGAGTCTGCCTGAGGTTTTTGATGATCTTAGCAGTTGTAACTAAGGTCCACTGCTGTTCTCACACATAACTGAAGAGATGGGTAACTTCAGCTGGGGGAATAGCGTGCAGGATTACCTGCTCTGAGGTATGTGCAGTTTAAATTTTTCTAGAGAGATGATAAGCTAGAAGATGCTGACAGTGCCTGATTTATTTAAGGTAAGCCTGATTGCAGTGATTTAATAACGACTGGTATCATGCTTGCTGTAAAGGGTAATATTTTTGTTATTTACTCTCATTATTTAATAGAAATAACGTTTGCTTGATGTATATAAACGTTTATTACTACTGGTGATAAAACTTTATTCTGGGGCCCAGTTTTTCCACATGGCTAACTAGATTTTGCCTAGGGATAGTTTTTTAAGGCCCTCTCACTGTGAGTACATATTGGGAGGGGCCTATTTTCGCGCCCTAATTGCGCAGTAGTTTTTGCAGCTTGAGACATCCAGCTTCCCTGAAGTAGTCCCCTGACATATAGGACCCCTCTAAAGGGTTTTTGTGCCTTCCAAAGTCGTTGAATGGGCAGGTAGGAGCCACAGTAGAGCTGTGGCAGTTGGTTGTGACTGTTTAAAAACAGTTAGATCGTTTTTTTGATCCGGTTTTGAAACTAAGGAGTTAATCATCCATTTGCAAGTGGGTGCAATGCTATTTCAGTCTATTATACACACTGTAAAAAATTTGTAGAATTTACTGCTTTTTTCACTGTTTTGCAGTTTATGTGATTGTTTTTTTCTCTTAAAGGCACAGTACCGTTTTTATTTTTTGCTTGTTCACAGCTATTAAAGTGTTTTCCAAGCTTGCTGGTCTCATTACTAGTCGGTTTAAACATGTCTGACATAGAGGAAACTCATTGTTCATTATGTTTAGAAGCCATTGTGGAACCCCCTCTTAGAATGTGTACCAAATGCACTGATTTTACTATAAATTACAAAGACCATATTCTGGCTTTAAAAAATGTATCACCAGAAGAAATTGACAAGGAGGAAGTTATGCCGTCTAACTCTCCCCATGTGTCAGAACCTATTACTCCCGCTCAGGGGACGCCAAGTACATCTAGCGCGCCCATTGCATATACCTTACAAGACATGGCGGCAGTTATGAATCATACCCTTACAGAGGTATTATCTAAACTGCCAGGATTACAAGGAAAGCGAGACAGCTCTGGGACTAGAATACATACAGAGCTCTCTGACGCTTTAGTGGCTATGTCTGATACACCCTCACAATGTACTGAAGCCGAAGCAGGGGAGCTTCAATCTGTGGGTGATTTTTTCTGATTCAGGGAAGACACTTCAACCTGATTCTGATATGTCTACATTTACATTTAAGCTTGAACACCTCCGCATATTGCTCAGGGAGGTCTTAGCAACTCTGGACGACTGTGACGCTATTGTAGTCCCAGAGAAATTATGTAGATTGGATAAATACTATGCAATACCTACTTACACTGATGTTTTTCCAATCCCTAAGAGGTTTTCTGAAATTATTACTAAGGAATGGGATAGACCAGGTGTACCGTTCTCTCCCCCTCCTGTTTTTAAAAAGATGTTTCCTATAGACGCCGCTACACGGGACTTGTGGCAGACGGTCCCTAAGGTGGAGGGAGCGGTTTCTACTCTAGCTAAGCGTACCACTATCCCTGTCGAGGACAGTTGTGCTTTTCTAGATCCAATGGACAAAAAATTAGAGGGTTACCTTAAGAAAATTTTTATTCAACAAGGTTTTATTCTCCAGCCTCTTGCATGCATTGCCCCAGTTACTGCTGCTGCAGCTTTCTGGTTTGAGTCTCTAGAGGAGGCTCTACAGGTTGAAACCCCGTTGGAAGATATTATTGGCAAGCTTAAGGCCCTTAAGCTAGCCAATTCATTTGTTTCTGACGCCGTTGTTCATTTAACCAAACTAACGGCTAAAAATTCAGGTTTTGCTATTCAGGCGCGTAGGGTGCTATGGCTTAAATCCTGGTCAGCTGACGTGACTTCAAAGTCTAAACTTCTCAAAATTCCCTTCAAAGGACAGACCCTATTCGGGCCTGGACTGAAGGAGATCATTTCTGACATCACTGGAGGAAAAGGTCACGCCCTTCCTCAAGATAGGTCCAGCAAATTAAGGACCAAACAGTCTAGTTTTCGGCCCTTTCGAAACTTCAAGAGTGGCGCAGCTTCAACTTCCTCTAACACAAAACAAGAGGGAACTTTTGCCCAGTCTAAGCTGGTCTGGAGACCTAACCAGGCTTGGAACAATGGGAAACAGGCCAAAAAGCCTGCTGCTGCCTCTAAGACAGCATGAAGGAGCAGCCCCCGATCCAGAAACGGATCTAGTAGGGGGCAGACTCTCTCTCTTCGCCCAGGCTTGGGCAAGAGATGTCCAGGATCCCTGGGCATTGGAAATTGTGTCCAAGGGTTATCTTCTGGAATTCAAAACTTCTCCCCCAAAAGGGAGATTTCATCTCTCACATTTATCTGCAAACCAGATAAAGAGAGAGGCATTCTTACATTGTGTTCAAGACCTCCTAGTTATGGGAGTGATCCACCCAGTTCCGCAGGAGGAACAGGGGCAGGGCTTCTATTCAAATATGTTTGTAGTTCCCAAGAAAGAGGGAACATTCAGACCAATCTTAGATCTCAAGATCTTAAACAAATTTCTCAGAGTTCCATTTTTCAAGATGGAGACTATTCGAACCATCCTTCCTATGATCCAGGAGGGTCAATATATGACTACCGTAGACTTAAAGGATGCTTATCTTCACATCCCGATACACAAAGATCATCATCGTTTTCTCAGGTTTGCCTTTCTAGACAGGCACTACCAGTTTGTGGCTCTTCCCTTCGGGTTGGCCACGGCCTAAGGCCGCGGGGTATAGCAGTAGCCCCTTACTTAGACGACATTCTGATACAGGCGTCAACTTTTCAAATCGCCAGGTCCCATACGGACATTGTTCTGGCATTTCTGAGGTCCCATGGGTGGAAGGTGAACAAAGAAAAGAGTTCTCTATCCCCTCTAACAAGAGTTTCATTCCTAGGGACTCTGATAGATTCGGTAGAAATGAAGATTTACCTAACGAAGGCCAGATTGTCAAAACTTCTAGACTCTTGCCCTGTTCTTTATTCCACTTCTCGTCCTTCAGTGCCTCAGTGTATGGAAGTAATCGGTTTAATGGTAGCGGCAATGGACATAGTACCGTTTGCCCGCCTACATCTCATACCGCTGCAACTTTGCATGCTCAGTCAGTGGAATGGGGATTACACAGATTTGTCCCCTCTACTAAATCTGGATCAAGAGACCAGGGATTCTCTTCTCTGGTGGCTATCTCAGGTCCATCTGTCCAAGGGGATGAGCTTCTGCAGGCCAGATTGGACTATAGTAACGACAGATGCCAGCCTTCTGGGCTGGGGTGCAGTCTGGAACTCCCTGAAGGCTCAGGGCTCGTGGACTCAGGAGGAGGCACTCCTTCCGATAAACATTCTGGAACTAAGAGCGATTTTCAATGCTCTTCAGGCGTGGCCTCAGCTAGCTGGGGTCAGGTTCATCAGATTTCAGTCGGACAATATCACGACTGTAGCCTACATCAACCATCAGGGGGGAACAAGGAGTTCCCTAGCAATGTTGGAGGTTTCAAAGATAATTCTATGGGCAGAGGTTCACTCTTGCCATCTATCTGCTATCCATATCCCAGGAGTCGAGAACTGGGAGGCGGATTTTCTAAGTCGGCAGACTTTTCATCCGGGAGAGTGGGAACTCCATCCGGAGGTATTTGCACAGTTGATCCAACTTTGGGGCAAACCAGATCTGGATCTCATGGCGTCTCGCCGGAACGCCAAGCTTCCTTGTTACGGGACCAGGTCCAGGGACCCCAAGGCAACGCTGATAGATGCTCTAGCAGCGCCTTGGTCCTTCAACCTGGCTTATGTGTTTCCACCGTTTCCTCTGCTCCCTCGTCTGATTGCCAAGATCAAGCAGGAGAGAGCTTCGGTGATTTTGATAGCACCTGTGGGGCCACGCAGGACTTGGTATGCAGACCTGGTGGACATGTCATTGTGTCCACCATGGTCTCTGCCGCTGAGGCAGGACCTTCTACTTCAGGGTCCTTTCAACCATCCAAACCTAATTTATCTGTGTCTGACTGCTTGGAGATTGAACGCTTGATTTTATCAAAGCGTGGTTTCTCTGAATCGGTCATTGATACCTTAATTCAGGCTCGAAAGCCGGTTACCAGGAAAATCTATCATAAGATATGGTGTAAATATCTTCATTGGTGTGAATTCAAGGGTTACTCATGGAGTAAGGTCAGGATTCCTAGAATATTATCTTTTCTCCAAGAAGGATTGGAGAAGGGATTGTCGGCTAGTTCCTTAAAGGGACAGGTTTCTGCTCTGTCTATTCTTTTGCACAAGCGTCTGTCTAATACTCCAGATGTTCAGATGTTTTGTCAGGCTTTAGTTAGAATCAAGCCTGTGTTTAAACTTGTTGCTCCGCCATGGAGTCTAAATTTAGTTCTTAAAGTTCTTCAAGGGGTTCCGTTTGAACCTTTGCATTCCATAGATATCAAGCTGTTACTTGGAAAGTTCTGTTTTTGGTAGCTATCTCCTCGGCTTGAAGAGTTTCAGAGTTATCGGCTTTACAATGTGATTCTCCTTATCTCATTTTCCATGCTGATAAGGTAGTGTTGCGTACCAAACCTGGGTTTCTTCCTAAGGTGGTATCTAATAACAATATCAATCAGGAGATTGTTGTTCATTCACTATGTCCTAATCCTTCTTCAAAGAAGGAACGTCTATTACACAATCTTGATGTGGTCCGTGCTTTAAAATTCTATTTACAAGCCACTAAAGATTTTCGTCAAACATCTGCTTTGTTTGTGGTTTACTCTGGACAGAGGAGAGGCCAAAAGGCTTCAGCAACTTCTCTTTCTTTTTGGTTAAGAAGCATAATCCGCTTTGCTTACGAGACTGCTGGCCAGCAGCCTCCTGAGAGAGTTACAGCTCATTCCACTAGAGCAGTAGCTTCCACATGGGCTTTTAAAAATGAGGCTTCTGTTGAACAGATTTGTAAGGCGGCGACTTGGTCTTCACTTCATATCTTTTCTAAATTCTACAAATTTGATACTTTTGCTTCTTCAGAGTTTTTGGGAGAAAGGTCTTACAGGCAGTGGTGCCCTCCGTTTAAGCGCCTGCCTTGTCCCTCCCTTCATCCGTGTCCTATAGCTTTGGTATTGGTATCCCACAAGTAATGGATGAATCCGTGGACTGGATACACCTTACTAGAGAAAACAAAATTTATGCTTACCTGATAAATTTATTTATCTTGTGGTGTATCCAGTCCACGGCCCGCCCTGTCATTTTAAGGCAGGTGTTTTTTATTTTTTTTTAAACTACAGTCACCACTGCACCCTATAGTTTCTCCTTTCTCTTGCTTGTCTTCGGTCGAATGACTGGGAGGTGGCAGTTAGGGGAGGAGCTATATAGACAGCTCTGCTGTGGGTGATCCTCTTGCAGCTTCCTGTTGGGAAGGAGAATATCCCACAAGTAATGGATGAATCTGTGGACTGGATACACCACAAGAGAAATAAATTTATCAGGTAAGCATAAATTTTGTTTTTACAGGCAACTTTGTATTTATTTTAACTAGGTAGAATAGTTATTAAATAGTTATTAACACATTTAAATACAAATATAAATACAAATTTACCTGTAAAATAGACCCTAACCTAAGTTACAATTACATAAATAAAAAGAGAGAAGCGCTCAACCTGGGAACGAACAATAGCATAATAGCTTGTTCTATGGCTAGTTACCACCCTAGAAGCAGCCTCTTTTTGCCCAATATGTGCCTTTCACAGAGAAGAACTTTCCTGTAGCATATCAGTCTGATCCTGACTTCACAGTACAGTCCAGCCCCGAAATACCAGGCAATCCCTCTCTGAACGAGAGAAACGGCAATACCCCAGACGTATGTTTCGGCCTATTGTTAGCCTCTTCAGTGAGGTGCAGCCATATCCCTCTAGGCACACTGAGCAACCGGTACACATCTGGATTCCCGCATCACACTTAGGGAAACTTCCCTAAGTGTCATAATTTGCATAAATAAAAAGAGAGAAGCGCTCAACCTGGGAACGAACAATAGCATAATAGCTTGTTCTATGGCTAGTTACCACCCTAGAAGCAGCCTCTTTTTGCTCAATATGTGCCTTTCACAGAGAAGAACTTTTCTGTAGCATATCAGTCTGATCCTGACTTCACAGTACAGTCCAGCCCTGAAATACCAGGCTATCCCTCTCTGAACGAGAGAAACGGCAAAACCCCAGACGTACGTTTCGACCTGTTGTGGGCCTCGTCAGTGAGGTGCAGCCATATCCCTCTAGGCACACTGAGCAACGGGTCCACGTCTAGATTCCCGCATCACACTTAGGGAGACTTCCCTATGTGTCATCATTTGCATAAATAAAAAAAGAGAAGCGCTCAACCTGGGAACAAACAATAGACATTGTAGGATAGGATTCTATCAGCCAATCAGAATTAAGGTAAGAAAAATCCGATTGGCTGTTGCAATCAGCCAATCGGATTGAGCTCCCATTCTATTGGCTGTTCCAATCAGCCAATAGAATGCAAGCTCAATCCGATTGGCTGATTGGATCAGCCAATCGGATTGAACTTCAATCCGATTGGCTGATTGCATCAGCCAATCGGATTTTTCCTACCTTAATTCTGATTGGCTCATAGAATCCTATCAGCCAATCAGAATTCAAGGGACGCCATCTTGGATGACATCATTTAAAGGAACCTTCATTCGGTGTTAGGACCTCGATGGAAGAGGATGGCTCCGCGTTGGCTGGATTCAAGATGGCTCCACTCCGGTTGATTGAAGATAGAAGATGCCACTTGGATGAAGACTTCTGCCACTTGGAGGACCTCTTCTGCCTGGATTCGATGAAGACTTCTGGACGGATCGGATGAATGCTTGTGCCCGGCTGGGTGAAGACGGCTCAAGGTAGGGTGATCTTCAAGGGGGTAGTGTTAGGTTTTTTAAGGGGGGATTGGGTGGGTTTTAGAGTAGGGGTGTGTGGGTGTTGGGTTGTAATGTTGTGGGGGGGTATTGTATTTCTTTTTTTTACAGGTAAAAGAGCTGATTACTTTGGGGCAATGCCCCGCAAAAAGCCCTTTTAAGGACAATTTGTAATTTAGTTTAGGGTAGGGAATTTTATTATTTTGGGGGGCTTTTTTATTTTATTAGGGGGCTTAGATTAGGTGTAATTAGTTTAAAATTCTTCTGTAATTTAGAGGTTTTTTTGTACTTTAGTTATTTTTAGTTAATTTTATTTAATGTTAGGTAATTGTAGTTAATTAATTTAATTTATTTAATGATAGTGTAGTGTTAGGTGTAATTGTAACTTAGGGTAGGATTTATTTTACAGGTACTTTTGTAGTTATTTTAGCTAGGTAGCTATTAAATAGTTAATAACTATTTAATAGCTATTGTACCTAGTTAAAATAATTACAAAGTTGCCTGTTAAATAATAATAAACCCTAAGCTAGCTACAATGTAATTATTAGTTATATTGTAGCTAGCTTAGGGTTTATTTTATAGGTAAGTATTTAGTTTTAAATATCAAAATAACAAGAGTATTGCATTGAGCAATGATACTTTTTTTATTGGACTAACTATACATTTATAAGATGACAAGCTTTTGGAAGAGTTCCTTCCTTTATCAAGTCTAAAGTATTGCTTTAGACTTGATAAAGGAAGGAACTCTTCCGAAAGCTTGTCATCTTATAAATGTATAGTTAGTCCAATAAAAAAAAGTATCATTGCTCAATGCAATACTCTTGTTATTTTGATATCTAAATCTCTGGACTAACACGGCTACTCCAATCAACGTAGTTTTAAATAGGAATGATTTATTTAATTATAGGAATATTTATTTAGATTAATTTAAATAATATTTAAGTTAGGGGGTGTTAGGGTTAGGGTTAGACTTAGGTTTAGGGGTTAATTCATTTAATATAGTGGCGGCGGTGTAGGGGGGGTAGATTAGGGGTTAATCAATGTAATGTAGGTGGCGGCAGTGTAGGGGGGGCAGGATAGGGGTTAATAAATGTAATGTAGGTGGCGGAGGGCTCCAGGTGCGGCGGTTTAGGGGTTAAACAATTAATTTATTTGTGGCGGGGTCCGGGATCGGCAGGATAGGGGTTAATAACTTTATGTAGGTGGCGGCGGTATAGGGGCGGAATATTAGGGGATAATAGGTATAATGTAGGTGGCGGCGGGGTCCGGGAGCGGTGGTTTAGCGGTTCATATATTTATTATAGTGGTGGCGGGGTCCGGGATCAGCGGTTTAGGGGGTATAATAGTATAGTATAGTGTGGGTGCTTAGTGACAGGCTAGCAAGAAAGCTGCGAAGAAGCCGATGAGCAGCGAGATCGATGACTGTTAGTTGACAACAGTCCGCTACTCATCGCTCCGTACTTGGTGTGCGGCCTCTTGACAGCTTTCTTGATAACTTTGGCGAACGTATTCAGGTCCGTGGCGGCGATGTTAGGCGAGCTTAGGCAAGCTTATTGGGCCAGCGAATGCAGGTAAATTCGGAGCTTGATAACTAGAGGCCACTGTGTTAAAGGAATGTTTGATTTTGAGTCCTGAATCTACCTAATTGCCGCAGTCATACTAATTGCAGTGCTTCACAGCTTTCTGGGTCCTCATTGTCAGTCTACCTGCAGACACGGATTTGTGCCTCAGTTTAGTATTTTCTCATTGTAACCATGTGCCAGTGGTGTTTCTCCTTATTGCTGAATGTCAGACTATCAGAGCAGAGGGAGACCGGTTGAAAGATGCTCTTCTTTAGCAACGTGCATGGAGAAATGTAAGGACTATTCCTCCCCCACTTTTGTTTTATTATGTTTATCTTCACCCTGGCAAGGCCCGTGCATTGGAGCAAAAAAAAAAAAAAAACAACCTCTTACTGAGTTACTTTTAAATGCTTGCTAGGGGCTTCAGAGAATACTGCAATTGTATTATAGCCCTTTTTTGCAATTATAGGGTTAACTCGTTGATAAATTATAGCTACCGGGGCCCCATGGGTTATGTGGGAGGGGCTGTAACTCCATGCTTCACAGGTCATTTAATCATTGAAGTGTAACTTGCAGTAGTGAGTCTGCTTTAACTTGTATTTTATTTTACAATGGTTGGCTTTTGTTTTAACACATTTTTAAATGTACATAACATTGTATTTAAATATAATGCAGTAGTGAGTCTGGTTTCACTTGTATTTCAATTACAATGATCTGCTTTTAAAGATTCTTTAACATGTATATAACATTGAATTTACTATTTTTTATTTATATATATATATATATATATATTTATATATATATATATATATATATATATATATATATATATATATATATATATATATATATATATACACACACATACTATATACCGGTATATATCTAAAATAAATTACGCAAATATACACACACGTGTATGTGTATATATATATATATATATATATATATATATATATATATATACACACAGTATATATATATATATATATATATATATATATGTGTGTGTGTGTATATATACACACACACGTGTGTGTGTCATGAAAATATTGCCATCTTAAATTCCTCTAATTTAACCTTTTGAAAGCAAATACACAATTGTGAACATTTGGAATTGTTAATCAGCACAATGCAATTTTTTGCTGGTGCTTTAGTGTAACTTCCTAATTTAAAATTGATTTGCATTTCAAAATGACCTGTAGAAAATGTTTCACTAAAAAATCCTCATCGCAGAAAGCAAAAAAAGTTCAGCCTCTGGGCCTTACACTAAAACCTACCATTACAAAAAATAACAAACACTAAAATTATAAAAAATAAAAAAACTACCATTACAAAAAATAACAAACACAATTATCCAAAACAATAAAAATTATTCATATTCTAATACCCCTTTTTAAAAAAAAAATACACCCCAAAATAAAAAAATCCCTTATCTATAATAAACTACCAAGAGCCCTTAAAAGTGCTTTTTGAAGGGCAGTGCCCTAAAGTTAACAGCTCTTTTGCTACAAAACAAATTAAAAAAACCTAACAGTATACAAACCACACCCCCCAAACCCACAAAATAAATAAAGTAAAACTTAATCCACCCACTGCTCTGAAAAGGGAATTTTTATGGGCATTGCCCTTAAAAGGGCATTCAGCTCTTTTGCTGGCCAAGCCATAATCTAAAAATAAAAACCCACCCCTAAACGAAAAAATACATTACAAAAAAATAACAAACAAATTATCAAAAATAATAAAAATTATTCCTATTCTAATACCCATTAAAAAAAAACAAAAAAAAAACCTAATCTAGAATAAACTACCAATGGCCTTAAAAGGGCCTTTTGTAGGGGGGCGGAGCCAGCAGCGAACATGGATGGTCACACATCTTTTGAGCTCCCATTCTAAATATGCTAAAATCAGTGTAAATCAAACTTTCACTATGAAGTCAGCCTTCTTTTAATAGGGGATTGCATGATTAACCCATTCTCAGTACTTGGAGATTGCTAACCAGTGTCACAAAGACACTAGATTCACATGAAGACCTGCCTTAAATCGGAGACGACGGCAGACATCTTGTCACCCTCGTGGGTTTACAACAGAAATGGAAAATGCTCATCAGATATTAATGCATCTCAGCAAACTCCTAAAACATCACCATCTTCGTTTAACTGCAGAGTTATATAAAGCCAGCGTCTATGCAGATGACAGCAGGACCCAGGCTACTGCTTATTTAAACCCAACGGATGCAGTAATTGCTGAGGGGACGATATACCACGAGGCAGATGAAACTACCGACGAGCTCTTAGTACTGAGTCCTATTGCTAGGACCCCATCTGAAGCTCATGAGGCAATCCAGGGAGGAGGTGGAGATTGGGATCCTCGGGTGCTCTCAGCATGGGTCAATGTGTAGGACATATACCATCTGGTAAGCGATTATGGAGTCTCTTATACAGGCCTGGGGGAAAGAACAACTAAACCGGAGCAAACAGGGACAGCTCTGGAGAGGCCCTTTCTTTTGCTGAAGCAACTTTGCCTGCCCCATGCAGCCAGATACAAGGCCAATGAAACAAGTAGTGAAGAGCTAGATCCTATAGAAGTGGTAAACGGAGGCTGGCAGCAACTATTCAAGGCATACACGGGACTTAAATTGAGGAGAGTGGGAATAGGGTGAGACGGTACCTTTCCTAAGCACCCACAATTTCCCAAAACCTTGGACCTTTTATTATACCCTCTTAATATTTGAAACTAACTGTATTGGGGACTGAATGTTCAAGAAGACGTTTATCTTTAGTGTTTATTTTATCTATTCTGTTAGCCTACTATATGCAGATGATAGTATAGTTTATATTGCGTTGCTGTATTTATTTGTTTGTATTTCTTACACCACTTGGAGCAATCATATTGAAGTTGTATTAGCACTGTTTGCTACTCATGTTTGTCCTGCACTTTGCGATGTTTGAGATAGGTCAATTTGTATGCATGCTCTACATTCATCTTAGGACTGTATATTTCTTTTAAGCCCATGCTTACTATAGATTACCAGCAGGCACTGTAGCCATACCAGGGTTATTCTTTCTATTGAGTACAACACAATCTGCTAAAAGGTGTATACCCTCCTTAGAAATGCTGCATTAAACGGAAGACACAAGTAAAAATGTATTATATTTCTTATATTGCACAATTGTTTCTGCTGTCAGGGAGTGTTGAGGTAAGGGTTAATGGCTTACAACCAAATATAGTCTGTTATTTTGGGTCCTACTGCACAATAACTTGTGATTTTATAGAGCGCGATAGTTCTTCCTTGATGTGTTTAGATACAATGCTGGTCTTTATGCAACTATAGGCAGACTTTTCCTAGAATGAATTCTTTGCAGATCTTACAATCCTGTTGTTAAGATAGCTATACCATAGAGAAAATAGATTACAGACTGAGTCTATAGAGGCAGCGCTCATTTGAATGTAATAGATGTTTCCCTTTCTTTTTTTTCCTTTTTAACATACTGCCCATATCCTCCCTGGCCCACTAGATGGCAGTATATGCACATCATAACAGTCCTGTTTCAGATCGTTATAGGGACAATATTAATTTCCTCCAGCCCTTTGAGTCACATCTGGCTACTACATTTCAGTGCATCTGTTATAGTGAGTTGTTCTTATTTCTCTTGCAAGATGTATCGAGTCCACGGATTCATCCATACTTGTGGGATATTCTCCTTCCTAACAGGAAGTGGCAAAGAGAGCACCCACAGCAGAGCTGTCTATATAGCTCCTCCCTTAGCTCCACCCCCAGTCATTCTCTTTGCCTGCTAACTGCTAGGAAGGGTAAAGTGAGTGTGGTGACAAAAATGTTAGTTTTTATTTTCTCAAGCAAAAGTTTGTTATTTTAAATGGTACCGGTGTGTACTATTCACTCTCTGGCAGAAAAGAGATGAAGATTTCTGCAAGGAGGATGATGATCTTAGCACTTTGTAACTAAGCTCCACTGCTGTTCCCACAGAGGCTGAGGAGTACAAGAAAACTTCAGTTGGGGGAACGGTTTGCACGCTAAGCTGCATTGAGGTATGTTTAGTCAATTTTTTTCTAGACAGACTGTGATAATTCTAGAAAAGGCTGACAATATCCCCATGAGGGAAGGGTAAGCTGTATTCAGACACTTAATAGAGAATCCCAGCTTGCATAAAGGGCTCATTTGTTACTGGTGGCACTTAGGGGAATAACGTTTTTTTATTGAAAACTTAACGGTTTTTTTAGGGACTTTGAGGGGTCATTATGGCTTATTTAAGGGTTATTAACCCACATGGCTAGTTTAGAAACACTTTGGTGTGTTTCTTTTAGGCCCCACTGACATCGAGTGAGGTGGGAGGGGCCTATTTTCACGCCTCAGTTGCGCAGTTTCTTTTACTCTGAAGACATCCAGCTGCTTCTCCAGAGGGTCCTGCTGTGTTTGAGGGCCTAAAAGAAGTTTTTTTCCCCACAAATCTATCCTAAAGGGCAGGTAGGAGCCCCAGCAGAGCTGTGGCAAGGTGCTGAACATTTTTATACCGGTTTTTGACGTTTTGTCAATCCGGTTTTTACATTAAGGGGTTAATCATTTATTTGACTGGCTGTGCAAACTTACTAAGGCTTTATGATTCTACTGTAAAAATTTCGTAAAGTTTACTGCTTTTTTACACTGTTTTGCAGAGTTTGTGCATCTTTTTTTCTCTTAAAGGCACAGTACCGTTTTTTCTAAGTATTATTTACTTTAAATAAAGTGTTTTCCAAGCTTGCTTGTTTCATTACTAGCCTGTTTAACATGTCTGACACCAAGGAAAATCCTTGTTCAATGTGTTTAGAAACCATTGTGGAACCCCCTCTTAGAATGTGTCCCACTTGCTCTGATATGTCCATAAATTATAAAGAGCATATTATAGCACTTAAAATATAGCAATAGATGATTCTCAGACAGAAGGAATTGAGGGTTTGCCATCTAGCTCTCCCCAAGTGTCACAACCAGTAACGCCCACACAAGTGACGCCAAGTACCTCTAGTGCGTCAACTTCATTTACTTTACAAGACATGGCCACAGTTCTGAATACAACCCTCACAGCGGTTTTATCTAAACTGCCTGGTTTACAAGGAAAGCGTAACAGCTCTGGGGTAAGAACACATGCTGAGCCTTCTGACGCTTTAGTAGCCGTATCCGATATACCCTCACAATGTTCTGAAGTAGGGGTAAGGGATTTGCTCTCTGAGGGAGAGATTTCTGATTCAGGAAAGACGCTCCCTTAGACAGATTCTGATATGACTGCCTTTAAATTTAAGCTTGAACACCTTCGCTTGTTGCTCAGGGAGGTATTAGCGACTCTAGATGATTGTGACCCTATAGTGGTCCCAGAGAAATTGTGTAAAATGGACAAATACTTAGAGGTTCCTGTTTACACTGATGTTTTTCGAGTCCCTAAGAGGATTGTGAATATTGTTACTAAGGAGTGGGATAGACCAGGTATACCGTTCGCTCCCCCTCCTGTTTTTAAGAAAATGTTTCCCATATCTGACACCATGCGGGACTCGTGGCAGACGGTTCCTAAGGTGGAGGGAGCTGTATCTACTCTCGCTAAGCGTACAACTATACCTATTGAAGACAGTTGTGCTTTCAAAGATCCTATGGATAAAAAATTAGAGGGTCTCCTGAAGAAAATTTTTGTTCATCAAGGTTTTCTTCTCCAACCTATTGCGTGCATTGTTCCTGTAACTACTGCAGCTGCTTTCTGGTTCGAGACTCTAGAAGAGGCTCTTCAGATGGAGACTCCATTAGAGGATATTATGGATAGAATTAAGGCCCTTAAGTTGGCTAATTCTTTCATTACAGATGCCGCTTTTCAACTGGCTAAATTAGCGGCAAATAATTCAGGTTTTGCCATTTTAGCACACAGGGCGTTATGGTTTAAGTCCTGGTCTGCTGATGTGTCATCAAAATCTAAACTTTTGAACATCCCTTTCAAAGGAAAGACCCTATTCGGGCCTGAACTGAAAGCGATTATTTCAGACATCACTGGAGGGAAAGGCCACGCCCTCCCTCAGGATAAAACAAATATAATGAGGACCAAACAAAATAATTTTCGTTCCTTTCGGAACTTCAAGGGTGGTCCCGCTTCAGCTTCCCCTGCTGCAAAGCAAGAGGGGAATTTTGCCCAATCCAAGTCAGTCTGGAGACCTAACCAGGCTTGGAACAAGGGTAAACAGGTCAAGAAGCCTGCTGCTGCCTCCAAGACAGCATGAAGGGGTAGCCCCCGATCCGGGACCGGATCTAGTAGGGGGCAGACTCTCTCGCTTTGCTCAGGCTTGGGCAAGAGATGTTCACGATTCCTGGGCATTAGAAATTGTGTCCCAGGGATATCTTCTGGACTTCCAAGACTCCCCCCCCCCCCCAAGGGGGAGATTTCACGTTTCTCAATTGTCTGCAAACCAGACAAAGATAGAGGCGTTCTTATGCTGTGTAGAAGACCTACATACCATGGGAGTGATCCGCCCAGTTCCAAAAGCGGAACAAGGGCTAGGTTTTTACTCAAACCTGTTTGTAGTTCCCAAAAAAGAGGGAACTTTCAGACCAATCTTGGATCTCAAAATTCTAAACAAATTCCTCAGAGTACCATCATTCAGGATGGATACTATTTGGACTATTCTACCTCTAATCCAAGAGGGTCAATATATGACTACCGTGGACTTAAAGGATGCGTATTTACACATCCCTATTCACAGAGATTATCATCAATTCCTCAGATTCGCCTTTCTGGACAGGCATTACCAGTTTGTGGCCTTTCCCTTTGGGTTGGCCACGGCTCCCAGGATTTTCACAAAGGTGCTAGGGTCCCTTTTGGCGGTTTTAAGACCGCGGGGCATAGCAGTGGTGCCTTATCTGGACGACATCTTAATTCAGGCGTCGACTTTCCAGTTAATCAAGTCTCACACGGACATCGTGTTGGCTTTTCTGAGATCTCACGGGTGGAAGGTGAACAGAAAAAAGAGTTCTCTCTTCCCTCTCACAAGAGTTTCCTTCCTAGGGACTCTGATAGACTCGGTAGAAATGAAAATATTTCTGACGGAGGTCAGAAAATCAAAACTCTTAACCACTTGCCGAGCTCTTCACGCCATTCCTCCGCCATCAGTGGCTCAGTGTATGGAGGTTATCGGACTCATGGTAGCGGCAATGGACATAGTTTCTTTTGCCCGCCTACACCTCAGACCACTGCAACTGTGCATGCTCAAAAAGTGGAATGGGGATTATGCAGATTTATCTCCGCAAATACATCTGGATCAGGAGACCAGAGATTCTCTTCTCTGGTGGTTGTCTCAGGACCACCTGGCTCAGGGAATGTGTTTCCGCAGACCAGAGTGGATCATTGCAACGACAGATGCCAGCCTGCTAGGCTGGGGTGCAGTCTTGAACTCCCTGAAAGCACAGGGCTTATGGTCTCGGGAGGAAACATTCTAGAACTGAGAGCGATATTCAATGCGCTTCAGGCGTGGCCTCAGCTAGCTGCGGCCAAATTCATCAGATTTCAGTCGTACAACATCACGACTGTAGCTTACATCAATCACCAAGGAGGAACACGGAGTCCTCTAGCGATGATGGAAGTGACCAAAATTATCCGATGGGCGGAGACTCACTCTTGCCATCTTTCAGCAATCCATATCCTAGGGGTAGAGAACTGGGAGGCGGATTTCCTAAGTCGTCAGACTTTTCATCCGGGGGAGTGGGAGCTCCATCCGGAAGTATTTGCCCAGCTGACTCAGCTATGGGGCACACCAGAATTGGATCTGATGGCATCCCATCAGAACGCCAAGCTTCCTTGTTACGGGTCCAGGTCCAGGGATCCCCAGGCGGCACTGATAGATGCTCTAGCAGTGCCTTGGTCCTTCAATCTGGCTTATGTATTTCCACCGTTTCCTCTCCTTTCACGTCTGGTTGCCAGAATCAAGCAGGAGAGAGCTTCAGTGATTTTGATAGCACCTGCGTGGCCACACAGGACTTGGTATGCAGACCTGGTGGACATGTCATCGTTTCCACCATGGACTCTGCCGATGAGGCAGGACCTTCTAATCCAAGGTCCATTCAAGCATCCAAATCTAATTTCTCTGCGTTTGACTGCTTGGAGATTGAACGCCTGATTTTATCAAAGCGTAGTTTCTCTGAATCGGTCATTGATACCCTGATTCAAGCTAGAAAGCCTGTCACCAGGAAAATCTATCATAAGATATGGCTATTTTTGGGAGAAAGTTTCTACAAGCAGTGGTGCCTTCCGTTTAAGGTACCTGTCTTGTCCCTCCCTTCATCCGTGTCCTCAAGCTTTGGTATTGGTATCCCACAAGTATGGATGAATCCGTGGACTCGATACATCTTGCAAGAGAAAACAGAATTTATGCTTACCTGATAAATTTCTTTCTCTTGCGATGTATCGAGTCCACGTCCCGACCTGTCTGTTTAAGACAGTATATTTTTATTTAAAAAAACTTCAGTCACCTCTGCACCCTATAGTTTCTCCTTTTTGTTCCTAGCCTTTGGTCGAATGACTGGGGGGTGGAGCTAAGGGAGGAGCTATATAGAAAGCTCTGCTGTTGGTGCTCTCTTTGCCACTTCCTGTTAGGAAGGAGAATATCCCACAAGTATGGATGAATCCGTGGACTCGATACATCGCAAGAGAAAGAAATTTATCAGGTAAGCATAAATTCTGTTTTTTTTGTTTCAAGCATCTTCTCTCCCCCAGTAAGTATAGTAAGTAAAGAGCTAATTCGGTTTGGGTGTTGAATCTAGGGCTGGTATGTAATGATACCTCAGAATACTCAGCACTGGATATATACCTAAATTGACTGAATCTGGGACTGTTGTAATAGCGACTCAACCTCCACAACACCTAGTAAACACATATATTCTGTAACCCTCATTCTAATAGAAAAGTATATAAGTATATTGCATTGGTATCTAGGTCTGTTGATAATTATGAAAGCTTCTTCACGTATGGATCTGTGTAATTAGCACTCCTCTTAAGAATGCTATATTTGCTATATGACTGCGCAAATGTGTATTCTACAGACTATCCTGCCATTTATTTATTTTTTTGCATTTTAAAATCTTCATATGTCTCCGTATACCTTTGTTGATACATATGAAACATATGCCTGCCTGCTTTATATTTCTGCTATTGTCTAGCTCCTAATTTGACATTACAATGTAGTTATATTTACTTGTTGGTTGGCAAGCTTTTGTTGTTTAGGGCAGTTAATCCTATTATAGCTTTCCTTACAGACATTACTGGTTTTAGATGTTATAACTTACACAATGTTTCTGTATTATTCTATTTATTTTTGGGCATACAAATGTTGATATGAGCAAAGCATTTCTAGTTTATAATTTAGCAAATGAATATTGGTACTGTGAGACTATTCTTCTAAATCTATATGCTGTGTCTATTCATATTTTGAATGTTTGACATAGTATTCATCATCACACCCTGTATAATATTGTATACGTCTGACCGAGCATAGTATATTGTAATATTTCCTAAGAGTATATTTGACAGGATGTTCTTAGCTATGTATTTTCCTAATAATATTATTTTTGAATGTCCCTAAGGGCTTGGATGTCTGCAGCCGAGATGTCTGAGCCTTTTCACTCTTATATTTGTAGGCATGATAGACAGACTATATAGATTAGAGACTTCATAATTAGGGAAGGAATACTAACATTTAGTGCACAGATACTTGGTTACTATTAAAGTTTACTATGGAACCGTAGATATATGTACACGTTTTGGATTCTCCACTTTTAGTGTGTACCATTGAGTGCAGGGCACATAATTTGAAGCTACGTCCATTACTATACTGTGATGTGCAGCTTTCCTTTTAAGTATTAGATATGTTTTTTAGCGCAGGCTGGACCTGCACTGCAGCCATTAGGTGTAGTTTCCCTTCTCACAATGTATATCAAGTTTAGTAGCCTGTTAGACTCTACTATGCCAGACATATCAATAACCCAGCGGGAGCTAGCTCATTTCTGTGTATCCACTAACACCCAGTGTGCTCACGAGATTTTCCAAATAGATATGCTCTTGAGCTGTGAAACCATAGCTTAATTAACCACCTCCCCCCACCCCCCCCACATATTAATAATATATCACCTAGTTTCGGTGAATTAAACACGCGGTTTCTCTTGTCAATACTGCACCTTAAATCCTTTTAATTAATGCAACACACTATATTGTTAACCTTTTGTTCTCTTTTTAAGCTTAACAAGATTATTCAACATTCCATATATTTCAAATTTAAGGTTTTAAGTATCCTATCCTGAATATTACATTAAAAGGTAAACGAGGTTCTTCAATTAGGGCCCATGAGTGGACCCTTCACATTAATGTTTACCTACTTTGTACTATGCTTACTGCAACTGTATGGTCCATGAGTGGCCGTTCCAATCATATTGTGGGTATACTGTTTGAGCAACATTTATTACTTGTTTTGAGAATGTAATTTGTCATTTACCCATATTGTGTTTTTATCTGATGTGCTTGGTAACATATTTTCTAACAATTTATTTTTACTTATAATTTGTATTGACAATTGCCCACTGTTTGTTTTGAAAAGAACCTCAATTAAAATATTTTTTTTAAAAAAAAGGGCCTTTTGTAGGGCATTGCCCTAAGTTAAACAGCTCTTTTACCTGAAAAAAAAATACAAAGACCCACTAACATTGCAAACCCCCACCCCCCAAATCTTAAAAAAAACTATCTAAAAAAACCTAAGCTAACCATAGCCAAAAAATCTTTAAAAAACCTAACACTAACCCCTCTCTAGGTACTTACAGTTGTTGAAGTCCCGCTTGAACGATCTTCATCCCGGTGGCTCCATCTTCATCCAGGCGGCATCTTCATCCAGGTGGCTCCATCTTCATCCATCGCGGGACCGGCATCTTCATCATCCCTGCGGAGCGGCAATGCGTGGAGGTGGAGGTCCAGGCGAAGGTCCAAGGTGGAGGTCCAGGCAGAGGTCCATCGATCCGACGTAGAGGTCCTCTTCATGCGATCGTCTGCTGCACACTGAGGATTGAAATGCAAGGTACCCCTTTTATACTGGGGGTACCATTGCATTCCTATTGGCTGAAAAATTTGAATCAGCCAATAGGAATTAAGGCTGCTAAAATCCTATTGGCTTTTCAAATCATCCAATAGGATTTAAGCTGATTTGGGGGGGGCGGGGTTTAGGGGTTAATAGTTTTAGTTAGTGTCGGCGATGTTGGGGATCGGTGGTTATGGGGTTAATACTTTATTTAGTGGTAGTGATGTTTGGGAACGGTGGTTTAGGGGTTAATAGGTTAAGTTTGTGTGGGCGATGTCGGAGAACTACGTTTTTTTTGGGTAATAAGTTTATTTTGTTATTTAGTTAGTGTCTGCGATGTGGGGGGCTGCGGTTTAGGGGTTAATAGTTTTAGGTAGTGTTAGTGATTTTGGGGGATGGCGGTTTAGGGGTTAATAACTTTATTTAGTGGCGGCATTGGTGGCGATGGATTAACATAATTTTGTTTTGCCAATCACTGGAAGCTCCGTAATATTAGTTAGAAATAACGATTCGGTCCGTAATAAAGAAGGTCCAACATTAATCATAATTGCGTAACGGTTTCGAATGCATCCGAATTTCAAAATTTGGAACGACACAAATAAATTCTGAAACCGAATTACAAACACATACCGAATTATTACGAATGTCTCAAACCAAATTTTTTTACGGCCCGAATCGAAACAAAATGAAGCAAACTGAATTTTTCGATTGCGAATAAGTCTACCAGATGGCTAACGATACCTGCACGCTCTTGAGCTGGCCTCAGATTAATCTTTAACAAAGAATATCAAGTTAACTAAACAAAATTGATAACAGAAGTAAATGGGAAATTTGCTTGGAATTGTATGTTCGGTCTCAATTATGAATGTTTAATTTTGACTTGACTGGCCCTTTAATGTCTTTTAACCCCTTATCGACCAACAACGTACGCCGTACGTCCTCAAAAAAAATACACTTAACAACCGAGGACGTATGGCGTACGTCATCGGTCTTGGAAAGCGGTGGAAGCAATCCTGACCGCTTCCAGATGCTTTCCAGTTATTGCAGTGATGCCTCGATATCCAGGCATCCTGCAATAACATTTTTTAGCAGTCTGATGCAGAGAGAGCCACTCTGTGGCCCTCTCTGCACTGGACATTGATGGCCGCCATCGTTGGTGGGTGGGAGCCGATGTGGGAGGTGGGTGGGCGGCCATCGATGGCTTCCTTCAGTAAGAGGGGGGCAGGATCGGTGACAGGGTTGCCGGGGGCACGCATAGACGCTCGCACGCGTGCACGGGGCGGTGGGCGGGCGCGTGCACGGGGAGGGAGTGGGTGGGAACCGCTACACTACAGAAAAAAATGATGTTAATAAGTGGGAGAAAGGGGGGAAGGGAATGAATAAAAAAAAGGATCTAAGGGATCTGGGAGGGGGTGGGGGGGTTGGTCTTTGGGGGGGGGAGCTACACTGCAGAAAAAAAAATGTATTTTATTCTAAACTGGGTACTGGCAGACACAGGGTACCGGTGAAATGGTGGCATGAAATATACCAAAATGTTCTTAGATCAATACTTTGTGTTGTCTACTACACTACACTAAAGCTAAAATTAACCCTACAAGCTCCCTAATTAACCCCTTCACTGCTGGGCATAATACACGTGTGCTGCGCAGCAGTATTTAGCGGCTTTCTAATTACCAAAAAGCCACGCCAAAGCCATATAATATGTCTGCTATTTCTGAACAAAGGAGATCCCAGAGAAGCATTTACAACCATTTGTGCCATAATTGCACAAGCTGTTTCTAAATAATTTCAGTGAGAAACCTAAAATTGTGAAAAATTTTACGTTTTTTAAATTTGATCGCATTTGGCGGTGAAATGGTGGCATGAAATATACCAAGATGGGCCTAGATCAATACTTGTAGTTGTCTACTACACTACACTAAAGATAAAATTAACCCTAGAAGCTCCCTACATGGTCCCTAATTAACCCCTTCACTGCTGTGCATAATACACGTGTGGTGCGCAGTGGCATTAACGGCCTTCTATTTACCAAAAAGCAATGCCAAAGCCATATATGTCTGCTATTTCTAAACAAAGGGGATCCCAAAGAATCATTTACAACCATTAATGCCATCATTGCACAAGTTGTTTGTAAATAATTTCAGTGAGAAACCTAAAGTCTGTGAAAAAATTTGTGAAAAAGTGAACGATTTTTTTGATTTGATCGCATTTGGGGGTGAAATGGTGGCATGAAATATACCAAAATTGGCCTAGATCAATACTTTGGGGTGTCTTCTAAAAAAATATATATACATGTCGAGGAATATTCAGGGATTCTTGACATATATCAGTGTTCCAATGTAACTAGCACTAATTTTGAAAAAAAGTGGTTTGATAATAGCAAAGTGCTACTTGTACTTATGGCCCTATAACTTGCAAAAAAAGCAAAGAACATGTAAACATTGGGTATTTCTAAATTCAGGACAAAATTTAGAAACTATTTAGCAAGGGTGTTTTTTGGTGGTTGTAGATGTGTAACATATTTTGGGGGTCAAAGTAAGAAAAAGTGTTTTTTTTTTTGTTTTTTTTTACTCATATTTTATATATTTTTTAATAGTAAATTATAAGATATGATGAAAATAATGGTATCTTTAGAAAGTCCATTTAATGGCGAGAAAAACAGTAAATAATATGTGTGGGTACAGTAAATGAGTAAGAGGAAAATTACAGCTAAACACAAACACCGCAAAAATGTAAAAATAGCCTTGGTCCCAAACGGACAGAAAATGGAAAAGTGCTGTGGTCATTAAGGGGTTAATTGCTTTTTTTCCTTGTGTGTTTCAGAAAGTCACCACCTAAGGATTTACATTACCACAACATCTGCACCAATTTCTTGGCTGCCTACATATTCCATTGTTTCATATCTTGATGATCTAATGATTGGAAGATACAACAGTGATATTCGCCAAGTTGAGTCTTTGTATATACGAACTAAAGGAAAAATTTTGAATGATCAGACTAAGCTTGCTCAGCACTATGAGAATTACCATAAATTTCTTACAGAGTTTGTTCTGAAAATGTTCAACCATACACTTGGTGAGTATAAAACTCAGACTCACTAATCAACTAGCAAACCAGCATGCAATGCATGATATACATTCTGAAGAGTCTTTTTTGTAGGCCTAGACACATTTATGACTCAGGCTCTAAGAATTCATGCTAGAGTGCTAACTTTACATGGAAACACACACACATATATATATATATATATATATATATATATATATATATATATATATACACACGCACGAGTATAAATCCTCAAATCCGGAATTCCAAAATCCAAACTTATTCTGAAAGCCAAACTTTTTAAAGGAACAATCTACTCCAGAATTTTAATTGTTTAAAAAGATAAATAATTCCTTTAGTACCAGTTTTGCATAACCAACGCTGTTATATTAATATAGTTTTTACCTCTGTCATTACCTTGTATCTAAGCCTCTGCAGACTGCCCCCCTTATCTCAGTTCTTTTGACAGGCATGCATTTTAGCCAATCAGTGCCCTCTCATAAGTAACTCCATGGGCGTGAGCACAATGTTATCTATATAGCACACATGAACTAACAACCTCTAGCTGTGAACAACTGTCAAATGCACTGAGATAAGAGGAATTAGCATATGAGCCTACCTAGGTTTAGTTTTCAACAATGAATACCAAGAGAACAAACAAATTTGACTGTAAAAGTGTATTAAAAAGCCTTTTATGAGGAATGTCAATTTGAGTTTTATGACCCTTTAAATATTTAATCATATTAGGCAATCGCTTTATCAATTGCTTACAACCTAATGACCTCTGATATTTTGTTTGCAGACTATCGGGCAATTCACATTTACCAAATAAAGTTTGCCTGTGGAATATATGATGATGGCTCTATTGGTGGATTTGAAGAACATGCTTTTAATGGAAAGGAGTATGTTGTTTTTGATAAAGAGAAATTGATGTATATACCAACAACACCTATAGCTCAGATCATGACAGATAGCTGGAACAGTGATATACAATATTCTATAAGAACAAAATCTTTTATAGAACATGACTGCATACAGTGGTTGAAGATAGCCCTACTTTTTGTAAAGAAGGAGTTGGAGAAAAAAGGTAAGATTCCTATTATGTAATTAACAACTTGTGCACGTTATTAAAGTGGCATTGTTCTTAAAGGGACACTAAACCCAAATATTTTCTTTCATGATTTAAGAAGAGAATACAATTTTAAATAACATTCCAGTTTACTTCTATTATCTAATTTGCTTCATTATTTAGATATCCTTTTTTGAAGCAATAGCAATGCACATGGGTGAGCAATCACACGAGGCATCTATGTGCAGCCACCAATCAGCAGCTACTGAGCATATCTAGATATGCTTTTCAGCAAAGAATATCAAGAAAATTAAGAAAATTAGATGATAGAAGTAAATTGGAAAGTTGTTTACAATTGCATGCTCTTTCTAAATAATGAAAGAAAAAATGTGGGTTTCATATCCCTTTAAATATATGTAGAGTAGGGATGGGCGAATGTGTAAATTTTCGAATTTCGAATGTAGAACGAATGTTATTACCGAAATTCAAATTCTAAATCCGAATGTCGATAAGAACGAATATTCTTAAAAATTCGAAAATCAAATGTAAATTACAGTTTTCGAATGTCACTTTCGAATTCGAATGTTTATAATTATATCGAATGTCCACATTTGAAATTTCGAATTTAACATTCTATTTAACAAATACTATTCAGAAGTTCAATAGTTCATGTGGTAGGGCGGGAATCTAGTAAATTGATACATAATAGATACAAATATATAATTTTGAATGTTTCCATATAGAATATTGCATAATTCGAATATTACATTTAAAGAAAGCATTAGAAATACTATTACAAACATATAAATTCAAATTTTTCGAATTCGAATATAAACTCGAATTTTTCGAATTCGAATATTGCATAATTCGAATATTACATTTAAAGAAAAAGCATTAGAAATAATATTACAATCTAAATTCAAATTTTTCGAATTCGAATACACGTATTGCATAATTTGAATATTACATTTAAAGAAAAAGCATTAGAAATACTATTACAATCTAAATTCGAATTTTTCGAATTCGAATACACGTATTGCATAATTTGAATATTACATTTAAAGAAAAAGCATTACAAATACTATTACAATCTAAATTCGAATTTTTCGAATTAGAATATTTCATAATTCGAATATTACATTTAAAGAAAAAGCATTAGAAATACTATTACAATCTAAATTCAAATTTTTCGAATTTGAATACACGTATTGCATAATTCGAATATTACATTTAAAGAAAAAGCATTAGAAATACTATTACAATCTAAATTTGAATTTTTCAAATTCGAATATTGCATAATTCGAATATTACATTTAAAGAAAAAGCATTAGAAATACTATTACAATCTAAATTCGAATTTTTTGAAAATAATATTTTCGAATGTAATCGTAAAATTCAAAACCGAACATTTGAAAATCGAATGTTAGAATGTTATGTAAACATTCGAAATTCGATTCGAACGAACGAATGTGTTAAAATTCGTGCCGTTTTTCGAATGTTGCGAAACATTCGCCCATCCCTAGTGTAGAGTGTTTATTCTGATTACACTTTAGAAAACATCTAATATATATATACACACACATATATACATATACATATACATATATATATATATAGAACTGTCCAAAGGTAGGAGGGCACTCACAGGATTTATATAGCAATAAACAGTATATCTTTATTTCCAAGTTACTTGTACATTATTTGCAGAAGTCAACGTTTCGACCCATTTATGGGCCTTCTTCAAGACAATAGACAATTTTCATAATGCAGCCGGCATTATTTACAAAGAACTTCCATTTGAGCAGTTTATTGCTATATAAATCCTGTGAGTGCCCTCCTACCTTTGGACATTTCTATACAGTTTTTGAGGATAGCACCCGGGACGTGGTTGCACACATGTGGAAGGAGTGCTGGGCCACCGGCTATATATATGTGGGGGTTGAATTGTGTGGGGGACCTCTATGGGGTATGGGGTGTCCTGCACAAAAGAAGTTAGCGCTGTGAGTTTAATTTAGCTGATATGTGGGTTGGGGATCCTGTACAGGCAGCTGTGTAAGATGAAGGGATGTACCACCATAGAATGGTGGGTGAGCCCCCACAAAAGGAAAATAGAAAAGAAAGAGTCGAAAATAGCGCTATTCAAGGATCTAGTCCCAGGTCCCACTTATAGTTAAATAATATTATTATGTGTATATATATTTTATACTCTATTTGCCCATATATGTTAGACTGGGGATTGTATGTGATATAAGTATCACAAGTAGTTGACTTACGATTATAAATGTCACTAAAGAGTATAAGTTATAGAGATGTATTATTAGTCAGAAACTTATTGTGTATATATATATAGTCACAATGACACATCACATAAAATAATGATAAATTCTAGGTAAAACTTTAAATAGTAAGTCCATCAAAGGCTTATGTTGATAAGACGAAAGAAAAGTTTTTTTCACACTCAAAATATCCGGTAGGTATTGCACTTATAAGAAATGACAAGAAGAAAACAGCGCATCCACGAATCACAGCAGCGTTTATTCAGGTAAATGACACACACAGAAAATTGCACACTTACAAGATGACAGTAATGTATGAGCGGTAATGCCCTCTGGCTAGTTGTCTTTCGCCTGTAGCAAATCTCAGCGGGAACACCTCAGACGCCGACCAGCAGCACCAAGAGACCCACTTCCTGTCACATACGGCAGGTGCCAAAGAGAAACTCAAAAGAGCAGCAGTCCTAAACACTTTGATGGTAGGAGTTAGTTACCCTACGCGTTTCCTCTGCACACGGGCAGACTTCTTCAGGGGTATATGAAAATACAAGCTAACAAACTACCTGTAGTACTGCAATTTATACACACACCTCTGACATACTTCCTCTCAGGAAGGGATTTACCTTTTTACCACATATATCCTAATACACTCGTATCTGACAGATTACTTGGATTATATGGGCACTAGTGGTTAAAAAAGGCTCACACATATATAACTACACTAAAATAGCAACATATCTAAACAAGTATTAAATGCATTTAGCTGTATAAAATAGATATATATAGCTATATTATAATTCATAAAATCATTTGATCCATATAAAAACACCAACATAAATGCAAACAATGTATAAAGCCACAAGAATTAATCAAGATATAAAACTAGCCCAATATTAAATCTATAAAAAAAAAAAAAAAAAAAAAGCAGAGCTGGGGCAAAGGCAGACACACCTGTGGGCGATGCACACATCCGCAGCTCCCAGGCTGTAACACAATCCAGCTGAAAGGGTTGGACTTGTCTCTGTGAGCCTTTTTTCAGTTTCCTGTCTGGTATTGTGCCGGGGAGCGGATGTGTGCATCGCCCCCAGGTGTGTCTGCCTTTGCCCCAGCTCTGCTTCTCTCCCGGTTCTGAGACAGCCAGATATGGGCACAAGGATCGCCAGAGGGAGCAGGCACAGAGCCATTGATTGGGATTAGCTGACTTATTGATTGTGATCTAGGTGATCAATACAGAGGTGATTCGCATCTGAGTTCCACGCTGCACACTCAGCACCAACTTTGATTTGCAAACCAAGTAAGAAATTTGGAGAGATTGCACATGTCTACAATCAATTAGACAGAGGTGGTGAAGGATTATTTACAGGTTGCAGGGAAGTATATTGTGCATACAGTTAAGTATGCTGAAGTTTGTCTGATGCGGGTACATGCTACGCGGTGATTGCAGTGCAGGAGCTTGCTTACCTCTCGCCTCAGATTCTGGATCACAGCAAAGCTGACCAGAAATCTGCTGGAGCTCGGGGAGACAGTCTCTACCAGGATAAAGACCCCATACTCTAAGAGGAGAAGGACACACATACACGGCCCCACAGCTACCATCACACCGGTCTTCTGAAGTTTCCCACTTATAGAGGCGGCAACTTACCTCATATGATTGAGGTTTGTTCTAGTAAGTGCAATACCTACCGGATATTTTGAGTGTGAAAAAAACTTTTCTTTCGTCTTATCAACATAAGCCTTTGATGGACTTACTATTTAAAGTTTTACCTAGAATTTATCATCATTTTATGTGATGTGTCATTGTGACTATATATATATATATATATATATATATATATATATATACACAATAAGTTTCTGACTAATAATACATCTCTATAACTTATACTCTTTAGTGACATTTATAATCGTAAGTCAACTACTTGTGATACTTATATCACATACAATCCCCAGTCTAACATATATGGGCAAATAGAGTATAAAATATATATACACATAATAATATTATTTAACTACAAGTGGGACCTGGGACTAGATCCTTGAATAGCGCTATTTTCGACTCTTCCTTTTCTATATATATATATGGGTGTGTATGTGTATATATATATATATATATATATATATATATATATATATATATATATATATTTCTATGTACACAAACACCACAACACAAGACACCATTTTGTATAATATAACTAAATTCTCATTGATGACTGAACCAAATAAAATCATAGATTATAATATTTTGCAGAGCTGCCAAAGAAATCGTATATTTAGTTTCTCTCCCCCAAGTAGATTGCCCTATTCAAATTAACATTATTTATATATCGCTAGCAGATAAAATTAGTCTTCTAATAGATCAACATCTTGGACTTTTAGCTTTGTCACTAAATAGTTAAAGCGACATGAAACCCAATTTTTTTATTTTATTATTTAGAAATAAAATTCAATTTTAAATAACTTTCTAATTGACTTCTATTATCTAATTTGCTTCATTCTCTTCCTATCCTATGCAGAAAAGCATATCTAGATATGCTAATTGGTGACTGCACATAGATGCCTTGTGTGATTGGCTCACCCATGTGCAGTGCTATTTCTTCAACAATGGATATCTAAAGAATAAAGCAAATTAGATAATAGAAGTAAATTGGAATGCTGTTTAAAATTGTATTCTCTATCTGAATCATGAAAGAAAAATGTTGGGTTTAATGTCCCTTTAAGCTCCCTCTACTACGACTAACTTGGTAGAGTATTTACAGATCTATGTGTGTGACCTCCAGCTCGGCTCCCTCCCTGTTGTTAGCACTAATGTCATCCCCCTATACCTGTAGTACAGCTTTGGAGCGTACCGGCTACCTTTTAAAATGCAAGCAAAATGCGAGCTCTGTGTGCTGAAAGCAGCCAGTAACTCCATGCATGGCCTCCCTTGCTGCTGCACGGCAAGAGCTGGCACTTTAGTACTACCCTAAAGCAAAGTACAAAACTAATATTTGCAATCAAAATAAATAAGGACATCTAAAAAAAGACAGCTATGTAAAAAGCGCTGAGACAAATAAAATAAATAAATTTTGGACATCCAGATTATGCTATGAAGACAATTGTATAAAAATGGCAAATGACCCATGGTCTAAAAATAATAAGACGGCAAACTAATGGGGATAACGCCTCCAGATAAAATCCTGGGAAACAGAAAGTATCCTGGGAAACAGAAAGTTACTAAGTAGTAACGCTGTAGCGGTGCTGTAAAAGTTTCTTACTCCCGATGGAGTGGATCATTTCCCAATGCTTAATGCACTAGATCTTCTTTTTTCGTCCGCTCCAGCGGCTCAGTACTTCCTTCTTGGATCACTCTTAGGGCTAATACTCCAATGTTGCAGACGCGCCACAGAATGTTCCTCATGTTCGTGTTCTGGCTACGTCTGTTAGTCACATGGTCTTAGTTGTCGGCTGACAAACTGCTGTGTTCGCAGCCCCAGTATTTTCATCTGCTGGTACTTGGGGCAGATAGAAGATGGACTTTTGAACTGCTGATTAGGAATTATATCCCAAAGATATGCTCCAGTAATGAGCTAGTAGTGGGCTAATTCTACTTAGTACGTGCCAAATGTAGGCAAAAGTTGGAGAAAAGTCTGCAAAATGTCAGAAATGTCTGGTGAATACATAGCATATAACACAGCTACACTAGTTGGTTGAAAACACAGTAGAACAGTCAACGCGTTTCACCCCTCTCCTGGAGCTTTTTCAAGATGTGTCTAGGTGGCAAACATAATCCTTATAAAGGCCTCATAGGTATCTAATTGGCTCACCAAACTGTTGGCGTAATTGGTGTAATCTTGTATTTGTTAAGGTGGTATATACCTTTTTTATGGCATATATAGTCAATTCTGTTATCTTTGCCATATTTGTGGTCCAACCTTGGGACATATATATAAAAATAAGAAATGACACAAAAAATGGCTGTCAATAAATAGATCTAATAACTTAATTGCATGTTACATATAAAATATATATAAAAAGCTGGGTTAGATGTAAAACCCAAAGAAATGAAAGGAATAGACTACTAGAGGGGGGGATGTTTAATGTGGTATCTGGAGGCTGAATTGATATACAAAATGAAAACTCTACACCCACTAGGATTAAATTCAGAGTTGGATGTTACTCCCTTCAAGTATGAATAAATATCAGAGCATCAGAAACAAAATACCACATTTAACACCCCCCCTCAAGTAGTTTATTCCTTTAATTTCTTTGGGTTTTACTATATATATATATATATATATATATATATATATATATATATATATATATATATATATATATATATATTATGTAACATGCAATTAAGTTATTGGATCTCTTTATTGACAGCCATTTTTTGTATAATTTCCTATTTTTATATATATGTATATATATATATATGTCCCAATGTTGGACCACAAATATGGCAAAGATAACATAATTGACTGTTTCAAATTAGCAGAAAACCAATGGCACTACTTATTATATAGATGTTTGTAAAAAGCTCTTCATAACTTCTGTCTTCATTGAGTTAATTATAAACTCTGTGATACAGAGAAAATGAGTTTGTGGTGCTGTGTATTGAGAAAACGAAGCAAATTTGAGGTGAATTCAGAATTCACCAAGAAAGAATACACATATAGCACTCTTGGGCTTGTAGCAAATAATTGCAGTGCAAAAACTGTCTGTTGTTCACAACAAATAATTAGTTAGTGATCATTGAGGTGAGAGAAAGGAAGATCATAAAATATAACTTTTATTTGTTTATTAATTAAAAAAGGGGGGGGGAAGAACACACAATTAAAAACACACACAATATGGACTCATGCGTGAAATAATCTAGTATATCTATACAATGTATTGCCCTTAATAATTGGAGAATGAATTTAAGACCTCTATAAGAGTCTGCATTGAAGGTGTTATGACTTTCAAGTGTGCTGGTTATAAGGATACACAATTGTGAGCAGAATAACACAGTTTTGTGATACTTGTGTTCACTTTGTTCTTATTATGTGTTATTAACTCATATCATTTGAATTAGCTATCATGGATAAAACAAGTATACTTCCAGAAATGATCTAGTGTTCTGGGTAATTTGACAACCTAGTTGGAATCTGAGTTGTACAAAGTCAGTTTCTATATTAATTTCCACACTTTGGCCTAGATTTAGAGTTTTGTCGGTAACGACCCGCGTAGCTAACGCCGGCTTTTTTCTGGCCGCACCATAAAAATAACTCTGGTATTGAGAGTCCACAAAAAGGCTGCGTTAGGCTCCAAAAAAGGAGCGTAGAGCATTTTTAACGCAGCTTCAACTCTCGATACCAGAGTTGCTTACGCAAGCGGCCAGCCTCAAAAACGTGCTCGTGCACGATTCCCCCATAGGAAACAATGGGGCTGTTTGAGCTGAAAAAAAACCTAACACCTGCAAAAAAGCCGCGTTCAGCTCCTAACGCAGCCCCATTGTTTGCTATGGGGAAACACTTCCTACGTCTGCACCTAACACCCTAACATGTACCCCGAGTCTAAACACCCCTAGCCTTACACTTATTAACCCCTAATCTGCCGCCCCCGCTATCGCTGACCCCTGCATATTATTTTTAACCCCTAATCTGCCGCTCCGTAAACCGCCGCTACTTACATTATCCTTATGTACCCCTAATCTGCTGCCCCTAACACCGCCGACCCCTATATTATATTTATTAACCCCTAATCTGCCCCCCTCAACGTCGCCTCCACCTGCCTACACTTATTAACCCCTAATCTGCCGAGCGGACCTGAGCGCTACTATAATAAAGTTATTAACCCCTAATCCGCATCACTAACCCTATAATAAATAGTATTAACCCCTAATCTGCCCTCCCTAACATCGCCGACACCTAACTTCAAACATTAACCCCTAATCTGCCGACCGGAGCTCACCGTTACTATAATAAATGAATTAACCCCTAAAGCTAAGTCTAACCCTAACACTAACACCCCCCTAAATTAAATATAATTTTAATCTAACGAAATTAATTAACTCTTATTAAATAAATTATTCCTATTTAAAGCTAAATACTTACCTGTAAAATAAATCCTAATATAGCTACAATATAAATTATAATTACATTGTAGCTATTTTAGGATTAATATTTATTTTACAGGCAACTTTGTAATTATTTTAACCAGGTACAATAGCTATTAAATAGTTAAGAACTATTTAATAGTTACCTAGTTAAAATAATAACAAAATTACCTGTAAAATAAATCCTAACCTAAGTTACAATTAAACCTAACACTACACTATCAATAAATTAATTAAATAAAATACCTATAATTATCTACAATTAAACCTACCACTACACTATCAATAAATAAATTAAATACAATACCTACAAATAACTACAATGAAATAAACTATCTAAAGTACAAAAAATAAAAAAGAACTAAGTTACAAAAAATAAAAAAATATTTACAAACATAAGAAAAATATTACAACAATTTTAAACTAATTACACCTACTCTAAGCCCCCTAATAAAATAACAAAGACCCCCAAAATAACAAAATGCCCTACCCTATTCTAAATTACTACATTTCAAAGCTCTTTTACCTTACCAGCCCTGAACAGGGCCCTTTGCGGGGCATGCCCCTAGAAATTCAGCTCTTTTGCCTGTACAAAAAAAAAAAAATATCCCCCCCAACATTACAACCCACCACCCACATACCCCTAATCTAACCCAAACCCCCCTTAAATAAACCTAACACTAAGCCCCTGAAGATCTTCCTACCTTGTCTTCACCCTACCAGGTTCACCGATCCGTCCTGAAGAGCTCCTCCGATGTCCTGATCCAAGCCCAAGCGGGGGGCTGAAGAGGTCCATGATCCAGCTGAAGTCTTCATCCAAGCGGGAGCTGAAGAGGTCCATGATCCGGATGAAGTCTTCTATCAACGGCATCTTCAATCTTCTTTCTTCCGGATCCATCTTGCAGACCTCCGACGCGGAACATCCTCTTCTCCCGACGCCTACTAGCCGAATGACGGTTCCTTTAAGGGACGTCATCCAAGATGGCGTCCCTCGAATTCCAATTGGCTGATAGGATTCTATCAGCCAATCGGAATTAAGGTAGGAATATTGTGATTGGCTGATGGAATCAGCCAATCAGAATCAAGTTCAATCCAATTGGCTGATTCGATCAGCCAATCAGATTGAGCTTGCATTCTATTGGCTGTTCCGATCAGCCAATAGATTGCGAGCTCAATCTGATTGGCTGATTGGATCAGCCAATCGGATTGATCTTGATTCTGATTGGCTGACTCAATCAGCCAATCAGAATATTCCTACCTTAATTCCGATTGGCTGATAGAATCCTATCAGCCAATCGGAATTCGAGGGACGCCATCTTGGATGACGTCATTTAAAGGAACCGTCATTCGTCGTTCAGTCGTCGGCCAGGATGGATGTTCCGCGTCGGAGGTCTTCAGGATGCTGCTGCTCCGCTCCGGATGGATGACGATAGAAGATTCCGCTTGGATGAAGACTTCAATCGGATGGAAGACCTCTTCTGCCCCGCTTGGATGAAGACTTCTACCGGATGGAGGACCTCTTCTTGCTCCGCTTGGATGAAGAATTTGGCTCGGCTGGGTGAAGACGACTCAAGATAGGGAGATCTTCAGGGGCTTAGTGTTAGGTTTATTTAAGGGGGGTTTGGGTTATATTAGGGGTATGTGGGTGGTGGGTTGTAATGTGGGGGGGGGGGGTATTGTATGTTTTTTTTTACAGGCAAAAGAGCTGAACTTCTTGGGGCATGCCCCGCAAAGGGCCCTGTTCAGGGCTGGTAAGGTAAAAGAGCTTTGAACTTTAGTAATTTAGAATAGGGTAGGGCATTTTTTTATTTTGGGGGGCTTTGTTATTTTATTAGGGGCTTAGAGTAGGTGTAATTAGTTTAAAATTGGTGTAATATATTTCTAATGTTTGTAAATATTTTATTATTTTTTGTAACTTAGTTCTTTTTTATTTTTTGTACTTTAGTTAGTTTATTTCATTGTATTTATTTGTAGGAATTGTATTTAATTTATTTATTGATAGTGTAGTGTTAGGTTTAATTGTAGATAATTATAGGTATTTTATTTAATTTATTTATTGATAGTGTAGTGTTAGGTTTAATTGTAACTTAGGTTAGGATTTATTTTACAGGTAAATTTGTAATTATTTTAACTATTTTAGCTATTAAATAGTTCTTAACTATTTAATAGCTATTGTACCTGGTTAAAATAAATACAAAGTTACCTGTAAAATAAATAGTAATCCTAAAATAGCTATAATATCATTATAATTTATATTGTAGCTATATTAGGATTTATTTTACATGTAAGTATTTAGCTTTAAATAGGAATAATTTATTTAAGAAGAGTTAATTAATTTCGTTAGATGTAAATTATATTTAACTTAGGGGGGTGTTAGTGTTAGGGTTACACTTAGCTTTAGGGGTTAATACATTTATTAGAATAGCGGTGAGCTCCAGTCGGCAGATTAGGGGTTAATAATTGTAGTTAGGTGTCGGCGATGTTAGGGAGGGCAGATTAGGGGTTAATACTATTTATTATAGGGTTAGTGAGGCGGATTAGGGGTTAATAACTTTATAATAATAGCGGTGCGGTCCGCTCGGCAGATTAGGGGTTAATAAGTGTAGGCAGGTGGAGGCGACGTTGTGGGGGGCAGATTAGGGGTTAATAAATATAATATAGGGGTCGGCGGTGTTAGGGACAGCAGATTAGGGGTACATAGGGATAATGTAAGTAGCGGCGGTTTACGGAGCGGCAGATTAGGGGTTAAAAATAATATACAGGGGTCAGCAATAGCGGGGGCGGCAGATTAGGGGTTAATAAGTGTAAGGTTAGGGGTGTTTAGACTCGGGGTACATGTTAGAGTGTTAGGTGCAGACGTAGGAAGTGTTTCCCCATAGGAAACAATTGGGCTGCGTTAGGAGCTGAACGCGGCTTTTTTACAGGTGTTAGGTTTTTTTCAGCTCAATCAGCCCCATTGTTTCCTATGGGGGAATCGTGCACGAGCACATTTTTGAGGCTGGCCGCGTCCGTAAGCAACTCTGGTATCGAGAGTTGAAGTTGCGTTAAATATGCTATACGCTCCTTTTTTGGAGCCTAACGCAGCCATTCTGTGGACTCTCAATACCAGAGTTATTTTAAAGGTGCGGCCAGAAAAAAGCCAGCGTTAGATATGCGGGTCCTTACCGACAAAACTCTAAATCTAGCCGTAACTGCATTAACCAGCTCATATGGTCAATACACCTACAGAATGTTATGTATTTGCACAATTAAATTTAAAGGTGTGCAAAACATTTGAGCTTTGTTGCAAACCTATAATAAATTAAAATTAAAAAATATATGCTTCTAATAGCTTGAAACTTATTAGCAGTGACACAACTGTAGCTCCATTAGACATTTACCAACTAGTGCACACCAACATAGCTAAAAACATATATATTGCAATATAATCTGATTACAATACAAACTGACCATCACAAACAGTATGACTATGTAAACTTAAGGTAACAGTGTGTTAACTGTAGCTAGAACAACAACGTTAACCAAAAAACAAGTATTCAACAGTGTTTTTGCAATGTATATATATTAAAATACATATACAAATATTCCCAATATGGTGCAAAACACACAAAAATACACATAATTGTATTGGTTAACAAACATAGTTGCATTAAACTCACAAAGAGCAGAAACTGCAACAATCATAGTCATACTATCTAAAAGGGTATGTAACCAAATTATTATATACATATATCAACGCCCAATATATATAGATACTTTTGAAACTAGCAAAGCAAGTTTAATAATATATCATTATAAATTTAGTGCATCAACAAACAAAACAAGTGTTGACTCTATATTTAAGGATTTATAATTTTTTTTATATATACCTAAAAATATTTGTTATTTGGAAAAAACAACTATATGCAAAATATTATGTATCATATATATATATAATCCTTATTACTTCAACAGTAACATTGACAACCAGCAAACAAAGGCCTAGATTTGGAGTTTGGCGTTAACCATGAAAACCAGCGTTAGAGGCTCCTAACGCTGGTTTTAGGCTAACTCCGGTATTTGGAGTCAATCAAAATAGGGTCTAACGCTCACTTTTCAGCCGCGACTTTTCCATACCGCAGATCCCATTACGTCAATTGCGTATCCTATCTTTTCAATGGGATCTTTCTAACTCCGGTATTTAGAGTCTGGACAAAACTCCAGCCACAGGAAAAAAGTCAGTAGTTAAGAGCTTTCTGGGCTAACGCCGGTTCATAAAGCGCTTAACTACTGTACTCTAAAGTACACTAACACCCATAAACTACCTATGTACCCCTAAACTGAGGCCCCCCCCACATCGCCGCCACTCGATTAAATTTTTTTAACCCCTAATCTGCCGACCGCCACCTACGTTATACTTATGTACCCCTAATCTGCTGCCCCTAACACCGCCGACCCCTGTATTATATTTATTAACCCCTAATCTGCCCCCCACAACGTCGCCGCCAGCTACCTACAATAATTAACCCCTAATCTGCCGACCGCAAAGTGCCGCCACCTACATTATAGCTATGTACCCCTAATCTGCTGCCCCTAACACCGCCGACCCTTATATTATATTTATTAACCCCAAATCTGCCCCCCACAACGTCGCCTCCACCTGCCTACACTTATTAACCCCTAATCTGCCGAGCGGACCGCACCGCTACTATAATAAAGTTATTAACCCCTAATCCGCCTCACTAACCCTATAATAAATAGTATTAACCCCTAATCTGCCCTCCCTAACATCGCCAACACCTAACTTCAATAATTAACCCCTAATCTGCCGACCGGAGCTCGCCGCTATTCTAATAAATGTATTAACCCCTAAAGCTAAGTCTAACCCTAACACTAACACCCCCCTAAGTTAAATATAATTTTAATCTAACGAAATTAATTAACTCTTATTAAATAAATTATTCCTATTTAAAGCTAAATACTTACCTGTAAAATAAACCCTAATATAGCTACAATATAACGAATAATTACATTGTAGCTATTTTAGGATTAATATTTATTTTACAGGCAACTTTGTAATTATTTTAACCAGGTACAATAGCTATTTAATAGTTAAGAACTATTTAATAGCTAAAATAGTTAAAATAATTACAAATTTACCTGTAAAATAAATCCTAACCTAAGTTACAATTAAACCTAACACTACACTATCAATAAATTAATTAAATAAAATACCTATAATTATCTACAATTAAACCTACCACTACACTATCAATAAATAAATTAAATACAATACCTACAAATAACTACAATGAAATAAACTATCTAAAGTACAAAAAATAAAAAAGAACTAAGTTACAAAAAATAAAAAAATATTTACAAACATAAGAAAAATATTACAACAATTTTAAACTAATTACACCTACTCTAAGCCCCCTAATAAAATAACAAAGACCCCCAAAATAACAAAATTCCCTATCCTTTTCTAAATTACTACATTTCAAAGCTCTTTTACCTTACCAGCCCTGAACAGGGCCCTTTGCGGGGCATGCCCCAAGAAATTCAGCTCTTTTGCCTGTAAAAAAAAACATACATTACCCCCCCCCAACATTACAACCCACCCCCCACATACCCCTAATCTAACCCAAACCCCCCTTAAATAAACCTAACACTAAGCCCCTGAAGATCTTCCTACCTTGTCTTCACCCTACCAGGTTCACCGATCTGTCCTGAAGAGCTCCTCCGATGTCCTGATCCAAGCCCAAGTCCGGCTGAAGTCTTCATCCAAGCGGGAGCTGAAGAGGTCCATGATCCGGATGAAATCTTCATCCAAGCGGGAGCTGAAGAGGTCCATGATCCGGATGAAGTCTTCTATCAACGGCATCTTCAATCTTCTTTCTTCCGGATCCATCTTGCAGACCTCCGACGCGGAACATCCTCTTCTACCGACGCCTACTAGCCAAATGACGGTTCCTTTAAGGGACGTCATCCAAGATGGCATCCCTCGAATTCCGATTGGCTGATAGGATTCTATCAGCCAATCGGAATTAAGGTAGGAATATTCTGATTGGCTGATGGAATCAGCCAATCAGAATCAAGATCAATCCGATTGGCTGATCCAATCAGCCAATCAGATTGAGCTCGCATTCTATTGGCTGATCGGAACAGCCAATAGAATGCAAGCTCAATCTGATTGGCTGATCGAATCAGCCAATCGGATTGAACTTGATTCTGATTGGCTGATTCCATCAGCCAATCAGAATATTCCTACCTTAATTCCGATTGGCTGATAGAATCCTATCAGCCAATCGAAATTCGAGGGACACCATCTTGGATGACGTCCCTTAAAGGAACCGTCATTCGGCTAGTAGGCGTCGGGAGAAGAGGATGTTCTGCGTCGGAGGTCTGCAAGATGGATCCGGAAGAAAGAAGATTGAAGATGCCGTTGATAGAAGACTTCATACGGATCATGGACCTCTTCAGCTCCCACTTGGATGAAGACTTCATCCGGATCATGGACCTCTTCAGCTCCCGCTTGGATGAAGACTTCATCCGGATCATGGACCTCTTCAGCTCTCGCTTGGATGAAGACTTCAGCCGGATCATGGACCTCTTCAGCCCCCCGCTTGGGCTTGGATCAGGACATCGGAGGAGCTCTTCAGGACGGATCAGTGAACCTGGTAGGGTGAAGACAAGGTAGGAAGATCTTCAGGGGCTTAGTGTTAGGTTTATTTAAGGGGGGTTTGGGTTAGATTAGGGGTATGTGGGTGGTGGGTTGTAATGTTGGGGGAAGGGGTATTGTAAGGTTTTTTTACAGGCAAAAGAGCTGAATTTCTTGGGGCATGCCCCGCAAAGGGCCCTGTTCAGGGCTGGTAAGGTAAAAGAGCTTTGAAATGTAGTAATTTAGAATAGGGTAGGGCTTTTTTTTATTTTGGGGGTCTTTGTTATTTTATTAGGGGGCTTAGAGTAGGTGTAATAAGTTTAAAATTGTTGTAATATTTTTCTTATGTTTGTAAATATTTTTTTATTTTTTGTAACTTAGTTCTTTTTTATTTTTTGTACTTTAGATAGTTTATTTCATTGTAGTTATTTGTAGGTATTGTATTTAATTTATTTATTGATAGTGTAGTGGTAGGTTTAATTGTAGATAATTATAGGTATTTTATTTAATTAATTTATTGATAGTGTAGTGTTAGGTTTAATTGTAACTTAGGTTAGGATTTATTTTACAGGTAATTTTGTTATTATTTTAACTAGGTAACTATTAAATAGTTCTTAACTATTTAATAGCTATTGTACCTGGTTAAAATAATTACAAAGTTGCCTGTAAAATAAATATTAATCCTAAAATAGCTACAATGTAATTATAATTTATATTGTAGCTATATTAGGATTTATTTTACAGGTAAGTATTTAGCTTTAAATAGGAATAATTTATTTAATAAGAGTTAATTAATTTTGTTAGATTAAAATTATATTTAATATAGGGGGTGTTAGTGTTAGGGTTAGACTTAGCTTTAGGGGTTAATACATTTATTATAGTAGCGGTGAGCTCCGGTCGGCAGATTAGGGGTTAATGTTGAAGTTAGGTGTGGGCGATGTTAGGGAGGGCAGATTAGGGGTTAATACTATTTATTATAGGGTTAGTGATGCGGATTAGGGGTTAATAACTTTATTATAGTAGCGCTCAGGTCCGCTCGGCAGATTAGGGGTTAATAAGTGTAGGCAGGTGGAGGCGACGTTGAGGGGGGCAGATTAGGGGTTAATAAATATAATATAGGGGTCGGCGGTGTTAGGGGCAGCAGATTAGGGGTACATAAGGATAATGTAAGTAGCGGCGGTTTACAGAGCGGCAGATTAGGGGCTAAAAATAATATTCAGGGGTAAGCGATAGCGGGGGCGGCAGATTAGGGGTTAATAAGTGTAAGGCTAGGGGTGTTTAGACTCGGGGTTCATGTTAGGGTGTTAGGTGCAGACGTAGGAAGTGTTTCCCCATAGCAAACAATGGGGCTGCGTTAGGAGCTGAACGCGGCTTTTTTGCAGGTGTTAGTTTTTTTTTCAGCTCAAACAGCCCCATTGTTTCCTATGGGGGAATCGTGCACAATCACGTTTTTGAGGCTGGCCGCTTGCGTAAGCAACTCTGGTATCGAGAGTTGAAGCTGCGTTAAAAATGCTCTACGCTCCTTTTTTGGAGCCTAACACAGCCTTTTTGTGGACTCTCAATACCAGAGTTATTTTTATGGTGCGGCCAGAAAAAAGCCGGCGTTAGCTACGCGGGTCGTTACCGACAAAACTCTAAATCTAGGCCAAAGTGTGGAAATTAATATAGAAACTGACTTTGTACAACTCAGATTCCAACTAGGTTGTCAAATTACCCAGAACACTAGATCATTTCTGGAAGTATACTTGTTTTATCCATGATAGCTAATTCAAATGATATGAGTTAATAACACATAATAAGAACAAAGTGAACACAAGTATCACAAAACTGTGTTATTCTGCTCACAATTGTGTATCCTTATAACCAGCACACTTGAAAGTCATAACACCTTCAATGCAGACTCTTATAGAGGTCTTAAATTCATTCTCCAATTATTAAGGGCAATACATTGTATAGATATACTAGATTATTTCACGCATGAGTCCATATTGTGTGTGTTTTTAATTGTGTGTTCTTTCCCCCCCCTTTTTTAATTAATAAACAAATAAAAGTTAAATTTAATGATCTTCCTTTCTCTCACCTCAATGATCACTAATTATTTGTTGTGAACAACAGACAGTTTTTTCGCTGCAATTATTTGCTACAAGCCCAAGAGTGCTATATGTGTATTCTTTCTTGGTGAATTCTGAATTCACTTTAAATTTGCTTCAACATAATTGACTGTATGTGCCATAAAAAAGGTATATACCACCTTAACAAATACAAGATTATACCAAGTACGTCCACAGTGTGGTGAGACAATTAGATACCTATGAGGCCTTTATAAGGATTATTTTTGCCACCTAGACACATCTTGAAAAATCCCCAAGGAGAGGTGAAACTCGTTGACGATTCTACTGTGTTTTCAACCAACTGGTGTAGCTGTGTTATATGCTATGTATTCACCGGACATTTCTGACATTTTGCAGAACTTTCACCAACTTTTGCCTACTTTGGCTCATACTAAGAAGAATTAGCCCACTACTAGCTCATTGCTGGAGCATATATTTAGGATATAATTCCTGATCAGCAGTTCGATAGACCATCTTCTATCTGGCCCAAGTACCAGCGGACGAAAATACTGGGGCCGTAAATTCTGCTGTTTGTCAGATGACAATTAAGACCACGTGACTAACAGAAGTAGCCAAAATGCGGAAGTGAGGAACGTTATGTGGCGCATCTGCAACATTGAAGCATTAGCCCCAAGAGCGATCCAAGAAGGAAGTCCTTAGCCGCTGGAGTGGACGAAAAAAGATCTAGTGAATTAAGCATTGGGAGTTGATCCACTCCATCCGGAGCAAGAAACTTTTACTGCACCGCTACAGCGTTACAACTCTAGGATACTTTATGTTTCCCAGGATATTATCTGGAGACGTTATCCCCATTAGTTTGCCGTCTTATTATTTTTTTTAGACCCTGGGTCATTTGCCGTTTTTATACAATCTTCTTCATAGCATAATCTGGACGTGCAGAATTGTATTTATTTTATTTGTCTCAGCGCTGAGTCTTTTTACATAGCTGTCTTTTTTTAGCTGTCCTTATTTATATTGATTGTAAATATTAGTCTTTGATTCTTTATTAATATTAAGCATTACTGATCCTATTTATATGTTCAGTATTGTAACTATAAGTTACACATTATTAAGATCATATTTCATGTGCAGTATTGCGACTATAAGTAAGACACTTTATTTGGATCCTATTACATGTGCAGTATTGTGACTATAAGCAATACACATCAGACCATTATCTTATTGTAACTATCAGTCTATGATATTTATTCTATCGTGACCATTATTTTATTGTGGCTATCCGTCCATTATATCTATTCCTTTTTAGCATCTCTGTACTTATTATATGTGTAGTGTTTGCAGTATTAGCTTGTATGTATTAAACTTGTTACTATTGTAATCTGCTTGTTCGAGCTCATCCTTAGTTGCATTTTGATACACTCTATATAAAGTGCATTCACCCTTTCGTGCCACTGTCATATAAACTGTCATAGACACTTTGATATTATTCTTCTCCTTTATCACTAGCTTCTAGGGCCAGTACTCTATCCTTCTCCCCCTTGCTGCTGCACTGTGCTGTTTGCTATGTCCCCAGACACCAGCCGGTTGGCCCAATGGGAAATATCCTGGCAGGCCGGTCCGGCCTTGGCAATAAAAATTATTCCTTTTGCACGTTACACATGTACATTGTCTAATTTGTGCATTTAATTCACAACCAAATAAATAAATAACAGCCTATTCAAAAAATAATAATAAAGAAAGAATGTATTAATAAAAAGTTTGAATACATTTGTTTATTATTATTCTTTTAATGCAAAAAGACCAACTCGATAAACTAATACACAGCCCTACTGTTATGCTTGTGGGATATTCCACTATCAGACCAAGTATTCTTGTTATCCTGGCGTCAAGCTGGAATGATAGGGAATATCCCAGAGAAGAGAAAGTTCGCAAAATGAGGTAAGCGGTACTCACAATAGGCAGGGTAGTTTTTGACGGCAACAGATAGGGAATCAGCAGGTAGGCAGCTCAAAAGTAAACCACTTGAGGGACTGGAGACAAACAGGATAGCCTTTGAAGGCAACAGGTAAAGAAACCAGCAGTAAGGCAGTTCAAGGGAAAACCACTAGAATGGTCAGGCAGGCAATAGTAAGGTAATCCAAAAGGTTTAAGGGATAAACAGGCAGAGTGGTCAGACAGGCAATGTTCAGCAACTGTATGGCAATCCAGTATTTAGGTAAAGAAACCAACGGTAAGGCAGTTCAAGGGTAAACCACTTGAGGGACTGGAGAAAAACAGGATAGCCGTTGAAGGCAACAGGTAAAGAAACCAGCGGTAAGGCAGTTCAAGGGAAAACCACTAGAATGGTCAGGCAGGCAACAGTAAGGTAGTCCAAAAGGTTTAAGGGATAAACAGGCAGAGTGGTCAGACAGGCAATGTTCAGCAACTGTATGGCAATCCAGTATTTAGGGGTTAAGCAAGCAGAATAGTCAGACAGGCAGAGTTCATTAACAGTGAGGCAATCCAGTAGTTTAGGGTTTAAGCAAACAGAGTAGTCAGACAGGGAAAGATTGTTAACAATGAGGCAATCCAGTATATAGTAATAGCAATCACACCCAGTAGCACACAAAGTAACACCTATACTTGGGCAGTGATAGGCAGAAAGTGAGCAACTTACATAGGCGCAGGATTCGTGCCACAAGAGATTCTGACTGGCTTCAGAGTGAGAGGAGCGCGCAGCGATGATGTCACCACCGCACGCAACAGGAAAGCTCAGGAGCAGCAAAGAACCAAGGATCTAGCTGCTGATTGGTGGCTGCAAATATTTACCGATTATCATTGACTCACCCATGTGTTCCGTTAGAAACCAGTAGTGCATTGCTGCTCCTTCAACAAATGATACCAAGAGAATGAAGAACATTTAATAACAGAAGTAAACTGGAAAGTTGTGTAAAATTGTATGTTCTACCTAAATCATGAAAGAAAAAATTTGGGATTCATGTCCCTTTAAATATGGTGGTTGTATCTGTCCCTTTAACCTTCCTACTGGAGACTGAAGAAAAGTCTTGAGACTGTCACTGTAGCAGTTTCTGGTACAGCACAAATTGTTTAGCAGCGGAAAGTTCAGATATATGTGTTCCAATTAGTTGCTCTGCTTCACATATTTTTTTTTATTTTAGATGAGTTTTTTTGTTTGTTTTATTATTTTGTTTTTAAACTTAAATGAAAGTGCTCTGTAGGAAAGGCAGGGACATGCTATAAATCAGTCTAAAAACTGGTCACTTTACCCTAAACAGATTTACTCCCTTTCTCAAGTCTGAAGCAATACTTATCAATAAGACAGAATTTAACACCTAAAACACTTAAAATAAGATGTAGTTAGGGGAGGGGGTGAGAGGGGAGTCCTAAATAATAGAATGACCAGTGAGTCTGCTGTTTATGACACCCCTCTCACGCCCTACTCTTCTTCAACTATGTCCTGCTCTAAAGGGACATTATACACCATATAGCTACATGTAATAGACACTGCTATAAAGAAGAATATGCACAAATGCTGATCTAAAAATCCAGTATAAAATATTTCTAAAACTTACTTATAGACTCTCAGTTTAGCACTGTTGATGAGGTTAGGGCTGAGAAATCAGGGAGAGCAGACCCCCCCCCCTCATATGAAAGGACCCATTACACAAGCAGGAGCAAGCAGGAATCTGTAGACTTGGGTCTACATCTAAAACCTTGGGGCTTGGTTAGAAGTCTGGAAATCAGCACATTGTTATTTAAAAATAAGCAAAACTATACAGGGAGTGCAGAATTATTAGGCAAATGGGTATTTTGACCACATCATCCTCTTTATGCATGTTGTCTTACTCCAAGCTGTATAGGCTCGAAAGCCTACTACCAATTAAGCATATTAGGTGATGTGCATCTCTGTAATGAGAAGGGGTGTGGTCTAATGACATCAACACCCTATATCAGGTGTGCATAATTATTAGGCAACTTCCTTTCCTTTGGCAAAATGGGTCAAAAGAAGGACTTGACAGGCTCAGAAAAGTCAAAAATAGTGAGATATCTTGCAGAGGGATGCAGCACTCTTAAAATTTCAAAGCTTCTGAAGCGTGATCATCGAACAATCAAGCGTTTCATTCAAAATAGTCAACAGGGTCGCAAGAAGCGTGTGGAAAAACCAAGGCACAAAATAACTGCCCATGAACTGAGAAAAGTCAAGCGTGCAGCTGCCAAGATGCCACTTGCCACCAGTTTGGCCATATTTCAGAGCTGCAACATCACTGGAGTGCCCAAAAGCACAAGGTGTGCAATACTCAGAGACATGGCCAAGGTAAGAAAGACTGAAAGATGACCACCACTGAACAAGACACACAAGCTGAAATGTCAAGACTGGGCCAAGAAATATCTCAAGACTGATTTTTCTAAGGTTTTATGGACTGATGAAATGAGAGTGAGTCTTGATGGGCCAGATGGATGGGCCCGTGGCTGGATTGGTAAAGGGCAGAGAGCTCCAGTCCGACTCAGACGCCAGCAAGGTGGAGGTGGATTACTGGTTTGGGCTGGTATCATCAAAGATGAGCTTGTGGGGCCTTTTCGGGTTGAGGATGGAGTCAAGCTCAACTCCCAGTCCTACTGCCAGTTTCTGGAAGACACCTTCTTCAAGCAGTGGTACAGGAAGAAGTCTGCATCCTTCAAGAAAAACATGATTTTCATGCAGGACAATGCTCCATCACACGCGTCCAAGTACTCCACAGCGTGGCTGGCAAGAAAGGGTATAAAAGAAGAAAATCTAATGACATGGCCTCCTTGTTCACCTGATCTGAACCCCATTGAGAACCTGTGGTCCATCATCAAATGTGAGATTTACAAGGAGGGAAAACAGTACACCTCTCTGAACAGTGTCTGGGAGGCTGTGGTTGCTGCTGCACGCAATGTTGATGGTGAACAGATCAAAACACTGACAGAATCCATGGATGGCAGGCTTTTGAGTGTCCTTGCAAAGAAAGGTGGCTATATTGGTCACTGATTTGTTTTTGTTTTGTTTTTGAATGTCAGAAATGTATATTTGTGAATGTTGAGATGTTATATTGGTTTCACTGGTAAAAATAAATAATTGAAATGGGTATATATTTGTTTTTTGTTAAGTTGCCTAATAATTATGCACAGTAATAGTCACCTGCACACACAGATATCCCCCTAAAATAGCTATAACTAAAAACAAACTAAAAACTACTTCCAAAACTATTCAGCTTTGATATTAATGATTTTTTTGGGTTCATTGAGAACATGGTTGTTGTTCAATAATAAAATTAATCCTCAAAAATACAACTTGCCTAATAATTCTGCACTCCCTGTACATTGTTACAATAGCACTCTAGGCTTTTTAAATGGATCATCTTCAAAACATTTATGCATTGAAAAATCTAGTGTACAATGTCCCTTTACATGCTAAATTCTGTCTTATTGATTAGTATTGCTTCACACTTGAGAAAAGGAGTAAAACTCCAGAATCAGCAGCTAGATCCTTGGTTCTTTGCTGCTCCTGAGCTTTCCTAGATAAACCTTACAGCAAAGGATAAATTAAAGCAAATTAAATAAGTAAATTGGAAAGTTTTTTTTTAAAATTGTATGTTCTGTCTAAATCACTAATGTCCCTTTAATGGTGACCATCTGCATCCAAGGGGGCTAAAAGAAAGGGGGATGTATAAAGATTTTTACATGAAGGGTCATATGACTCTCAAGTCAAAACGGGGGGGGGGGGGGATTGGGGCTCCATTATTGCCATTTTTACACCAATTACCTGCAACTTATTAAGGCATGTGACCCCTCAATTTACATATGACATATCTGAGTGCAGTTCTCAGGTGAGTGTACATTTAAGATATTTCTGAGGTTTATACATAAATTTAATTTTAAGATCATCTTGTTTTCTGTCTAGATTAACCATTCGTTTTATGTTAACGTTTAATAAGGTTCAAATGATTTATAGGTACAGTTATCCCAAACCGTCTATAATTACATTTTTATATCACATCATCTACTGAAACAAAATCTTTAGTAAATGGAGACATATTTTGACAATATTTAATTTTAAATCCAACATATTCTAAAATATAGTTCAGGGGGGCGTAGTTATAATGCACATTGGCCCCCATTTATGAAAGTACAGACGTACAATGTCGCCGGACAGGTAAACTGTCAATCTGAGTTCAATGCATCCAATGCAGCTTCTTCTGCCTTAATGAATGAATTAAAGGGATATAGTTTTGTGTCACTTTAAATATTAATAACGATATGCCAAAAGATGCTTGCATCAAGAAGGCATTTGAAACATAAAACTATGAAATGAATGCTGTGTAACGATGTAGACATGAGAAAAGGTAAACAAAGTACAGCAGTTATGAAGCAGCGCTCACAAAGACCATTGCTCCATAAACTGTCCGCCTGCTCTGAGCAGGCGGACAGACATTGCCGGAAATCAACCGGATCGAGTACGATCGAGTTGATTGACAGCCCCCTGCTGGCGGCCCATTGGCCGCGAGTCTGCAGGGGGCGGCCTTGCATCAGCAGCTCTTGTAAACTGCTGGTGTAATGCTGAATACGGCGAGCGCATCAGGTCGGATCAGGTCCGCCAGACTTTCTTAAATAGGGGCCATAGCGGCAACCAAAAAAATAGTAACAAAACTAGGATGACACTCAGCACTCACCATTTTATTGTCCAGAAATACAGCTGCCTTGTACCATCACTAGATGATACTAAATCATGGATAAGTTGTATGTTAATGATATTTGACAGTTTGCAAACACTAACACATTTTTCTTTTTTTTTTTTTCATTAGTTCCCCCAAAGGTTAAGGTCTCTGATCTCCAGTCAGACAAGATCACCAAGCTACATTGCTTTGTGTATGGGTTTTACCCCCAAGCTGTGGATGCAAAATGGATGAGGAATGACATTGATGATGTCTACTCAGAAGAAGCTAAGCAGGTCTTCCCAAACCCTGATGGGACATTTCAAATTAGAGTCACTGTGGAGGTAACACCCATGTATGGGGAGAGTTATTCCTGTCATGTGGATCACAGCAGCCTGAACGATACTATGATAATTTCTTGGGGTAAGTTTTTTTAAAAATCACCAAGATAAGAGTGGTAGCTCAAGTGATGAAAGATCTAAAAAAATGGAAGAGTTATTATAGTTTGTCATCTACTGTCTTATACCCCCTCACCTCACATTTGTAAAAATGTGGTATAATTTGTTCCACTTCGGTAGAAAAAAATGTTAAATTATTTTTTGTTTAGCTGCTGATGCTATAGCTCTATCCTTTAGTAAACTACATAATTGCTTTCCTCGGGGGTCTATAACAATTTTTGGAGCTGATCAAAATCTATCAGCTATCGCTAACAAAAATGTTTATTCGTAGCAGATGAATTGGTAGCTGAGTTTCTCGAGCAATCACGCAGGCTAAAGAAAGGTCAGATGATCTGAGGTCAAGAAAGAAAGTGAGGAATACATTCAATGAAAAACATGTAATACAAAATCACAACATTTGTAGATGTTGGTGTCCTAAAGTGAGTTTTCCTGCAGATGCCTCTAGTTGTACATGACGTATCACATAGTCTTAACATTTACATATCTATATGTCCCTATACATATGTAAACGTATAGCCTGTTGACTATATTTTACCTCTCCAATAGGTATGAATGGAGCTTCAATTTTCCAATACTACATATCGGCTAGATTGCAAGTTTTGCGTTATAGGTGAAAAAGTCTCATAACGCTGCTTTTTCACTACCGCTGCTATTACGAGTCTTGTACCGCACACTTTTTTGGCCGTCACGCAACGTAACTACCGCAGCTTTCCAAACGTCCTTTTTCAATGGGACTTCCATAGTGCCGGTATTACAAGTTTGCCTGTCCAGCTAAAAAGTGAGCGGTACAGCCCATAACTACAAGATCCGTACCGTAAACTGAAAGTCAGTAGTTATGGCTTTTATGTTACAAAGCTCAGCTGTAGCATAAAACTCATAACTAAAGTGCTAAAAAGTACACTAACATCCATACACTACCTATTAACCCCTAAACCGAGGCCCTCCCGCATCACAAACACTAAAATAAAATTATTAACCCCTAATCTGCCGCTCCCGACATCGCCACCACTGGAATAAACATATTAACCCCTAAACCGCCGTATTCCCGTATCGCAAACACTAGTTAAATATTATTAACCCCTAATCTGCTGTCCCTAACATCGCTGCAACCTACATTACTGTTATTAACCCCTAATCTGTTGCCCCCAAAATCGCCAAGACTATACTAAAGTTATTAACCCCTATCCCTAAGTCTAACCCTTACACCCACTTTAACCCAACTTTAATATAATTAAAATAAATCTAAATAAAAATTACAATTAACACCTAAATAATTCCTATTTAAAACTAAATACTTATCTATAAAATAAACCATAAGCTAGCTACAATATAACTAATAGTTACATTGTATCTTAGGTTTTATTTTTATTTTACTGGTCAGTTTGTATTTATTTTAACTAGGTAGACTAGTTAGTAAATAGTTATTAACTATTTACTAGCTACCAAGCTAAAATAAACACAAATTTACCTGTAAAATAAAACCTAACCTGAGTTACACTAACACCTAACCTTACACTGCAATTAAATAAATTACATTAAATACAATTAACTAAATTACAAAAAAAAAAACACTCACTTACACAAAATAAAAAAGAAATGATCAAATATTTAAACTAATTACACCTAATCTAATAGCCCTATCAAAATAAAAAAGCTGCCCCCAAAATAAAATAAAAACCCTAGCCTAAACTAAACTGCCAATGGCCCTTAAAAGGGCCTTTTGCGGGGCATTGCCACAAAGAAATCAGCTTTTTTACCCGTAAAAAAAAATACAAACAATCCCCCAACAGTAAAACCCACCACCCACACAACCAAACCCCCCAAATAAAATCCTATCTAAAAAACCTAAACTCCCCATTGCCTTGAAAAGGGCATTTGGATTGGCATTGCCTGTAAAAGGGCATTTAGCTCTTTTTCAACCCAAACCCTAAGCTAAAAATAAAACCCACCCAATAAACCCTTAAAAAAAAACTAACATTAACCGCCGAAGATCCACGTACAGTTTTTGAAGACCGGACATCCATCCTCAACGAAGCCGGGAGAAGTTTTCATCCAAGCAGCAAGAAGTCCTCAACGAAGCCGGGAGAAGTCTTCATCCAAGCAGCAAGAAGTGGTCCTCCAGGCGGGCAGAAGTCTTCATCCAGACGGAATCTTCTATCTTTATCCTTCTGACGCGGAGTGGCTCCATCTTTAAGACATCCGGCACGGAGCATCCTCTTCTGACGACGGCTACTGAAGAATGAAGGTTCCTTTAAGGGACGTCATCCAAGATTGTGTCCCTTGAATTCCGATTGGCTGATAGAATTCTATCAGCCAATCGGAATTAAAGGTGAAAAAATAAATTGATGCAATCAGCCAATAGGATTGAGCTTGCATTCTATTGGCTGATTGGAACAGCTCAACGCTGCAATATTGCCTGCTAATGCCGGGTTTATGAGAACCTGTAATAGCAGCGCTATAGGGAGGTGAGTGGTGGAAATAACTTGCAAGTTAGTACCGAGCCGCTCATAACGCGAAACTTGTAATCTAGCCGTATGTTAACAAACTTCTACAATGTCTCCAGTGGCCATTTCAAAATGTTTTACATATGAGCAATGTAAAAGACTATTTGTAAATAGCCATGAAAAAAGTTTAACAGGTGTCTGAAAATAAATTCAACTGACTTATCAAGTGCCTTGAAGTGCTAAATTCAATAAGCCAATACTGGGCTTGAAAAGTAGTTGAAAAATGAGCCGAAAACAGATTGTAATGACAGAGAAGTAAGGTAAATAGGGCTTTTTTTAGTGGCTAAAAAACCTGTTTACGAGTGTGAGGCACTAGTTATTTCAGTTACTTGTTAGAACAGTGATAATGTTGCAAGATTGATTTCAATCTTGGTCTTAGTATGGTGAGGTCACATCACAGGCCACTATAAACTTTATTGCAAAGAGATCTTCTATATGTAGATACAAACATTTTCAATTTGTTGTATATCTCAAAACAAATCAAGTCAACAACTTGGTAATTGATGTAGTCTATTAATAGAAATACAAAGGATATAGCAACTACGCTGTAGTTTGACAGATGCATGGACCATAGTCAAGACTGGTTTGCACAACGATCTACAGTAGAGCTTGAGAAGTAGCAGCCAGACTATAACCTGTGCACATCTAGTTCCAAGGTTTAGCAAATGATGCCTTTCTTCAAGTTAAAACTTTATACCCAGTAAAGTCTTACATGTTTTGTCATTGTTGCTCCGTTATAGATTCCTCATACATTAAACCACTTCCTTTTTTAATAGGCTTATATGTAAGCAACCAATTAATATGCAGACATCTTTATAATTTAAGTCTATGGGGTAGATTTATCATATATTAAGCGGACATGATTCACTATATCGAATCATGTCTGCTCAACATCGCTAAATTCCAACAGAGTACACTGTCAGCATTGATCATTGCACAAGCATTTCTAGTGAAATGCTTGTGCAATGCTGCCCCCTGCTTACTGACGGCCAATTGGCCGCTAGCAGGGGATGTCAATCATCCCGATCTTATCGGATCGTTTTTATAACCGATGCCTCTTAACTTCCATTTCTGGCGAGCCTGAAACGATGGGCATCCAAACCAGCACTTGCTGCTTCATAAATAAAGTCATATGATTTACAAAAGGCACAAGTGCTTTAATGCATGAGGATTATATAATAAGAACAACTTAAGGCATTAAATGCCTAAGAATTTAACCGGATCAATTCCATAAGTTAAAGGGATATGAAACCCAAAATTTTTCTTTCATAATTCAGATGGAGCATGAGATTTTAAACAACTTTTTAAATTATTTTTATTATCAATTTTTCTTCATTCGCTTGGTATTTTTTGTTGAAAAGCAGGGATGTATGCTCAGGAGCTGGCCCATTTGTGGAGCACTATATGTAATCAGCTTTGCAAGAATGTTTTCTATTTTCGAAAGCACTAGATGGCAGAACTATTTCCTATCATGTAGTGCTCCAGATGCCTACCTAGAAATCTCTTCAACACAATTTGTTAATAGATGTAAATTGGAAATTTGTTTAAAATGGTATTCTTTGTCTGAATCACAAAATATTTTTTTTGTGTCTCATAGCTGCTATTCTTTTTTATCACTTTGGTTATTTGCAAACTAGTTCTTTGTCTTGACTGCATGGGATTCTGGGGTTTGTCCATGTGAAAAGACTAGCAATGCTGACTTGAAGCTGCTGTACATTGAGTCTATATTACTATATTTGTATAGGATTTGTGTCCAACTATATACTTCAACTCACTTGTAATTATAATCTCTTTGCTCTCCCCGCCCATTTTTTCATTTACACAGAACCCAAGAGGAACAACTCAACAATATACATTGTGATTGGTGTTGTTCTTGTTACACTAGTCTTCGCTGTTGTTGGAATAATAATAAAGAAGAAGATTCCATGTGAGTTTAAAATCTCTCTATATAAAGAACACAGAATTATATTGTACACAAAGATATATTATTGTCATTGTATTACATTTTACATTGGCACATAATGATGAATATACCTGAACATACATTCCTTTTACCTGCAACTTTCCTTTGCCCTCCATGTAACCTATCCTTACACCTCTACCAGCTGATTTATATGTTTGCCCTACAACTCCTCATTTTGGTCCATAGAACCTATACCTGTAAGTTTTTCTCCTTCAACTTAGCCATATAATCTTTATAACTCCTATTACTGACCCTTATAACCTCTCTGTAACTTATTGACAATTATAACCTATCTATAACTTCTCCTACCGACCCTTATAACTTCCCTCTAACTCCTCCTGCTGACCTATATAACCTCTTTTTTAACTCCTCCTACTGTCCTATATTACCTCTACAACTCCTCCTACTGACCCATATAACTTCTTGTCAGAAGATGTTAAGCACAAACAGAATAATGCAAATTAAAGGTAAGGTAAAGTTGATCACACTACTTAACGCTATGTGTACTAGTATAAAAAAAACCCATAAGTTTCATTCATCATTTTGAAATTATCAACCCGAAATCTACCTTTCTCTACCTTTCAAACATTGTCCATACTCAAATCTTTCGTCCGCCCGACATTTTTGTTTATTTGATTGACATCCGCTTGCTATCTTACTCTCCAATCGGCAGTTTCCCCTTCAGGGGTTTAGCCCATCAATTCCGACGTCACTCACCGACTGTGCGCATGCGCAGGACTTGACACAACCCACTTCAACCTGTGCTCGTTCGCGAGTAGCGCATGCGCAGTGCTAGCGGTGTAGCGATCGTTTTGTTTTGATTCATTCTAAGCAGTTCAAAGATCGCGCCGCAAGTGTGGGTAAGATATCAAGCTCTGTATGTTTAGAATCAACCGCGACATAAAGAATAAATATCTTTTTTTTTGGAGAAAATTATTGCTGTAATTGAAACAATCGGAAAAATGTATCTGGCAGCGGGGGAAGTGGCACATGCGCATACGATATTGACTCTGTGAACGCGCATTACGCTGACGAAAACAAAGGGGTGAGAACGCTTGGTGTAATCAGAGAGATAAACACGGAAGTGGCATGGGGGAGGAGAATTTAATCGAACGGTTTGAAATAAAAAGTTTGGATTACATGTAAAATAAATAATGTAACACAAAACTAAGTTAGCGACTACCTTATTTTTGAAAATTACTTTCAATATATGGATTTAATAACTAGAAACTTTACCTTACCTTTAAGTATACAGTCAGCAGTCCAAGGGTCAAACAACCACCCTTTTGTAGTAAGCAAAAAAAAAAACAGTACATATACAGAGTCATATGCTTTAGAACAAAAAAAAAAACTTATATAATCCTACAAGTTCTTATGATAAAAATTAGGCATTTAAATACAGGTTATCCAAGACAACTCTCCTATTGTTTACTTCTCTGTCTGAGATCCAAATTAAACATTGCTTGCAAGAGCTACTTTATATAGCCCTATAATTGTTCTCAGTTGTTGTTAATTGTTTACTAATAGGAATGTTTTCAGCAGTAAGCTGGCTATCCTTACAGCATTTTGTAGAGAAATTAACCTTTTCTACAGGGCTGAGTTTATATATGGCATAACATACCTCCCCCCTCAGATTGGGCCTCTGAGAAAGCTCTACCAGACCAATCAAACCACCCTTCAGAGAGAGAGAAGCAGCATTTAGGTGGTCATTCCCAGGTCTATGGGTGACACAAAAGAATAGATTTGCAACTACAAATACCATTTTATGAGACATGCAGTATTTGCTTTTATAGTATTAAGCCACTTCAAAGGAGAATAGTCAGTGACAAGAGTAAATTGCGGTCCAACAAATAACAGTGCAGAGTATCAACAGACTATTCCTTCTCTAAAACAGTATAATTCCTTTCTCTAGGTAACAATTTATGCTCCTGGACATTACTGAGTCCAGGTCCACCTTAGGGGCATCTGTATGCAAGACAAAATCCCTGTCAAAGTCAGGGCTGTGCAATACCAGCTGAGTACACAATATTTGCTTTATCTTTTGAAAAGCTTCAGCACAGGAGGGAGTCCATACTACCCTATTAGAAGCAGAGTTTTTTTTATTAAATTTGTCAATGGGTCTGCTAACGAAGAGAACTGTGAAATAAACTTTCTATAATATCACGTAAGGCCCAGAAAAACCCTAAACTGTTTCTTAGTTTTTGGAACTAGTAAGCTAGCCAAGGTCTCAACCATGTCTTGTATAGGTTTAATACAACCATTACCCAATATATAACCTAGATAGTGAGTTTTAGCTTTACCAATAGCAAATTTAGCAGGGTTTGCTGTGAGACCTGCATCTCTTAATGATCTCAATACTGCTGCTAACTTGTTAAGGTGGTCTTCCCAGTCTATACTATAAATGGCTACATCATCTAAGTAAGTAGACACATACATCCCATAGAGTTGAAGAGTATAGACCTTTGGAAAGTTTCAAGAGCACCATGGAGACCAAAGGGTAAGGTCAAAAACTGGAAAATACCCATAGCTGTAGAAAAGGCTGTATTTTATTTACAAGCACTAGTAAGTGGTATTTGCCAGTAGTCCTTAGTCAAATCCAAAGTTGTGATATACTTGCCTTCTCATTAAGAGAATTATATCTCATGAGACCCTCAATAGATGATTTATTCTCTGATAAAACTTGCAGAGCCACTATCTCAAATGTTTTTCAAAAAATGGAATTCTTATTAAGCAATGAATATACAACTTGGAGAGACATTAATGTCACAGAAAATTATTTATTTGAGGGTGCTCAGAATGTATACATTTTCCATCTTTCAAGTGACAGACCAGGACTTTATTAAGGATTTGAATTCAATCTTAACAGAGTGTTCAGTAAGACTGATGTTTGTCACCCATAAGAAACAACACCTGAAAAAACAAAGGACAGAAATCACAGACCTTCAGAAGGACTTAAACCTGTTTGTTTCTCATAAGGATTATAAGAAATTAGATGACATATTAAGTGATACTGTAACAGCAGTTAAAGGGGACATTCTTACTCTTAAAATTAGAAAGTTTGATTGAGATCAGGTAGGACTATAAAAATAATACTATATACCGGTGAGTGTAGCGTTTATTCTTTGTAAGGATAAAGGAACATGTGTATTTGGACATGCAGCACCCTGGCTATTGTTATATTGGATTAGTGCAGTTGAACCTGGACTTTTATTTATTTATATATATATATATATATATATATATATATATATATATATATATATATAAAACAAGAGAAAAAATGGATACAACACTATGCAGGAACAAGTCCCGTAAGGTGCTTTCCTGATTGGCGCTGATGTGAAAGTATCAACAGCCTATTCCTTCTCTATAACAGCATAATTCCTTTCTCTAGGTAACAATTTTTGCTCCTGGGCAAAACTGAGTCCAGGTCCACCTTAGGGGCATCAATAAGTATTGCCACTAGGTATAAAAACAGATCCTCTCAAATCTGCTAAGTGTAACTAAAATGTGAGATAGTCCCCCTAGAAACAACCACTTCCCATCAAAAAAAGAAGAGATATGCAAAAGAATGGGTAACACAGAGCTAATAAGAATACATATATCATATACAAATGTGGAACTGACAGACAGAAACCATATATGGCAATCAATGCATACAGTACATACCGGAGAGCACAATATACTGTATATACCAAAAATATATACCAATGTGTGATTAACAATGTGTCAAAGATAATATGTGAAGACAATATGTAAAAACAATAAAAAGTCCTCTCCAACAACAGAAGACAGTAGCAAAATTAGTGTGGGCCAAGCAATAAAAAAGCATTTATGCAGGGATAAGAAATGCTGAATTCCAGTTATGATTATGGGATGGGTATCCCGACTTGATCAATCAATGTACTTACAGACAAAACCTCAATCCTATGAGGTAAATAAAAGGTTTCGGGTGAAGAGGGAACTTCTGCTCAAGTATATATAGGAAACGTCTCAATGGAGCTTGGTAGAAACTTCAAGATTATCTCCTGTAATATGAAAAAGAAGCATCAGAAAAGGAACATAGTGTAATACTGTTTATTCTATTGATAACTATAATACAGACATATATACATATAGAGATACTCACACTACACAACCTAAATACAATATAAGGCGTCAGATGCCCATGATCTATTGAGCCAATCCCGTGCGTGGGTGTCTAAACAGTTGGTATAGTCAGGTGCCCCACTTAGTGTTAAAAACTGACGGGGTTTTAAAGATAATGATCTTCTTCAACATAGGTTGTGGTCCTCTAATGCTAATATGAAAAATTGCTACTGTGATGGATACCCCGGCTACCCCGACTGGGTAGCTCCGTCAAACGGGTCCTGCTTCCTCCCTGCCGACTGCAGCTATGTAGCTGGCAAGTGACCACAGCCTGTAGCCACCCCTGATGCCCGACAGCATCAGTACCCAGGGTCCCACCCTGTGACAAACTCCATCTACCCAGGCTGGGTAGCTCTGCCTGATGATCCTTTCTCTGCCTTGAACAGGCTGCTATGTAGCTCAGGAAAAGTGATTTTAGCTGGAGCTCACCTAAATAACTAGACAGACTAGCATATTCAGGTGTAACAAGAACTGCTTTATTGCACAAAAAACACAGCTTTTATACATTTCCAACAAATGATGGTAGTTACTACACAAATAGAAACAAATATTATACAATGAGACAAACATCAGACAATGGTTATTTAACCGTTTCTAATCACATCCTGACTTACAAAAGGACAATGAATGACTCACATAATAACAGAAAGACACTTCACAACTAGACTAGATAACAACAGGGGGAAGGTTATAGGGGGTAGGGGTTTAACCCTTGCAGCCTGGTATCCGTGACATCTCCCCCCTCCAGTTCGGCAGGCCCGGCTAGATCCACATACGGGTCGGTCACTCTTTCTCGACCGCCGCATAGCCTACTTCCCGGGGTAGCAGTTTTTGACTGAGGTAGGCAACGGGGTGGTCCTTACCTTCCTCGTCTGCCTGACTTAGTATTGCCCCCAACCCAAACATGGAGGCATCTGTGTGGACAGAAAAGCGTTTGGCTGTGTTAGGAGCGGCCAGTACTGAAGCAGAGATTAAGGCAGACATAAGACTCTGGAAGGCTTGTTCACACTTGGGGGACCACAGGACCTGTCAGGGAAGTCATTTACGGGTCAAGTCAGTCAGGGGTTTGGCGAGGGTGCTGTAATTACTCCGATAGTAACCTGCAGTACCCAGAAAGGCAAGGACTTGGGTTTTGGTCCTGGGGGTGGGCCAGTTAGCCACTGCCTCATCCTTGGCCCGATTTGGGTCGCTGCTTACCGCAGCTGACTCGGTGGCCCAAGTATTGAACCTCTGAGCACCCAATAGTACACTTATCTGGCTTCAAGGTTAGTCCAGCGGCTTGAAGACGATCTAAGACGATGCCTAGGTGGACCAGATCGTCCTCCCAGGTCTCACTATAGATAGCAATGTCATCCAGGTATGCACAGGCATAGTCCTGGAGGCCATCTAACAGGCGGTCTATCATTCTTTGGAAAGTGGCTGGGGCGTTCTTCATTCCAAACGGCATGACCTTATACTGGTATAAGCCAAAGGGAATGATGAAGGCAGACTTGGGGATGGACTCAGGGTCGAGGGGAATTTGCCAATAGACCTTGCATAGGTCGAGGGTGGTCAGGAAGTGGCCCAGGGTGATTCAATCTAACAGGTCTACTAGGGGCATGGGATAGGTGTCAGTGGTGGTTCTGTCATTGAGTCTATGGTAGTCAACGCAGAACCGGGTAGTTCCGTCCTTCTTGGGTACTAACACTACCGGGAGGCCCAGGGACTTTTGGACGGTTCAATGACACCGAGGTCCAACATTCCCCTGAGCTACCGGTACATACTTTCCCTGACGGCCTCTGGGACCCTGTAGGCAGCCTGTCGCAGGGGGGTCTGTCCTGGGGTCTCCACCCGGTGGATGGCTGTGGTGGTAAACCCAGGGACAGTAGATAACATGTCACTTCTCTGTTCTAGGAGTCTTCGGAACTGCCTTTTCTGTCTGGGCTCTCACCTGGTGGGTGTCAGTAGGTCTGGGCAGCTCCGGCATTGGAAGACTTTCAGAGTCCTCCACTGCCGGCACACAGATAGCGGCCACATCTCTGGGTCTTTCTATGTATATAAAAGGGGAATAGAGGGAAGAAAACAATTGATCGTATATAGACCACAAATTAGTCACTAATATAATATACAGTCAGAGGTAACTGGCTATATACTCTGTGGGTAATAATCCCATACTAATAACATGTGGGGGGTGCTCACTATCCTAGTAATGTAAATAGAAAAAAGGAGAAAAATGGATAGTCCAGAGCACTCAGTCAAATACAATAAATTAATAAAGTTACAGTGAGGTTGTCCAGGATGAATGAATAATAAAACTTAACATTTAATAATTAAAATTAAAAAGTAGATGGATACTACAAATGTAGGTGTATGTAAAAACAATTAAAAGTATTACAAAGAAAGCAGGCATGCCCAGGTATTAACCATACAGATGTAATGTCACATAAATATATGGGATTGTCTGGCAGTGATGCACCCAAAAATGCTCGCGGATTGCACAAATTAAACTATCTGAAAAAAGAGGATTGACCACAAACAAATTACCTATATCTAGTGCAATACTGGAGCGGTGCAAGCCCTGTCAGAGTCCCAAAAGCAAACCCATAAACACTTAAACACTAATAAAGTATGATGTGAGTACACAATTATCGAAGTATATATCACCCTGTCAATATATGACAGTACAAAAGATAAGGCAGCAGAGCTTCCAAGACAAGCGCCTGATGCGCATTTCACCAAACAAATGGCTTTCTCAAAGGCTAACCCGACCTAAGCCTCACTGCTTAAACATTGTATTAAGCCAATCAGGGGTGAGGATTCTTACACACCCCTTGGAACCAATGTCATAAGTCCTCTTATCATTGGATAAGCGTCCGTCACGTGACTCAGCATATGATGAAGAGGAGAGGGGGAGGGGATGATAGCCGCTTCGCCGTATCGAGAAATACCTTTGATACATAACTGGACTGATCACTACACAGAGAGACTGTACTATACGTCTTACATGTTTACATGCATAAGATGTCAAGGAAAATTATATCTGTGTTTATGAGATATCATTCAAGACAATGTGAACTGATAGTTTCCTATATAAATAAGTGATGAGAGACAGCTCCTTTTCAAACAGGGGCACAGGAAAGGGCTAGCCAAACCCCAATATCAATTTCAAAAGGGTAATTTTCCAGCCTCCAGTAGATTTTAAAAGACCTTTATTAGTTTCTTACAGGGTCCATTGTAACAACGACGTTTCGAACCTATACTAGGTTCTTAATCATGTTTATAGAATAGTGTGCAGGTGTGTCTTTTATACCTGTCCATTTCCTATAAGATTACACAACAGTGCCATCATGTGGTCAAAATTTAAAATTACAAGTGATACATAAAAAACTTGAGTTATTCAGCTTCTTGTACATATCAAATTGAATTTTTAAGCTAGTTATCCTCTTTTTCTTAATTTGTATATAGTTATCACATGCAACATTAAAACCAAATTTTACTATATTTACAAATAAAACCTATACACATAAGATATTGGAATCATATTAGCTACTACAGATAAATGCTACAGTTATCAATTAGAAAAATAATGACCATTCAAAATCTTTATTCAAACCTTCAGGTATCATGGTGTTTAACTTATTAATCCAAAACATCTCCCTTCTTTTGAGCAATTGGTCTCTGTCACCTCCTCTCCTGGGTCTGTCAACTTGCTCAATGACTTGAAATCTCAGTTGACTGATGTTATGACCCATGGAGAGGAAGTGACAGGAAACAGGTGCCTCTGTATTTTTGTTCCTGATGTTGGATTTGTGTTCAGTGATTCTTGTTCTTACTTCCCTACTGGTTTCACCTATATAAATCCTGGCACACGGACATTTAATGAGGTATATAGAGTATGTGCTTCTACATGTTAGATATTTTTTGATTGGATACTTAGTCCCCTTAATAGGGTGGAAAAATTCTTTCCCCTTTATTATGGAGCTACAATGGCTACAATGTAGGCAAGGATAACAACCTCTATTGTCAGGTCCTATTGATGTTTGAATGCTTTTCTTTTTGCTACCAATATCTGCTCTTACTAGTAAATCTCTCAGGTTCTTGGTTTTTTTGTAAGCTACAATAGGTATATTTTTAAAATCTTCAACTTGAGGATTGCATTCTCGAAGTATGTGCCAGTGTTTGTTAATAATATGTGAAATTTTAGATCCTAATGTATTGTATTGAGTTACAAAAACCATTCTGTTTTCTTTTGTTTTATTTTTTGTATTACAATCTTCCTTATCTTTACAGTACTCTAATTGTTTTGTGATTAGTTCTTCTGGGTATCCTCTTCTTTTAAATTTTTCTGCCATTTCTTTTAATCTTATATCACATTTCTTTTTGTCAGTAACTATTCTTTTTACTCTTTTAAATTGACCTTCGGGTATGGCTTCTATTGTTTTTTTAGAGCGGAAGCTATCATATTGTAATACTTTATTTTTGTCTGTGGGTTTCACATATAGATCTGTTTTTAGGAAACCTTGTTCTTTATATACAAAAGTGTCCAAAAATGCTACTCCTGTATCTTCAATGTTAAGAGTGAATTTTAAGCCTGTGACAGATGAATTAAGGTGCTCAACAAACTGCCATAGGCTCTCAGTGTCGCCCCACCATATGCCAAATATGTCATCCACAAATCTCCACCATGCTGCACCATATTGAAGAAATAATGGATTTGAGTATACAAATTTCTCTTCTATGTGGGACATAAAAATATTGGCATATGTTGGGGCGACACTGGAGCCCATCGCAGTACCTTGTTTTTGCAAATAAAAGGTGTCTTGGAATAGGAAGTAATTTTGATATAGAATAACAGACAATAAGTCTGTCAAAAACTGTATTTCTTTCTCAGTGTATTTGTTATTTACTTTTAATGTGTTTGTTACAGCCTCAATGCCACTGGTGTGCTTTATGGAAGTATATAAACTAGTGACGTCTAGTGTATATAGGATGCATTTATCTCCAATTGGTCCAATATCTTTTAGTTTCTCAAGGAAATCATTGGTGTCTTTTAGGTAAGAAGATGTTTCTAACAAGAAGGGCTGTAACACTTTATCTAAGAAGGTTGCAATTTTAGAAAAAATGGAATTTACTCCTGCCACTATTGGGCGGCCTGGGGGTTTAAATTTGTCTTTATGTATTTTGGGTGAAGCATAAATTACAGGTCTTACTGGGTTTTTTTTCTATTAGACACTCTTTAAATTCACTAGTGATGATGCCATTCTTGACTGCTATATTGGTAATGTGTTCTATTTCTTTATTTATTTGCATTGTGGGATCTCCAGTTAGTGCTTCATATACTGTAGTATCATTTAATTGTTTTAAAATTTCATTTACATAATCTGTTTTGTTTAGTAGCACTACTGCCCCGCCCTTATCTGCCTCCTTTATTATGATTTCTTTGTTGTTTTGTAATTTATTGATGGCTTCTTGCTGTTTCTTATCAATTTGTACTAATTCTCTTTTTCTGTTTCTTTTTAATACATTTTTTACTTCTTTTTGAACTAATTTTGCAAATGTAGCTACACTATGTTGTGTTGGTGGGTTAAATTTTCTCTTACCTTTGATCCCATATATCCCTGGATTATTAAATTTAGTGTCCTTATTGATACTGTCTTTTGCCATTATAACTGGTATTTCTGTCATACTAGTGAGTGTAGAGAAATGTACCTTAAGTTTTAGTTTTCTAAAAAATCTCTCTAAATCTTGTTCTATGACAAATTCATCATGCATATTGGATACACAATATGATAAACCTTTATTTAAAATTTTGTATTCTGTTTCTGATAAGGTGTAATTAGAAATGTTATGGACTAAATCATCCTCTGTGGTTTCTTTATTGTGATATGACTCAGTATTGCTTTTAACCATAGTTTTACCATTGGATTCAGTGGATATTTTCTTAAATTTTAAGGTGCTAATGCCTTCAGTAGTGTCCCTTACTAAAGTGCTTTCTGCATAAAAAGTGCTATTCAAGTTTAAAGTGCTAACCTTGTTATCAGTATTAACTACTAACGTGTTATCTAATTCTAAAGTGTCTGTGTTTTTAACAAAATTACTTTCTAAAGTGTTGACATTAATTGAATCAGAAGTGCTTTTTTCATTGTGAATTATTTTAACATTCAAAGACTTTTTGTTAGTGCTAGTGCTTAAGTTACCATTGTGAATGTTAGAGCAATATACAGAATCTTTGATCATATCATACATTTCATTAAACTGTCCATCATGTTTTTGTTGAATTGTCTCTTTAAAATGTCTATGCACTGTATGTTTAGGTACATTTACTTTACCCATATTGTTCATGTGTTCTTGTGTCATTTTCTTACTGTGCCTTGTTTGTTCCATATATGTTGTTAGGAGAATGTTTTCTTGGTTCTCGGATGCCATTTCACCGGTGTTTTCTTTTTGTTGGGGAGGTTCTGTCTGTCTATCGACTTTGTCTGCTTCATTAGATGTGCCTGATGGTTCTGCCTCGCTACTCAGTAGCGGTATTGCCCCCGCTGGTATCCTTTCGTCCGTTTGGCTCTCTGGCGCTCCGGTTGTGACGTCGAATAGTATGCGCCTCTTCCGATGCTTGCGCCCGGCGCGGTGTGATCTACGTCTGAATCCTCGGTTAAAAAACCGGCAGACGATTCTGAACCACTACCGCTGATGTCTTCCTGAGCCGGGCGTTTTCTGGCTTCTTTCCTTCGATCTTTGATGTCAGCATTAGGATGCCTTTGATTACTGCTTCTCTGGCGCCACTTGTAGACGTTACCAGATGAGTAGTCTTGTTCATCTCGTATGAATTTTGATCTTTTGCGGCTCTCTAGTTGTTTTCGATATTCCTGTGCAAAAGATCAAAATTCATACGAGATGATCAAGACTACTCATCTGGTAACGTCTACAAGTGGCGCCAGAGAAGCAGTAATCAAAGGCATCCTAATGCTGACATCAAAGATCGAAGGAAAGAAGCCAGAAAACGCCCGGCTCAGGAAGACATCAGCGGTAGTGGTTCAGAATCGTCTGCCGGTTTTTTAACCGAGGATTCAGACGTAGATCACACCGCGCCGGGCGCAAGCATCGGAAAAGGCGCATACTATTCGACGTCACAACCGGAGCGCCAGAGAGCCAAACGGACGAAAGGATACCAGCGGGGGCAATACCGCTACTGAGTAGCGAGGCAGAACCATCAGGCACATCTAATGAAGCAGACAAAGTCGATAGACAGACAGAACCTCCCCAACAAAAAGAAAACACCGGTGAAATGGCATCCGAGAACCAAGAAAACATTCTCCTAACAACATATATGGAACAAACAAGGCACAGTAAGAAAATGACACAAGAACACATGAACAATATGGGTAAAGTAAATGTACCTAAACATACAGTGCATAGACATTTTAAAGAGACAATTCAACAAAAACATGATGGACAGTTTAATGAAATGTATGATATGATCAAAGATTCTGTATATTGCTCTAACATTCACAATGGTAACTTAAGCACTAGCACTAACAAAAAGTCTTTGAATGTTAAAATAATTCACAATGAAAAAGGCACTTCTGATTCAATTAATGTCAACACTTTAGAAAGTAATTTTGTTAAAGACACAGACACTTTAGAATTAGATAGCACGTTAGTAGTTAATACTGATAACAAGGTTAGCACTTTAAACTTGAATAGCACTTTTTATGCAGAAAGCACTTTAGTAAGGGACACTACTGAAGGCATTAGCACCTTAAAATTTAAGAAAATATCCACTGAATCCAATGGTAAAACTATGGTTAAAAGCAATACTGAGTCATATCACAATAAAGAAACCACAGAGGATGATTTAGTCCATAACATTTCTAATTACACCTTATCAGAAACAGAATACAAAATTTTAAATAAAGGTTTATCATATTGTGTATCCAATATGCATGATGAATTTGTCATAGAACAAGATTTAGAGAGATTTTTTAGAAAACTAAAACTTAAGGTACATTTCTCTACACTCACAAGTATGACAGAAATACCAGTTATAATGGCAAAAGACAGTATCAATAAGGACACTAAATTTAATAATCCAGGGATATATGGGATCAAAGGTAAGAGAAAATTTAACCCACCAACACAACATAGTGTAGCTACATTTGCAAAATTAGTTCAAAAAGAAGTAAAAAATTTATTAAAAAGAAACAGAAAAAGAGAATTAGTACAAATTGATAAGAAACAGCAAGAAGCCATCAATAAATTACAAAACAACAAAGAAATCATAATAAAGGAGGCAGATAAGGGCGGGGCAGTAGTGCTACTAAACAAAACAGATTATGTAAATGAAATTTTAAAACAATTAAATGATACTACAGTATATGAAGCACTAACTGGAGATCCCACAATGCAAATAAATAAAGAAATAGAACACATTACCAATATAGCAGTCAAGAATGGCATCATCACTAGTGAATTTAAAGAGTGTCTAATAGAAAAAAACCCAGTAAGACCTGTAATTTATGCTTCACCCAAAATACATAAAGACAAATTTAAACCCCCAGGCCGCCCAATAGTGGCAGGAGTAAATTCCATTTTTTCTAAAATTGCAACCTTCTTAGATAAAGTGTTACAGCCCTTCTTGTTAGAAACATCTTCTTACCTAAAAGACACCAATGATTTCCTTGAGAAACTAAAAGATATTGGACCAATTGGAGATAAATGCATCCTATATACACTAGACGTCACTAGTTTATATACTTCCATAAAGCACACCAGTGGCATTGAGGCTGTAACAAACACATTAAAAGTAAATAACAAATACACTGAGAAAGAAATACAGTTTTTGACAGACTTATTGTCTGTTATTCTATATCAAAATTACTTCCTATTCCAAGACACCTTTTATTTGCAAAAACAAGGTACTGCGATGGGCTCCAGTGTCGCCCCAACATATGCCAATATTTTTATGTCCCACATAGAAGAGAAATTTGTATACTCAAATCCATTATTTCTTCAATATGGTGCAGCATGGTGGAGATTTGTGGATGACATATTTGGCATATGGTGGGGCGACACTGAGAGCCTATGGCAGTTTGTTGAGCACCTTAATTCATCTGTCACAGGCTTAAAATTCACTCTTAACATTGAAGATACAGGAGTAGCATTTTTGGACACTTTTGTATATAAAGAACAAGGTTTCCTAAAAACAGATCTATATGTGAAACCCACAGACAAAAATAAAGTATTACAATATGATAGCTTCCGCTCTAAAAAAACAATAGAAGCCATACCCGAAGGTCAATTTAAAAGAGTAAAAAGAATAGTTACTGACAAAAAGAAATGTGATATAAGATTAAAAGAAATGGCAGAAAAATTTAAAAGAAGAGGATACCCAGAAGAACTAATCACAAAACAATTAGAGTACTGTAAAGATAAGGAAGATTGTAATACAAAAAATAAAACAAAAGAAAACAGAATGGTTTTTGTAACTCAATACAATACATTAGGATCTAAAATTTCACATATTATTAACAAACACTGGCACATACTTCGAGAATGCAATCCTCAAGTTGAAGATTTTAAAAATATACCTATTGTAGCTTACAAAAAAACCAAGAACCTGAGAGATTTAGTAGTAAGAGCAGATATTGGTAGCAAAAAGAAAAGCATTCAAACATCAATAGGACCTGACAATAGAGGTTGTTATCCTTGCCTACATTGTAGCCATTGTAGCTCCATAATAAAGGGGAAAGAATTTTTCCACCCTATTAAGGGGACTAAGTATCCAATCAAAAAATATCTAACATGTAGAAGCACATACTCTATATACCTCATTAAATGTCCGTGTGCCAGGATTTATATAGGTGAAACCAGTAGGGAAGTAAGAACAAGAATCACTGAACACAAATCCAACATCAGGAATAAAAATACAGAGGCACCTGTTTCCTGTCACTTCCTCTCCATGGGTCATAACATCAGTCAACTGAGATTTCAAGTCATTGAGCAAGTTGACAGACCCAGGAGAGGAGGTGACAGAGACCAATTGCTCAAAAGAAGGGAGATGTTTTGGATTAATAAGTTAAACACCATGATACCTGAAGGTTTGAATAAAGATTTTGAATGGTCATTATTTTTCTAATTGATAACTGTAGCATTTATCTGTAGTAGCTAATATGATTCCAATATCTTATGTGTATAGGTTTTATTTGTAAATATAGTAAAATTTGGTTTTAATGTTGCATGTGATAACTATATACAAATTAAGAAAAAGAGGATAACTAGCTTAAAAATTCAATTTGATATGTACAAGAAGCTGAATAACTCAAGTTTTTTATTTATCACTTGTAATTTTAAATTTTGACCACATGATGGCACTGTTGTGTAATCTTATAGGAAATGGACAGGTATAAAAGACACACCTGCACACTATTCTATAAACATGATTAAGAACCTAGTATAGGTTCGAAACGTCGTTGTTACAATGGACCCTGTAAGAAACTAATAAAGGTCTTTTAAAATCTACTGGAGGCTGGAAAATTACCCTTTTGAAACTGATAGTTTCCTACATCTAGAGTATCCAGTTACATTCTAGGTAAACGATTAATAGCAAGTGGAACATCCTAATGTTATAAAGACAAAGAATATATATATATTGCTTAAAAATAAAATACATGATAAACACGTAATTAAGCTTAAAGTAAAGATGCTATGGTGGTGTATCATGATCAAAGCATAATAAAAAGTCCCAAAATAAGCCAATTGATAAATCTCTAACAATTTTTCTACATAATTTCATTGAACCACGGGAACAGATGAAAAACTCGATTGTTGTTATTGTGAGGTAGTCATATCTAAAGAAGCCAATTGTTGATCTCCAGTTTATTAATAATATTGTTGAAATGTCATCAAAGACTATGTAGTATAGCAGTTTTCTACATGTAGAGTACTGTTGCATCATTAGGAAACGATTATGATTGATATGTTTTTTTTTTTTTTTTAATTATATCATAGTTTTGCCTAGTATGTTCATTGGTGTGTGTGAACTATCTGTATTAAATTAAAGAATCTTCTATTTGATAACGATAACTTTGATACAAAGGGAGATGTAAGGCAAGCATTCAGTCTTACCACTTATATAAAGTGATGGATACATCCGGGCTAGTGATTCCTAGTTCGTTAGTACCATACATGCATCAAAATATATATTCATACTCTCTTAAAATAGAGTTATTATTTAAACCAATATTCATAACGCACATGTGAACGTGTATAAACATCTTGAGATACTAGAGACCCTTATTGAGATTTCTCAGATATATAGTGTTAATAGTCTCATAAAAAGACTCATCATTCCTTTAGAATTATAATTATCAACACATTATTCCCAATAACTTGTATTTCCTCTTAGTTATTATGATTATTATAACAGGGAACTAGATCATATCTTAGTAGATTGAGGTTAATAGCAGACTTACCATATTGGTTCCCATTAGAACAGATAATAATACATCAACAGTATAAATCATTTAAACATAATTCTAGTCTATCTGAGTGTAAACTGTCTTATATTACAAAAATTAATTATAGCCATCTTGTTCATTAAGTCCCTGTGGTGTAGGGGGTCAAGCCAGAATATCCACCGGCATTCCGCTTGTAAGAGCATAGTTTCCACATTACCACCTCTGATTCCAGGTTTGATTACTTGTAGGACAGAGACTTTTAGGTCTGGTTTCATATCATGTTTACTAAGATAGTGTTTAGCCACAGGGGTTAGGTTCTTACCTTTTTGGTGGTCTTTTTTTCAATTCTTAATACTGTTTATGTGTACTGTTCTCCAAGTCTCACACGTAATTCACGCGTCGTTATCCCTATATATCTTTTTCCACATTTACATAACAGGCAGTACACCACATTTTTGGTTTTGCAATTTGCAAAGCCAAGCATTCTTTTAGTGCTACCAATCTGAGTAATGAATTCCCTTTCATTGTGTATGTACCTACAAAAACTGCATGTGCCACATGTATAAGTTCCACATATATGTCTGTTATTAGGATTTTTCCTTGTAAAGTGACTCTTAACCAGTTTGTTGCCGATCGTGGGAGCTCTCCTCCAACTAGTCTTAATTCTATCTCCCAGAAATGTTGACAGATCTTTATCTGATTTCAATATGTCACTATGTCTGTTCAAAATGTTACTAATCTTATTGTGGTTAGTGTTAAATGTGGTTACAAATGTGTTTGAGGTACACCTGTTCAATTGCTTGGTAACACAAATTGCTAATCAGCAACTCACATGGCAGCTACTAGACGTAGTGAAGATGACTTGCTGAAGTTCAAACCGAGCATCAGAATGGGGGAAAAAAGGGATTTAAGTGACTTTGAACGTAGCATGGTGGTTGGTGCCAGACCAGCTGGTCTGAGTATTTCTAAAATTGCTGATCTGCCGGGATTTTCATGCACAATCATCTCTAGGGTTTACAGAGAATGGTCTAAAAAGAGCAACAGTTGTGTGGATGAAAATGCCTTGTTGAGGTCAGAGGAGAATGGGCAGACTGGTTCGAGATGATAGAAAGGCAAAATAAACTCAAATAACCACTTGTTACAACCAAGGCATGCAGAATTCCATCTCTGAATGCACAACCTGTCGAACCTTGAAGCAGATGGGCTACAGTAGCAAAAGACCACACCGGGTGCCACTCCTGTCAGCTAAGAACAGGAAACTGAGGCTACAATTCCCACAGACTCACCAAACTTTGACAATAGGAGAAGGAAAAATGTTGCCTGGTCTGATGAGTCTCAATTTCAGTCACAGCCTACCTGAATATTGTTGTCGACCATGTCCATCCCTTTATGACTACAGTGTACTCATCTTCTGATGGCTACTTTCAGCAGGATAATGCACTATGTCAGAAAGTTCAAACTTGTTTCTTGAACATGATAATTAGTTCACTGTACTCCAATGGCCTCCACAGTCACCAGATCTCAATCCAATAGAGTGGAATGGAAGATTTGCATCATGGATGTGCAGCCGACAAATCTGCAGCAACTGTGTGATGCTATCATGTCAATATGAACGAAAATCTCTGAGGAATGCTTTCAACACTTTGTTGAATCAATACCATGAAGAATTAAGGCAGTTCTTAATCTGAAGACAAAAGGGGGTCCAACCGGGTACTAGCAAGCTGTACCTAATAAAGTAGCCAGTGAGTGTATATATATATATGTGTATATATGTATATATATATATATATATATATATATGTGTGTGTGTGTGTATGTGTTTATGCTACCAGCCGAAATGCGTAAGCCATGTTCTAACATACCCATTGCACTCTGTATGTTGCTGTGTACCTTCATCATGCTGTTTTTACAATTTTTCTAATACATTTTTTTACTTTTCATTGATACATGCAAGCACTTCTCCTTTTGTTACCTATATATATTTATAGACATATATACAAATATAAACACTTAAATACATATGTATACACATAAGTAATAGGAATGTTTTTTTAATGCACATGCAAAAGGGCACTTATATGCCCAAATGCGTGGAAATTAAAGAGAGTGCGCCATTCGAAATCTAGTCCTAAATCATCAAGGGCTCCTGTTGTTACATATTATTCTGGTTTCACTAACTTATCCAGTTGTGTGGGATCAAAGGAGTCTCTCGGTGTCCTTTGTTGGAGATGAGAAAAAGATGAGGCATATATGTGCAGCCACCAAATATCAGTTCCATAAGGCTACCTAGGTATTCTTTTTTAACAAAGGATACCAAAAGAACAAACAAATTAGATAAAAGAAGTAAAATGGAATGTCTTTTAAAATGACATGTTATATCATGAAAGAAAGAAAAAAAATTGAGTTTGATGTTCTTTTAACTTCTTTTTTTTAAAAAGATTTCTCTCACACAATATAACCTGTCTCTGCAAATCTCCAATTATACAATATAAGCTTTTATTTAGAACTTGTTTTTTGACAAAATTGATTTTATTTTCCGTTTGTATTCTACAGACATACAACACCAGACGGTGAATACTCGAGAACCAGAACCAGAAAGTTCTTGATGTTTTGCAGTTGCTGGGGAGAGAAGCATATTTTTGTTCAATGCATGAACTAATTTCATGTTTATAATGTACTTAGGTAGGTAGTTTGCACTAAATGGCGGAGAAAAAAAGTGATGCCATCTACTTCTCTTGCAAATAAAGAACATATATACAATATTGCAACCCTATAGTACTGCAGACATATGTACACTCCCAAGATTACCTCCCTGCTTTCAACAAGGGTTATCAAGAAAATGAAGAAAAATTATTAATAAAAGTCGAAAATAAGAAAACTGTTTAAAAGGACAGTAAACACACCTTATATAATTACCGTAATCAAAAGTTGTAAACCTGATGATACGCCTGCAACCTTTGAAATATACTTGTTCACATCGTATTGTGTTGGATTCTATGAGGCATATTTAACAAATGTCTTGCGGACCTGATCCGATCAGGTCCGCAAGACATCACTGAATTTGTAGATAGGCACCTATGTTCAAACTGTGCATTGCTCTAGTAAGCAAATAATTTGTTCTGTCTGTGCACGGACTGTTGTGCTTGCATGATCGGATCTTTTCACACGTGACTCGCCAAATTTGCACATGCGCAACGTCTAGCGGTAATGAAAGAACCGGAACCTTCAGATAACCACTTTTCTGTGCTATGTTTAAAGCAGGCTAGCTGGACTAATTGTTATCTTAATTTTATTGATTTTTCACTAAATGCCAATTACAGTAAGGGGCTTATAATATATGAATAATATAAATTTAATAATACAGGGAATAATTTTTCAAAGCCACAACATGTTGAGCCGGAAGTGGAACACTTCAGACTGGTTCTGCTACTGAAAGCGTTCCCTCTGCTCATCCGGTAATGAAGACAGGGAAACACATTGCGGTTTGCATGCGCATTGCCGTGCGAGTTGCGTTTCTATGTTACCTTCACTGCGTGATGACACAGTTGAAAGCCTCGGAACAAGCCGAGGTATTGAAAAAAAAGTGAATGTTGATAAAGAAGGTAAAGGGAGGAGGAGATTGGGGGGCATTTTAGAGACCTATAAATCGATGATTACATTAGGGATATTTATGGTTGCTGCTCTTCTTCACAGTTGGGGGTATGTGAATAATGATAGAATGGTTATGGATTTTTATAATAGATAGCGATGTTAGTGGTTTACTTTCCCTTTAACATTACATTCTTATCAAGAAAGAACAATTTTGGGTTTCATGCCCCTTTAAATATAACTATGCCCTGTAAATGTAAATAACATTTGCAGCTTATACAAATAGCCCTTCGAAGGAGCCAAGTCAAACTATGGAAACGACAACAAATCCCAACAAAAGAGATCTGAAGTAAATTAACTGATAAATTCCTAATTTTAGAAGAATATGGCTTTCTAAAAATAAACCATGAGACCCATCTTCTATGCTGATGATAATGTACATAATTAATAAAAGAGTTATAATTTAAAAAAAAATAATACTGGATATGGGTGTTCTGATAATATTAAGAACATAACATTTCATATATATATATATATACAAACAGAAGAGGCAGTAATCTACACAGCGCTAAACCTACTTATAGTTGAATCAAAATAATAAATACATTAGATTTAAGCAAAAATATAAAATAGTAATAAATAATATTTGTTCTTTAAAGGATATATATAAAAGATATGTGAAAAATAGGCTGTTGCAATATAGCAAAAATAACAAAAAAAGAGTAATCAATTTGTTAGAATGATGTTTCAAAATACAAGATACAAAATATCAAAGCATGAACGTACAAAAAAATATATATTGTTAATCAACAATTAATAGAGTGATATGTATTTGCAAGACCAAACAGAGAAGTCCATGGGGCATATGTATCAAGCACCGTATGGAGCTTGATGCCCCGTGTTTCTGGCGAGTCATCAGACTCGCCAGAAACAGCAGTTATGAAGCAGCGGTCACAAAGACCGCTGCTCCATAACCTGTCTGCCTGCTCTGAGCAGGCGGACAGACATTGCAACAATACAACCTGATCGAGTACGATTGGGTTGATTGACACCCCCTGCTGGCGGCCTATTGGCCGCGAGTCTGCAGGGGGCGGCGTTGCACCAGCAGCTCTTGTGAGCTGCTCGTGCAATGATGAATACAGCAAGCGTATTGCTCACCGTATTCAGCGAAGTCTGGCGGACCTGATCCTCACTGGCGGATCAGGTTCACCAGACTTTCATAACTAGAGGTCCATATGTATAAAAATGTCTTTTATATCATATATTGCATCTCATTCAGTTAGTCTTCTCTGTGTCCGGATATCACAAGAATGACTTATGATTCTACTTACATTCAGTGCCCTCAGTCCAATGAGGTAAGGGGAAGGTGTGTAGCCAGATGGATGGCTTTAATGATGTTCCACAGTAGTCACTATTACCACAATTATCACCTGGCTCCCAAAATCTATATATGGGCTTTATTTGTAAGAGGGTCTTCTGGGTTTTAAAACAAAGGGTCTCTAGGCCTGTTATACTTTCTGCATTAAAAGAAACTGGACAGAAGCTGAAGTATAACTGTTACCAGAGCACTTACTTATGTGAGCTGAAGAAATTTTGAGAGAAAGAAAGAAAGCAAGAGAGAGATAAAGAGAAATAAAGAGAGAGAAAGAAAGAGAGAGAGAACGAAAGAGAAATAGAAAGAATACATCTCGGTTTAAAATTGGGTGATTGGAAAGAGATTTGAGACACAGACTTCTAAGAAAGAACCGGTTCACGTTCTAACGGACTACAGAAGCAGACGAAACCTGTGGAACATCATTACAGCCAAAAATCCATCTGGCTACACACCTTCCCCTTACCTCATTGGATTGAGGGCACTGAATGTAAGTAGAATCATAAGTCATTCTTGTGATATCCAGACACAGAGAAGACTAACTGAATGAGATGAAATATATGATATAAAAGACATTTTTCTACATATGGACTTCTCTGTTTGGTCTTGCTAATACATATTACTCTATTAATTGTTGATTAACAATATATATTTTTCTGTACGTTCATGCTTTGATATTTTGGCCTCTAGTTATTAATGTCTATCGAACCTGATCCGACAGAGCGGATCAGGTCCGACAGACATCACTGAATACAGCTCGCCGTATTCAGCAACGCCGCCTGCTGACTCGCGGGCCAATGGGCCGCCAGCAGGGGGGTGTCAATCAACCCGATCGTACTCGATCGGGTTGATTTCCGGCGATGTCTGTCCGCCTGCTCAGAGCAGGTAGACAGGGTTATGGAGCAGCGGTCTTGTATCTTGTATTTTGAAACATCATTCTAACAAATTGATTACTCTTTGCAAGGTTTTTGCTATTTTTGCTATATTGCAACAGCCTATTTTTCACATATCTTTTATATATATCCTTTGATGAACAAATATTATTTATTACTATTTTATCTTTTTTTGCTTAAATCTAATGTATTTATTATTTTGATTCAACTATAAGTAGGTTTAGCGCTGCAAAGATTACTGCCTCTTCTGTTTGTATATTACTTGTTGTGTAGCTGTAAGCGAGGGCTTCCCAGCTACACATATTTTGTTTAACTCCAGCAGCTTTACTTACACACATTGTCAGCAGTAGCGCCTTCCATTATTGTCTTTGTATTTACAAAAACATTACCCAAAAACCCTTTTTTTATACCATATATATATATATATATATATATATATATATATATATATATATATATACACACACCATTAGTGCAGCAAGTGCAGTGGCACCAGGGCTCAAGCGTTTGGGGGCCCATAGCAGCCAGTTTATACATAGTTAACAAACATAAAAAAAAATCAGGGTGCCAAAAAGTGTAAGAAATGTGTGATAATTATCTCTAATGAGGTAAATAATGCTGGGTCAGATATCAAATAATCAAACGACCTCAATAGCCATACAAACTAATAAGGCAATAATGCCAAAGTGTAAAATTATGCAGATTAAAGCTAGATGATAGGCTGTACTGGTATTGTATACTTTTGCAACAAAACCAGATGTAATTATGATATAAGCTGATATGAAAATGATATGATATCAACACAAAAATACATAAAAAAGTACAAGAAAAATATTAAAAAACAAACCACACCACTGATTAAAAGGGTGTTCGGATGGATAATAATCAGGACAGTTCTTAAACTCCAAAATCAAAGTCCTATATCAATGATCTGGTGGCAAGCTGCTTCTTCAGGAATCTTGTTGGTGTCCCAAGATAATGAAATCTGCAGATATGGATGATATAAAAGAAGGCGCCACCATAGTGCACAATCAGATGTATAAAACACGCCAAAAATAACAAGTAAGACCATACTTACAAGATAAAGGACACTTGAGAAGTGTCACAACCGCCTTCTGGACTTTTAAGAGTCGTCAAGCCTTTATGGTGTGCTGGACTTTAAAATTTACCCAAGCATCCCAAAATAAAAACTACAATGAGGCTATTAACAGCTTTTTTTAAAAACTTGTGACTATATGCCCAGATGATTACCATGGCAACAGTGATCACATGCTACAACAATAGACATGTAAAACAGCATCATGGTGGTGGGGTCTCCCCTATGTTACTCCCAACAATGCATAAAAAAGCTTGAGACCACTATTTTAAAAAGCAGCAATCCTACTCTTTCAGTGTGAGGGTCAGGCTTGTAGGATTGGGCCTAGGGTGCCTTTCCTCACAGGTAGGGAGGCCAGGAGAATATAATTTACCCTTTTTCATGCAATATGGCTGGGTGGAGCCATCCGGTGGGTTCCACCATACCCCTATTGAAATTAGACTCATATCCACCACCCATATTTAAGTACACCAGTTGGTTAAAGTTAACCTCTCAGATGGTGAATGTATTTATATAAATGTATACAATTTAATAAATGTGACCAGTTTGGTCCATCTCTGTTGTAGTGTCTGTTATTTGAATGGGTTCAAGGGGGTAAGTTTTTTTCTGGTTATGTGTCAGTTCTTTCACATGGGAATCCTGGACTAGGCTATTTAGTCCTTAAAAGGGGACAGTATACACAATTTAATATAACTGCATGTAATAGACACTACTATAAAGACAAATATGCACAGGTACTGATATAAAAATCTAGTATAAAACCTTTTAAAAACTTACTTAGAAGCTCCCAGTTTAGCACTGTTGATGAGGTTAGACTGGGACACTCACTGAAAGGAGCTAGGGAAACAATAAGTGCAGACACTCCCCCTCCTCCCCTTCCCTGCATATGAAAAGACAGATAACAAACAGGAGCCAGCAGGAACCTGTAGACATCAGTATACATCTGACACTGTGGGGCTTGGTTAGGAGTCTGAAAATCAACATAACGTTATTAAAAAAAATAAGCAAAATTATACATTTTTATAAAAACACTCCCAGATGGGCTATATAAATGGATCATCTACAAAATATTTATGCAAAGAAAAATCTAGTGTACAATGTCCCTTTAAGGCTTTCTACTGGTACCAAAAATCTAAATAAATAGGAGAACTGGGTAAATGTAAAATGATTGTTAAAAGTTATATAGGATTATTCTTGGTAGAACTATCTTTTAGTATGGGATTCCAGTTCCTGTAGAATCTCCTGCAAAATCCACAGTTTTTCTAGTTCTATTTCATACTCTGTAACTGTCTTTTGTTATGTAATGGTCAAGTCTTGTTACTTGCTATAATTCCTAAATTTACTTGTCCATTAATATTATGGGCTTCATTTATTAAGCAATTGCTGCTTTTGAGCCCTTGCAGGGCAGCATCCACATGTGACTCTGATTTCCTTACTGTATCCTGTCCTGAATAAAACTTTCCCCTATTGGCATTTTGAATATTTGTAATCAACTCATTACCTAATTTAGTAGACCCAGCCAACTGCATTATTCAAGTGAGATTTAAAAGATAGGCAATACAAATGATACAATGGGGCCTATTTATCATCGGTCTTGCGGACCTGATCCGACAGTGCGGATCAGGTCCGCAAGACCTCGCTGAATGCGGAGAGCAATACGCTCTCCACATGTTACATTGCACCAGCAGCTCACAAGAGCTGCTGGTGCAACGCCGCCCCCTGCTGACTCGTAGCCAATAGGCCGCCAGCAGCGAGGTTTCAATCAACCCGATCATACTCGATCGGGTTGATTTCCAGCGATTCCTGTCCGCCTGCTCAGAGCAGACGGACAGGGTTATGGAGCAGTGGTCTTTAGACTGCTGCTTCATAACTGCTGGGTGTCTGAAGACTCGCTAGAAACAGGGGCCCACAAGCTCCGTATTTTGCTTGATAAATGGGCCCCACTAACTGATCAAAAGAAAAAACATAAAGCATGCTGATGTTATATTGTTCCAAGTGTTTCACGGATTCCCTATTTTTTGGTAAAAATATCCTGTGTCTTCATGTTCTTTTTTGCTACTTCCTGCCTCTATAAACACAAACTATATTAAAGGGACAGAAAACCCCCAAATTGTCTCATACTTTGGATACAACATACAATTTTAAACAACTTTCTCATGTACTTATATTATCAAATTTGCTTCATTATCTTGTTATCCTTTGTTGAATGAACAGCATTACACTACTGGCAGCTAGCTGAACACATCTAGTTAGCCAATCACAAGAGACAAATGTGTGCAGGCACCAATCAGCAGCTAACTCACACTAGTGTAGTATATATGCATGCTCTTTTTCAACAAAGGATACCAAGGGCGCGATCCGATATCGATCGCAGTTTGCGGCGCAAGCGAGGGAACCGGCGTCGCCCGCAGTTTCAGCTCGCAACTCGAGCTATCCCATATAAGTCGCCGTCAGATGCTAACGTGCCGCAAGTCTCACAAACCAGCGATGTCCAGAAATCTGCGTAAGTACAAATTTCTGGCGTCGCCAGTGACTTGCGGCACGTTAGAAACTGCCGGCGCCTATAAAACCTGACTAAAGTCTAAATCACCCGCACTGTCTAACACGCCTCCCTAACATAGCCCGACACGTCTAACACGCCTCCCTAACATAGCCCGACACGTCTAACCCTCTATCCGCTATCCCCCCTCACTAGCCTAACAATAAAATATGTATTAACCCCTAAACCGCCGCTCCCAGAGCCCGCCGATACCTAATAAAGTTATTAACCCCTAAACCGCCGCCAGCTATATTAAATCTATAACCCCCTAAATTGAGCCCCTAACACCGCCGCCATCTACCTTACCTATCCCCTAAAGTGAGCCCCTACCCCGCCGCTATTTTAAAATTATTAACCCCTAATCTAATCCCCCTACCCCGCCGCCATCTATATTAAATTATTTAACCCCTAAAATACTAAACTATCCCTACCACTAAACCTAAGTCTAACCCTACAAATAGCCCTGAAAAGGGCTTTTTGCGTGGCATTGCCCCAAAGTAACAGCTCTTTTGCCAGCCCTTAAAAGGGCTTTTGGCGGGGCTTTGTCACAAAGTAAACTGCTCTTTTGCCTACAATCTACATCCCCCTACACCGCGGCCACCTATAATAAATGTATTAACCCCTAATCTAATCCCCCTACACCGCCGCCAGCTATATTAACTATCTTAACCCTAATTATATTAGGGTTAATATAGTTAATATAGTTACTATAGTATTTATATTAACTATATTAACTCTATCTAACCCTAACTAAATTTATATTAAATTAATCTAATTCATTTATAAACTAAAATATTCCTATTTAAATCTAAATACTTACCTATAAAATAAACCCTAAGATAGCTACAATATAATTAATAATTACATTGTAGCTATGTTAGGGTTAATATTTATTTTACAGGTAAATTGTTAATTATTTTAACTAGGTATAATAGATATTAAATAGTTATTAACTATTTAATATCTACCTAGTTAAAATAATTACCCAATTACCTGTAAAATAAATCCTAACCTAAGTTACAAATACACCTACACTATCAATAAATTAAATAAACTACAAACATCTATCTAAAAATACAATTAAATTAACTAAACTAAATTACAAAAAAAAACAAACACTAAATTACAAAAAATAAAAAAAAGATTACAAGATATTTAAGCTAATTACACCTATTCTAAGCCCCCTAATAAAATAATAAACCCCCAAAATAAAAAAAATTCCCTGCCCTATTCTAAATTAAAATAAGCTCTTTACCTTACCAGCCCTTAAAAGGGCCTTTTGTGGGGCATGCCCCAAAGAAAACAGCTCTTTTGCATACAAATACAATACCCCCCCCCCCCCATTACAACCCACCACCCACATACCCCTATTCTAAAACCACCCAAACCCCCCTTAAAAAAGCCTAACACTACCCCCCTGAAGATCTCCCTACCTTGTCTTCACCACACCGGGCCGAACTCCTGATCCGATCCGGGCGATGTCTTCCTCCAAGCGGCAAAGAAGAATTCTTCCTCCGGCGATGTCATCCTCCAAGCGGCAAAGAAGAATTCTTCCTCCGGCGACGTCTTCCTCCAAGCGGCAGCAAAGTCTTCATTCTTCCGGCGGCATCTTCAATCTTCTTTCTTCGCTCCGCCGCCGCGGAGCATCCATCCCGGCCGACTGCTGAACTTGGAATGAGGTACCTTTAAATGACGTCATCCAAGATGGCGTCCGCCGAATTCCGATTGGCTGATAGGATTCTATCAGCCAATCGGAATTAAGTTAAAAAAATCTGATTGGCTGATTGAATCAGCCAATCAGATTCAAGTTCAATCCGATTGGCTGATCCAATCAGCCAATCAGATTGAGCTCGCATTCTATTGGCTGATCGGAACAGCCAATAGAATGCGAGCTCAATCTGATTGGCTGATTGGATCAGCCAATCGGATTGAACTTGAATCTGATTGGCTGATTCAATCTTGGAATGAGGTACCAGTCGGCCGGGATGGATGCTGCGCGGGTTTGGTATACCTGCCTATGGCGACGGCAGAAATATACGGGCGTAACTTCTAGGTTACGCCGTATATGTGATACCAAATCCGCGCAAATATTGGCGTCGCCGGCATTTGCGGGCGACGATTTATATCGGATCGACCCCCAAGAGAACAAATGACGTTTGAAAACAGAAGTCAATTTAAAAGTGTCTTAAAATGACCTGCTCTATCTAAATCCTGCACATTTAATTTTGACTTTCCTATCCCTTTAATGTCATAAATCTTTCCCATCACCACTTGAAACATTCATTGGCCCATCTCTCTTAACCTCACTTCACTCTTATGAGCTCCACACATTTCTAAACTCTCACTCTCCTCCCTGAACCACTTTCCAAAGACACTCTCAATACTGCAAATCTGTATATCATCTTCTGTCTCTCTTTCTCTCTCACATGCTAATACTAGCTACTGGTGATATCTCTCCCAATCATGGTTCACAGCTTCCTAATCTCATCTGCCTATGTATGCCTTTCCATATACCTGAAAAACAGAACTATGGAAATGTAACTCCAATTCCTTTTGTATCTATAGCACCACCTTCACTTGTGCACTCTGGAACTGTCGCTCTGTTTGCAATAAGCTCATTTCTATCCATGACCTCTTCATCACCCATTCCCTCAACCTTCTGGATCTCACAATAACCTGCCTCTCTCCTTAATACACAGCCTCCCCTGTTGCATTTAGGGTTGCCACCCAGCCGGTATTTTATCGGCACATCCGGTAATCGGCGATTAGGAGCTGGTGCCAGCATTAGTAAAATACTGGCAATGCAAAAGCCATTTCTTTTTAAATTCTAACTAATGTAACCTGTAAGGTGCATGGATGCGCAGTCATTTGGAAAGGCCCGCGCACAGATAAAGACAGCCCACGCATGACAGGACAGTGAGGGAGTTGGAGCGCCTATTGAGCTGAATTCACAGAGCGGGAATTTTTAGAGGCGGTGGTGGTGACGGCGGAATAACATGTAACAGAAGTTACTCAATGGTAACCTGCCCAAGGCGAGGTAACAGAAGCTGAGTTTTCAATTGTCTTTTCCAGCAACAAACAGTTGAGAGATGAATGATTAACTGCCCATGTGTTTGCTACCAGTTGCAATAAACAATTTTGTTACCAGAAATAACTCAAAGCCTTTGGCAGTTTAAGAGTTAAGATGACCACATTCCTGAACATTATCTGATTGCTAGATCATTTCCCACAGGTCAACAGAGAGTTGATGATTCTTTTCAAACAATTGTGTTGTCATTTTCTTAATCAGCATATTATTGCCCCAGCACAGATAGGGTTAAGTTGTTGGTCTTTGCGCTCCTTGTAGGGTTGCCACCCAGCCAGTATTTTATTACCATGACCGGTATTTTTTAGGTTCAGAACAAAGTTGCAAATAAATACAGAAATAAAGATGCTATCATAGTGAAACGTCTTCTAATTGTGTTGGAATCTAATTATAAACAAATGATCATTTCACCTCAGTCCTAGCAGCTTTTGTTCCTGCAGCTGTATAATTATTTATGCAAATCTATGCTAATGAGCATGGCCGGTATTTTTTTCCAGAAAAGGTGGCAATCCTAGTTGCATTGTCACATGGGGGTCTCCACTTCTGCCACACCCCTAGATCTGGAAACAGACATGGAGGTGGTGTAGGTATTTTGTTTACCTCTTATTGTCATTGCACCTTTTAACAAATACAACTCATCTCTTCCCTCATATTTTCATCCTTCGAGACCCAGGTGATTCACTTATTCTCTCCTGTCTTGCTACGTGTTGCAGTTATATTGCCTTCCCTGGCTCCTCAACTCAATTTCTTGATAACTTTGCTGCCTGGCTACCGTATTCCTCTCCTCAGACACCACTGCCCTCATGTGATTTCAACCTATCTGCTAGCATTCCCACCATTTCTTACCTCAGTTCCTCTCTATCTTTTGTCTTTCCCTTAAACCCCCTTAGCATGAAAGCTACGAGCCGAGCGGTTTGTAGATCACCTTCATGTATGGTAACTTATAACAGTGCAACTCTAGGCAGGGCCCTCCACCCATTTGCTTCATATAAATGTTACTTTTGCATATTATATCTACAGTATATCTATATAGGGCTGCAGAATCTGTTGGCATGCTACAAATAAATAATAATAATACAAATTTATGTGTGGTGTTTGCTTAATATTTTTTTGCTACAATGAGTAAGTTTGGACAGGGACAGCAAGAACACACATTGGGGCCAATTTAGAATTTGTCTGGCGGTATTTATCATTGCACAAGCAGTTCTGGTGAACTGCTTTGTGCAATGCCACCCCCTGCAGATTTCCGGGCAATCGGCCGTTAGCTGGGGTTGTCAAACAACCCGATCGTATGCGAATGGGTGGATTGCTGTCCACCGCCTCAGAAGTGGTGGACGAATTTAGGAGTAGTGTTCTTAAGACCGCTGCTTCTTAACTCCTGTTTCTGGTGAGCCTGAAGGCTCGTGCGCAAAACAGGAGTATTTGGCCCCATTCGGGCCATGATAGATCGGCCCCATTTTCACAATAGGTAATAGGGAACATGTATCTAATATTTCTATTGTTCAATATTTTATAAATAAAATACAAGAAAGTACAATTTTTTATTATGATTTTTACTGAACCATAAAGCTATTACATTTTGGTATTGCTGAGTTAATGCTAAATGTGGAATCATTGCTCCTTGCCGCCATTTGCCCTGTTTCTCATGGAACAGTAAACAAAATGTTTTTTTTCTGTTCATTTTCTCATGTTAGGGTATTTCTGCAAAATAAAGTTATTTTATAAAAATGCTTGGTTTACTAAAAACAAAGTATAACTTGGGTGAGTACCTCACAGAAAGAAAAGGTTAAATTTTGATTGTAAAATCAATGAGGGTCAAACAACTTAAAGTAGTTTCACCCCAGGGGTGTGAAATGGCTCAGCAGTGAAGTAGTTGAAGGGACATAATACTCAGATGCTAAATCACTTGAAAGGGTGGGGTGTGAATACTTAGAAAATGTTGAGGTAAATATCTTCCTTTTTTACATAGAGATGCTCAGGTGATATTTTCCAGTCAGCTTTTTACAGCTATGCTGTATCACTTTTAAGTGCTTCAACATTTGGGCATCATGTCCCTTTAATAATGTGTAGTAAACTATGTGATATTATTTTATAATGTATTTTACCACTTTTCTTCTAATTTAAAGGGACAGTCTACACCAGATTTTTTTTATTGTTTTAAAAGATAGATAATCCCTTTATTACCCATTCCCTAGTTATGCATAACCAACACAGTTATAATAATACAGGTTTTACCTCTGTGATTACCTTGTATCTAAGCCTCTCCAGACTGCCCCCTTATTTCAGTTCTTTTGACAGACTTGCATTTTAGCCAGTTTCCTCTCATAAGTATCTTCACGGGCATGAGCACAATGTGATCTATATGACACACATGAACTAACACCCTCTTGTGATGAAAAACTGTCAAAATGCATTCAGATTAGAGGCGATCTTTAAGGTCTAAGAATTCAACATATGAACCTCATAGGTTTAGCTTTCAACTAAGAATATCAAGAGAACAAAGCAAAATTGGTGATAAAAGTAAATTGGAAAGTTGTTTTAAATTGCATGGCCTATCGGAATCATTAAAGTTTATTTTGGACTAGACTGTCCCTTTAAGTCTGAAAATTAAGAGTTTTCCAATTCTGACAACAGGACGGCACATAGCAGGCATCACAATCCTAACACTAAGAAATATCTGTCACTAATTAGCTTCACCAGATATTATCAGATAAGTAACTGCAAAACAATTGTGATGTTTTTTAACATAATGATAGTGCAGCCAGGACAAAAGGTCCTTCAAACTGCTTTATGATTTCCTGTGCTCAGAAATACCAGACATGTATGGGTTTCTCATTGGGTTTGGTAATTAGAAGACTGCTAATTGCAGCTGTGCATCAGAGTTGTGAAATTGGATTTTCAGACATGTTTAGGCAATAGGTCCAAGACTCATTATATGTGGCATTAATGCCTACAATTTAAAAACTGATCAACAAATTATATCTTTAAAGTACACAACCCAATGTATTCATCTTGGTCCATTTATTTGGATTTTTGGAATTTGATCATATAAAACAAAGTCATACACTTTTAAAAAAAAGCTTTGGGTTTTTGGTTGAAATTGTTTATACATAGGGGTTGATTTAGCACCCTGCAAATGCAGCAGTTTCTATGTGAGCCTTTAGACTCTTTATATTTTATATCATATTCTACGTGAGCATTTAGACTCACTGGCTCCTTAACTCTGAGGTGGCGGATAGCAATCATAGTGAACCGGAATAACTTGTGTAAAGGGTAGGGGGAGAAAAAAGTACCATTTAACACTACATAAATGAATTTAAAAATACAATTACACTCATATAAACACTATCTAATAAAAAATATTTTAAAAAATGAACAAAAAAGTTAAAAGAAATGAGATTGGTGTACAAGAGCACACCAAAACCCATAGGGGGCGCTTCCTACTCACTCCAAAGGTCAATACTAAATGACATGAGACATATGCAAACTGAACATAAAGTCCATACAATCCGAAACAAGGCAGCTCTCTGTCGAAGGACGGTCAAATCCTGATGTAAGGTAATCTGCAGTAAAAAGAACAGAGGCGCCACAATGGCCTAGTACCACCAAAACAAGTGACAAATGATGAGAGAAATGGGTATTCTACTCACAGACGTGTTGCACCTAACGGTGCTAGTGGGGCAGGCTGGAACTTTGAGGAAGTCCAGCTCACTGTTACTAACCAAGCAGTAGTACCAGATCCAACAATCTTAGCCCAATAGCCCATTACCAACCATAGCCCAATACCAATACAAGGGCAAGAAAAAGAAGATTGATTGCACTTACAGGATAGAAAGCACCTCCAGGTGCAGTATGAACGGACTGGGGCTTCACAGCCACCCAGCTGACTGAAGTCACCAGTAACCAGTAGGAAACACTCCAAAAAAACAAAAACAAAGTGGTGTTCTAAGAAAAAAGTTATAAGAGCTCAAAGATATATGGTAGAAGATGTTTGACAAAAAATAAAAGGGCTATAACATTTATATACAAGAGCAGAGAAAGAGGTGCCATATGTGTGTATCAGTAGAAAAATATCATGGTAAGGAGCAGTTGAGTACAAGGTACTCACATCTGCCAGAGGCACCCAAATGTGCCAATAGATGCAGGCTAGACCTTTAATAGCAGCCCAGCTCGCTGATTAATTGTAAGGTGTGCTCCCAATCTTCATATGTGAAATATAGATGTAATAAGGAGAAAAAACAAATGCCACATGTGTGTATTCATTAAGTAGATTATATAAGAAGTATACAAATACAGGATACTCACAAAGATGGCGGCACTCAAAATGCCAAGTAGGGCAGGCTGGGCCTTTGACAGCAGCCCCGCTCGCTTAGCTCTTACTGAGCAAATGGCGAATCTTCGATGATGTCTCAGGATACAGGTGAAAAGACTAAGCCAGGTAGCGAAGACTCAACTAAAAATCCACACAGTGGCTCCAATGTGTATGTATAAAACATCTTAAGGTATTTCTTAAAAAACTAAATTTAAACAGCAAGATAAAAAGAATAAAAACACAAAGAGTACCATCTGAGTATGCAGTCCTCCAATAGTGGGGCAATATGTGATGCGTTTCTCAGCTCTAAGGCTGATTTATCATGCATATCTAACTGATACAAAGTACATCCTTAAATAGGGCTACGCTACCTGTAAGTGGAGAAAACTCCTCCCCTTAACACACGACTTAGAAGGCCAATCCCAGCTCTTTGTCTCTATAGGTAAATAATGTGTACACCTGAAGTTTATTAATAAACATAGGAACGCTGAACATGTATCAAATTTCCTTTTATATATAAAACAAATTGTTGTTACCAAAGGAAGTTTGACGCATGCAAACACAAACATAATATCAAGAGTATGTCAGATCGTGACCCAACTTCTCAGACACAAACATTAGCTACTGTGATTTTATTCAAGGGTCTAATGTAGTGATATGTAGTATCGAATAAGACTGAATTAAAGGTAAGGTAAAGTTTAGGGTTATTGAAATCATATAATCAATGTAAAAAATAACCAGAATGTAGTCGCTAACTTTATCTTGTGTTTTATTATGTAGTTTACATGCAATCCAAAGTTGATATTTCCTACCGTTTTATCCGATTCTCCTCCCCCATGTCACTTCCGTGTTTCTATCTCTTTTTTCACAGAGCGGTCTCACCCCTCTGCTTACGTCAGCTCAATGCGCGTTCACAGACTGGATTTCGTATGCGCATGCGCCACTTCCCCCACTGCCCAATGTATGTAATGCTGTTTACAAAATGAAAATAATAATTTAAATTGAATATATAAATAAAGACCGTAGAGATGTAAATACATATTACGTTTAAAACACTCAATTGCTGCGCCGATCGTTCCAATTGTTATTATGATACAAAACAAAGCAATCGCTACAGAGGAAGCACTGAGCATGCGCGACTCATGGACAAGCACGGGTGGAAGTGGGTTGAGTTTAGTCCGACGCATGCGCTCAGTCATCGAGTGACGTAGGAATGGATGGGCTAAACTCCTGAATGGGAAACAGCTGATTGGACTATAATATCGCTCTCACCTGTCAATCAAAGTTTAGAAAATGTTGGGCGGACAAAAGATTGGTGTCGGAACAGTAATTCTAAGCTAGAAAAAAAAGTAATTATGAGACATATTATTATAATGATGAATGAAACTTATGCTAATTTTTCGAAAGATAGCGTTAAGTTGTGTGCTCAACTTTACCTTACCTTTAAGATATGTCATACTTAAAGCAGTACTTACTTTAAAACGGACTTGTAATCTCATTAAAACTGCTATTGCATCTGCTATTGCATCTTACTCTATGTGTACTCTTTAGTGTGTGGTGTCCGAGAAAGTGGGCGTAAGTTCTATGACGTTGCGTATGTCTTAAGCCAATAATATTGGAGTTTACAGTATCAATAATGGTAGGCATGATTCTACTTACATCACATGGATCCACAACCAATGGCGTGGAATAAGTTAATGTGGTGGGCGTGACTATGCCAAGGTACTGAGCACAAACAAGTGCTTCTGTGTAGTAAAAAGAAGTATGCAAGTGGATCTATGCCAATGTATAACAAAAAAGGGGAAAAAATATAAGAAAAGAATGGTAACGATAGGAAATAAGTGAATACTAAATACCAAATGGCTGTCGAGTGTTAGCCAAAGTGCTAATATATAAGAAAAATACATCAAAGATGCATCACTAAAAATAAAAAGTAATATATAAACAAACTAATGTAAAATACCTAACAATAGAGATAACTAGTGCATAATATGGTGTATCCGTGTCTCGTAAAATAACTAACAAGAACTGAGCTGTAAATACATTATGTGCAGACAAAAGTGATAGCTTTTTAAAGCTTGAGTCAATGGGATATATTGATGTTATATCAAAAAGTAATGTCAACGAACAGATAAGAATGTGTAAGATCCTTGAGGGGGAAAACTAATCTGTGAATGAAACATAGTGAAATGCTAATATGCACCATAATAAAAATAAGGGGGGGGGGGGTTTACAAAAATAAGACATAAAATATGAACAGTAAGCCCCTATTTGAAACATAATCGGGGGGTTACAGCTACAAACAAGCTGTACAACATAGACACAGATACAAATGCAAATATACCTAAATATAAGCATAATATAATAGAACAGCAAAGACGGACTTGTCTAAATATGTGTATATACATATATATATATATATATATATGTATATATATATATATATATATATATATATATATATACAGGGAGTGCAGAATTATTAGGCAAGTTGTATTTTTGAGGATTAATTTTATTATTGAACAACAACCATGTTCTCAATGAACCCAACAAACTCATTAATATCAAAGCTGAATAGTTTTGGAAGTAGTTTTTAGTTTGTTTTTAGTTATAGCTATTTTAGGGGGATATCTGTGTGTGCAGGTGACTATTACTGTGCATAATTATTAGGCAACTTAACAAAAAACAAATATATACCCATTTCAATTATTTATTTTTACCAGTGAAACCAATATAACATCTCAACATTCACAAATATACATTTCTGACATTCAAAAACAAAACAAAAACAAATCAGTGACCAATATAGCCACCTTTCTTTGCAAGGACACTCAAAAGCCTGTCATCCATGGATTCTGTCAGTGTTTTGATCTGTTCACCATCAACATTGCGTGCAGCAGCAACCACAGCGTCCCAGACACTGTTCAGAGAGGTGTACTGTTTTCCCTCCTTGTAAATCTCACATTTGATGATGGACCACAGGTTCTCAATGGGGTTCAGATCAGGTGAACAAGGAGGCCATGTCATTAGATTTTCTTCTTTTATACATTTTCTTGCCAGCCATGCTGTGGAGTACTTGGACGTGTGTGATGGAGCATTGTCCTGCATGAAAATCATGTTTTTCTTGAAGGATGCAGACTTCTTCTTGTACCACTGCTTGAAGAAGGTGTCTTCCAGAAACTGGCAGTAGGACTGGGAGTTGAGCTTTACTCCATCCTCAACCCGAAAAGGCCCCACAAGCTCATCTTTGATGATACCAGCCCAAACCAGTATTCCACCTCCACCTTGCTGGCGTCTGAGTCGGACTGGAGCTCTCTGCCCTTTACCAACCCAGCCACGGGCCCATCCATCTGGCCCATCAAGACTCACTCTCATTTCATCAGTCCATAAAACCTTAGAAAAAGTGCAGTCTTGAGATATTTCTTGGCCCAGTTTTGACGTTTCAGCTTGTGTGTCTTGTTCAGTGGTGGTCGTCTTTCAGCCTTTCTTACCTTGGCCATGTCTCTGAGTATTGCACACCTTGTGCTTTTGGGCACTCCAGTGATGTTGCAGCTCTGAAATATGGCCAAACTGGTGGCAAGTGGCATCTTGGCAGCTGCACGCTTGACTTTTCTCAGTTCATGGGCAGTTATTTTGCGCCTTGGTTTTTCCACACGCTTCTTGCGACCCTGTTGACTATTTTGAATGAAACGCTTGATTGTTCGATGATCACGCTTCAGAAGCTTTGCAATTTTAAGAGTGCTGCATCCCTCTGCAAGATATCTCACTATTTTTGACTTTTCTAAGCCTGTCAAGTCCTTCTTTTGACCCATTTTGCCAAAGGAAAGGAAGTTGCCTAATAATTATGCACACCTGATATAGGGTGTTGATGTCATTAGACCACACCCCTTCTCATTACAGAGATGCACATCACCTAATATGCTTAATTGGTAGTAGGCTTTCGAGCCTATACACCTTGGAGTAAGACAACATGCATAAAGAGGATGATGTGGTCAAAATACTCATTTGCCTAATAATTCTGCACTCCCTGTATATATATATATATATATATATATATATATTTATATATATATATATATATATATATATATATATATGTATATATATATATGTGTGTGTGTATGTATTTACATACATATATACACATATAAACACACATATACATATGTATACATATATATACAAATATATATAATGTATATACCGGTAATTGCAGTCTAATAGCTTAAAAAACACAAATAATAATTTTTACTGAATATTAATATTGTATAATGTGTTTAACTGTACATGTCCTGTAAAATGTTATTCACATAAGGGAATATATATAAGGGAATTTAATGCTGGCCAAATATGATAAATAAACAAAAATACTTTTTCACATACATTGGGTACCCTCATTGAAATTATTTACACACATTTATGGAACTGAAAATATTTTTCAAAATTGGATTCCCCCCCCCCCCCCCAGTAATTTAAAGCTGTATGAAATATTTCTAAATTGTCTACGACACATAGACCAGGGTTTGATTGGCATGTTGTACACTGGTGTTGAGAATCGCTTAACCTATTTCAAAAACTGTCTTGGTACTCACATTATGATGTATAGTTGTAAACAGCTGACTTCTCAGTAAATTTGCCTGTTTGAAATTATTTACTTGGTAAAGCTTATGATTCACCATCTTTTTTTTGCCACCGGATATGAAACCTTTTCATATGTTTCTAATTTTTCCACAAGTTAGAGTGTCACATCAGTACAAAATTTTGAAAAGTAGGAAACCGGTATAATTATTGTCAACATAGCCTAACAAGGAATTATATGGTCTAAGACAATTTATTACTTGCACTTAGTCAAGGTAGACAGCAAGGTCAACTTTTTACTTTCAACTTGTAAATGCACTAACCCGGCCATATTAAAATGTAACTTTAAGTGCAGTTAGCCTGCGACTGAAAAAATATTTTAGCACCTCACTTGTAATCTAGCCCAAATTAGTTGCAGAGAGCAAATAAAAATGTTTAATATTGTAGCACACTCTAGTGGTTAATTTTTAGAATTACAATACATACATAAATGACCATTAAAGGGATATGAAACACAGAATATTTCTTTCGTGATTCAGATAGAGCATGCAATTTTAAGTACCTTTTTAATTTGCTGCTATTAACAAATCAGTAAGTGTTACCCAGGTGCTGAACCAAAAAATATTTTCAAATAAAGATATCAAGAACGAAGAAAAATTATAATAGGAGTAAATTAGAAAATTGTTGCTCTATCTGAATCATGAAAGAAAAAAATGTAGGTTTCATATCCCTTTAAATATGGTAGCATTTTATAACCTTTCTAGTGGTACCCTTTATGGGTATATAAAATAACAATAAACAGGAATTTAAAGGGGCAGTAAACCAACAAAATAATGCTATATAATTCTACACCGCCGCTCTTGCTCTAGTCTAGTCTAGTCACAGCCCGGCCCGATCATGCCATTACACACAATGTAGCTCGCTCCCGCTATCAGACAGAGCAGGAGCGAGCTACATTGAGTGTAATGGCGCGATCGGGCCGGGCTGTGACTAGACCACTGCCCAGATGCGCTCAGGGGGAAAACCAAACCCGCTCCATAGAGCAAGAGCGGTGGTCTGAAAAATCTTCTTTTATAATCAAATTTTAGCTGCAATATTATGTTGCATAAAGTTTGCGCTAAGATAATGTTATAATTCTGCACTATGTGCAGAATTATATAACATTATTTTGTAGGTTTATTGCCCCCTTTAATACTGAAAATAGGGAGAAGGATGAAAAAAGCTGTTTTCTTCATAACAATTTTTTTTAAAAAAAAAAAGTGTAGCTAAAGAAAAATGCTTCCAAATAAATTCATTATGTTGTTCTTATTTTAGGAATACCCCTTATCTCTAGGTTTCTAAGTAATTTATAAGAAATGTATGCCAAATATTACAAAGATAGAATTGTTGGTTTAACACTAAAATTACAAAGCAGGCTTTGGAAGAGAAAATGGCTTTCATTGTATTATAATTGCTAGACAAAGGGAATATTGAACAGACTTTATGAAACATTTTGATATTATAATTGTGATTGGGGAACCTCCAATAATTGTCTTTTGGAGAGACAAATATAAGGGACTCTCCAATAAAATACAGACCTCACATTGTTATAAGTAAGATATATTAATTAAAGGGACACTGAACCCAACTTTTTCTTTCATGATTCAGATAGAGCAGAAATTTTAAGCAACTTTCAAATTTAATCATGTTATAAATTTATCTTCATTCTCTAGGTATCTTTATTTTCAAAAGCAGAAATGTAAGCTACATTCAGCTACCAATAAGCAAGCGCTATGCAGGTGCTAAACTAAAGATGAGCCGCCTCCTAAGCTTACATTCCTGTTTTGGTTTTTTTTCCAAATAAAGATACTCAGAGAACGAAGACAAATTTATAATTGGAGTAAATAAGAAAGTTACTTAAAATTGCATGCTCTGGGGAATATCTATCAAGCTCCGAATGGAGCTTGATGCCCCGTGTTGCCCCCTGCAGACTCGCCAGAAACACCAGTTATGAAGCAACGGTCTAAAGACCGCTGCTCCATAACGCTGCTCCATAACCCTGTCCGATCGGGTTGATTGACACCCCTCTGCTGATTGGCCGCGAGTCTGCAGGGGGCGGTGTTGCACCAGCAGCTCTTGTGAGCTGTTGGTGCAATGCTGAATATGGAGAGCATATTGCTCTTCGCATTGAGCGAGGTCTGGCGGACCTGATCCGCACTGTCGAATCAGGTCCGCAAGACCTTTGATACATAGGCCCCTTAGTATATAAAGTACTTTTAATGTGAATGCTGAATGGTGTTGTTTAACTGAAGTTTAGGGCTCTGTTGTGTGACTATGGTGTATTTTATTTACCTGTTATCATTTTATTTTATTTTGGTTCCCCTGCCCCTTTTGGTCCATGTATTTATGTGTCACCATGTTTTTTATTATCAAGAAAGGACAGTAAACATCATGGGATTTTTAAATAAAATATTTAGCTATGCATAATGAAACAACTTTGCAATATATGAGTGAACAATGAAATATCCAGAGGTCTCCACACAAAGTTCTTTAGTAAAAGTAAAACCAACTTTTATTTTAATGCAGGAAAAATGCAAAAAAAAAAACAGTCCCAGTCAAAAAGCAAGTCTGACCGGTTTCGGTCCCAGGGACCGTAATCATAGACATAAAGAGTAACAATATAAAGGTTAAAACAACATTCTAATTGGTTAAAACCAATGGCTTGTAAATTGAAGCTGCTTAAAGGTACAGATACATCGAGGATAGTTAGCGCACAATACACACCAAATATACGTGATTAACGTTATAGAGCATAGTAAACAGAGCCAATATATAATGAACAAATTGAACAGGAGGCTAGTGTACAATGTATTTAACCCATATACAAACATAAGCAAGGCCCCATAAAAAGAGACACTATAGTTCCTTAAGTGATGAACAAGTATATACATGAGGCTAACAAAGTATATGAATAAGTACACTGGAAGGATAAGATAGATAATGTATAATCCTACAAAGTTATAGGCATAATGTTTAGGATACTAAAGTATCCCCATATAATAAACACTATTTGATGAATATAGATGATACACAAAATAGATCGAATAAGTATAAAAAGCCATATAATATAATCATAAATGGTATGTGCATACATATATAGACCATAGCAAAGATAACATTTATATAATAGAGCTAAATAGCTCCAAGGATTAAGAACCAAACATTAATGGAATATCCATATATATAGATAGATATGTAAACCAAAAGGTTATATAGACAGAAAAATATTTTCTCTTACTGGACCAAAGGCCAAGTTAACGTTGCCAGTAATTAATTATATCATATTCTGAATTGAAACCTACTGGAACCAAACTTTTCATCTTAAAAATCCAGTAGATTTCCTGCCGACAGAGCAGGGATAATTTATCCCCTCCCCGAGGTGGTCTCCTAATTTGTTCTATAGCTCTCCATCTGAAACTATTCACATCTTGGTTATGTACTTCCAGAAAATGTCTGGAAAGGGCAGAACAAGGTCTTTTACTTGATATATAGGAAAGATGTTCCCTAATCCGGGAACCTATTTCCCTAGTAGTTCTACCCACATAGTATCTGTAACATTGTGTACATTCAATCAAATAGACAGTGAAAGTGCTTTTGCAATTAACACAACCTTTTGTTTCAAAAACCTCCCCAGTATGGAGGGAAGTAAATGTTTTGCCAACCTGGATATGATCACAAGAGGTACATGCATGTCTCCCACACTTGTAGGTGCCATGACAATGTAGCCATAAGTTTTGAGATGCCCCATCCTTAAGCGTACTTGGAGACAGAAGATTACCCAAGGTGGCACTCCTTTTGGTTCTAAACATGCCCCCATACTCAATTGTGTGTCTCAGTTTCTTGTCCCCCATCAATATAGGTAGGTTCTTACTCACAATCTTGCAAATTTGATCATATTGATTAGAATATGAAGTGACAAATTTTAGCTTCCCTTGTCTCAATGGAAGGGACTGCCCTTTACAATTAGCCAAAAGGGACTCTCTTTGCAATATACTTCCATTATTTATTTTACTATTCAGAAGTTCAATAGTTCATGTGGTAGGGCGGGAATTTAGTAAATTGATACATAATAGATACAAATATATCATTTTGAATGTTTCTATATAGAATATTGCATAATTCGAATATTACATTTAAAGAAAAAGCATTAGAAATACTTTTACAATCTACAATCTAAATTCGAATTTTTCGAATTCGAATATTGCATAATTCGAATATTACATTTAAAGAAAAAGCATTAGAAATACTATTACAATCTAAATTCGAATTTTTCGAATTCGAATATTGCATAATTTGAATATTACATTTAAAGAAAAAGCATTAGAAATACTATTACAATCTACAATCTAAATTCGAATTTTTCGAATTCGAATATTGCATAATTCGAATATTACATGTAAAGAAAAAGCATTAGAAATACTATTACAATCTAAATTCAAATTTTTCGAATTCGAATATTGCATAATTCGAATATTACATTTAAAGAAAAAGCATTAGAAATACTATTACAATCTAAATTCAAATTTTTCGACAAGAATATTTTCGAATGTAATCGTAAAATTCGAAACCGAACATTCGAAAATCGAATGTTAGAATGTTATGTAAACATTCGAAATTTGATTCGAACGAACAAATGTGTTAAAATTCGTGCCGTTTTTCGAATGTTGCGAAGCATTCGCCCATCCCTAATTCCGGTCAAAATGTAAATGCACATAGATTAATTACATCTTTGAATAGAAACATATTTTCAATATACACTTATTAGCAAAAATGCTTCTAGTAAACGTTATCACTGTTTTAGTGTTAACATTTTTTTTTGCACGTGCATGTGAAGCATAGCTAGATATTGTCACTGCACTCACATTTTAAATAATGCAGATGCTCAGATCATCAGTGGGGCTTATATCATGTCAGCAAGTAACAAATTGAGTGATTAACAGATGGTACAAGCACCTTAGGCTCTCTCAGCAAGTGCTGCGTGTAAAATGCTGGTGCACGGTGCATACTTAAATACACTTTTGAAACAGCTATAGCTTTTATTAGAAGCATTTTTGCTAATGCATGTATATTACAAAATTGCTTCTGTTCAATATCGAAACGCACCCATGTGGTTTCCAATTTTGTCTGGAGTGTCCCTTTAACACTAAAATCACAAAACAGGCTTAGGGAGAGAGAGAATGGCTTTCATTGTATTATAATTGCCAGACAAAGGGAATATTGAACAGACTTTATACAACATTTTGATATTATAATTGTGATTGGGGAATTTTCAATAATTTGTGTAGAGACAAATATAAGGGGCTCCCCAATAAAATACAGATCTCACATTGTTATAAGTAAGATATATTAATTAAAGGGACACTGAACCCAACTTTTTCTTTTAATTTTAAGCAACTTTCTAATTTAATCATGTTATAAATTTCTCTTCATTCTCCAGGTATCTTTATTTTCAAAAGCAGAAATGTAAGCTACATTCAGCTACCAATAAGCAAGCGCTATGCGGGTGCTAAACTAAAGATGAGCCGCCTCCTAAGCTTACATTCCTGTTTTGTTTTGTTTTCCAAATAAAGATACTCAGAGAACGAAGACAAATTTATAATTGGAGTAAATTAGAAAGTTGCTTAAAATTGCATGCTCTGGGGAATATCTATCAAGCTCCGAATGGAGCTTGATGCTCCGTGTTGCCCCCTGCAGACTCGCCAGAAACACCAGTTATGAAGCAATGGTCTAAAGACCGCTGCTCCATAACGCTGCTCCATAACCCTGTCCGATCGGGTTGATTGACACCCCCCTGCTGATTGGCGGCGAGTCTGCAGGGGGCGGTGTTGCACCAGCAGCTCTTGTGAGCTGTTGGTGCAATGCTGAATATGGAGAGCGTATTGCTCTTCGCATTGAGCGAGGTCTGGCGGACCTGATCCGCACTGTCGAATCAGATCCGCAAGACCTTTGATACATAGGCCCCTTAGTGTATAAAGTACTTTTAATGTGAATGCTGAATGGTGTTGTTTAACTTAACTTTAGGGCTCTGTTGTGTGACTATGGTGTATTTTATTTACCTGTTATCATTTTATTTTATTTTGGTGCCCCTGCCCCTTTTGGTCCATGTATTTATGTGTCACCATGTTTTTTATTATCAAGAAAGGACAGTAAACATCATGGGATATTCATATAAAATATTTAGCTATGCATAATGAAACAACTTTGCAATATATGAGTGAACAATGAAATATCCAGAGGTCTCCACACAAAGTTCTTTAGTAAAAGTAAAACCAACTTTTATTTTAATGCATAATTAAAAATCGATGCAGGAAAAATGGAAAAAAACAGTCCCAGTCAAAAAGCAAGTCTGACCGGTTTCGGTCCCAGGGACCCTAATCATAGACATAAAGAGTAACAATATAAAGGTTAAAACAACATTCTAATTGGTTAAAACCAATGGCTTGTAAATTGAAGCTGCTTAAAGGTACAGATACATCGAGGATAGTTAGCGCACAATACACACCAAATATACGTGATTAACGTTATAGAGCATAGTAAACAGAGCCAATATATAATGAACAAATTGAACAGGAGGCTAGTGTACAATGTATTTAACCCATATACAAACATATGCAAGGCCCCATAAAAAGAGACACTATAGCTCCTTAAGTGATGAACAAGTGTATACATGAGACTAACAAAGTATATGAATAAGTACACTGGAGGGATAAGATAGATAATGCATAATCCTACAAAGTTATAGGCATAATGTTTAGGATACTAAAGTATCCCCATATAATAAACACTATTTGATGAATATAGATGATACACAAAATAGATCGAATAAGTATAAAAAGCCATATAATATAATCATAAATGGTATGTGCATACATATATAGACCATAGCAAAGATAACATTTATATAATAGAGCTAAATAGCTCCAAGGATTAAGAACCAAACATTAATGGAATATCCATATATATAGATAGATATGTAAACCAAAAGGTTATATAGACAGAAAAATATTTTCTCTTACTGGACCAAAGGCCAAGTTAACGTTGCCAGTAATTAATTATATTGTATTCTGAATTGAAAGCTACTGGAACCAAACTTTTCATCTTAAAAATCCAGTAGATTTCCTGCCGACAGAGCAGGGATAATTTATCCCCTCCCCGAGGTGGTCTCCTAATTTGTTCTATAGCTCTCCATCTGAAACTATTCACATCTTGGTTATGTACTTCCAGAAAATGTCTGGAAAGGGCAGAACAAGGTCTTTTACTTGATATATAGGAAAGATGTTCCCTAATCCGGGAACCTATTTCCCTAGTAGTTCTACCCACATAGTATCTGTAACATTGTGTACATTCAATCAAATAGACAGTGAAAGTGCTTTTGCAATTAACACAACCTTTTGTTTCAAAAACCTCCCCAGTATGGAGGGAAGTAAATGTTTTGCCAACCTGGATATGATCACAAGAGGTACATGCATGTCTCCCACACTTGTAGGTGCCATGACAATGTAGCCATAAGTTTTGAGATGCCCCATCCTTAAGCGTACTTGGAGACAGAAGATTACCCAAGGTGGCACTCCTTTTGGTTCTAAACATGCCCCCATACTCAATTGTGTGTCTCAGTTTCTTGTCCCCCATCAATATAGGTAGGTTCTTACTCACAATCTTGCAAATTTGATCATATTGATTAGAATATGAAGTGACACATTTTAGCTTCCCTTGTCTCAATGGAAGGGACTGCCCTTTACAATTAGCCAAAAGGGACTCTCTTTGCAATATACTTCCATTATTTATTTTGCCCATTTTCATGTAATGTAGCTCTGAAAATGAGTAGATTTTTTATTGGCAGACCATTAAAGGCTCCCTACTGACTTATCAAGGCTAACTCTGCTACATATCAGTCAATAATTGGCTTTATCAGATAACAACTGCAAAACAATTCACTGTTTACTAACATTAAGATTGTGGTTAGCCTTGTTGTCTGTGGATTAAAGCCCAGATTGGCTTCTCCAAATAAGGCAAATAGTGGGGGGAATTTGGCTATTGAATAGTAGTTGCAGTAAAATTATGTTAATTTGTTCTAAAAACATTAAGACTTAGCTGACCTGGTATTCTATAGCAGCACAACAGAAATGTCTTGGAATTACCATGTGTTTACTGTCTTTTTAATGGTCCCTTAACACCTGAACCAACTAGCTTCTCTTCTTTTTTTCTTTACCTTTTTTGTTTTACTTTCACTGCCCTACTCAAGGCGAACTCTGCTACATATGTGTTTCCAATTGGCTTCAACAGATAACAACTGCAAAACAATTCATGTTATACTCAGTCCAGATTGGCTACTTCCAATAAAACAAACTCTGGGTGGACTTTGACTACTGTAGTACTGAATAACTATTGCAGTAAAAATTATGTTAAGTTGTTTTAAAAACATTTAGACTTGGGTGACATGTTATTCTGAAGCAACATAATTATAATTGCAAGGTTTTTTTATGTCCATTTAAAGTGACACTGTATTCAGGCAAGCAGCTGTGAAGATTTCATAGCTGCTGCAGAAATACCAATATGCAAAGGGCTTGGCTCACGCTCTCACGGAGCAGATTATCTAAAGTTCTCTGGCCTGATGAGATTATTAAAGAATTAGGGTGACCATATTGTCGCTTTTAAAAGGTAAACATATTAAAAAATACAAATGTCCGGGTTCTTATACAAAACATTTCTTTTCATATATGTCCCTTTTTAAAGCGGCAATATGGTCACCCTATAAAGAATGCTCGTCAGTCTTTCTACTTCTCTGGTGTAATTATATAAAGCCGTTTTTTACCCAGAAAACAGGGTGTCTCGCTTAGGGATGTATACTGCATTTTCGTATGGGGAGGAGATACATACATTACAAAAGGGCACAATGAAAATCGTAATTTAAAAATCACACACGATTAAAAATATAACCATTCACACAGAAATACTCAGTAAAAAAATGTATTGTTAAGGTGCATCACAAATAGGGATGGGCGAATGTTTCTAAAAATTTGAAATTTAAAACGAATTTTGATACATTCGTTCGTTCTAATCGAATTTCGAATGTTTATATAACATTCTATTTTCGAATTTTTGTTTCGTTCGAATAATAGAATATTTAGCTATGTATTCATTCAATTTTCGAAAAGTAATATTCGAATTTGAATGTGACATTCGAATTTGAAATAGTATTTCTAGTCTAATACTGTGTTTTTTAAATGTAATATTCAAATTCGAATGTGATATTCGATTCAAATGTGATATTAGATTTGAATGTGACATTCGAATTCAAAATAGTGTTTCTAGTCTACAATTGTGTTTTATAAATGTAATATTCGAATTCGAAAGTGACATTCGAAAACTGTAAATAACATTCGAAAATTGAATTTTTAAGAATATTCGTTCTTATCAACATTCTATTATGTAAATTGAATTTCTGCAATAACATTAGTTCTAACATTCAAATTCAAATATAAACACATTCGCACATCCCTAATCACAAATCATAACAAAATTGTTCACCAGAAATCATATTTTATTAAAAACATAAAAATGTGTATGTAAATTACACAGAAATAAATTGTATTAAATATGCACAATGTACATCGTAATTTAAATACAATAGGTGTGCAAAACATACAAAGAAATTGGTATTTATAAGTTCAAAATACAAAGCTTAATTGTTTTTTTGTTTTTTTGTACAATGGCTGAACATGGGTGTTGCATAGGCGTATAGGAAATTATGTCTCTAATCACATCTTAATTCTGTAAACATTTCTGCCCTACTGTACAGATCTCACAGTTTTTTTTCTCAAACTCAAATGTGGCGAGTTTTTATCTAAATATAAAAAAAATACTTAACACCCTAATAGAAGAACACATGCATACAAGAATAGAGGTGATTGTAAGATTCTATAAACAGAAAGCAGCGTAATGCGATTTATATTGGCTGCAGGATTTAATTTTTAAAGTGCGCTCCGTGCTCACTGCTAACTGCTCTACAGTGCAAAGTGTCCCTTTCCAGAAAGCTCTATTACTTAATATAGGCGACATCTCGTCAGTCGCAGGGACTGCCCCTTATTTAAGATAATTCCACCAGGGTATCCCCTGCGAGGGTTCGAGTGAAAAAAAAAAACTTCTGATCTGGCAAGGAATAGATAATCGGCCCCTCAGTAGAAGTGGTTGGTTTCAACAGGAGAAAACAGCTATTTCATATGACAAACTAGGGAAAAGGAAGAACTATGGTAAGTAAAACAGATTTATGGGTATACATTAAAGAGGAGAATAGTTTACATTACAAGTACAGTCTCTTTAATTAACAAATAACACAGTATACTTTCAACAGCAGCAAGTCAAATGAATATTAAGTGCCCATGTAAACCAGGGTTTCTGCCACTATCCCCACAGTTTATGCAACAAAGTATATGGTCCACAGTACTTGAAGTTTAAAATGGTTTCTTCTTTATTAATATACAGACATTACAGTATATGCAACATTTTTGAGACAAGCTCTTTTTCATGCATAAAGAAATCACATTATATTTAATTTTAATATCATATCGCCATCTACTGGCATGAAAAAACTATTGCAGCTTTTTACCAATTTTACATATTAAAAACATAGTAGATGAGGTAAAAAAAAAGACAAGTCCATCAAGTTCAACCTATGCAAACCTAAAAGCCTGTGTGAAGCTGGACCCCTACAATTGGCACAAATAAAAAATCCACTGTATTTTGTTAGTGCTACGTTTGTGCTATTTTGTGCCGCAAAAATTAACCGATAGATTTAGAGTTCTGCGGCCAAAGGGGTGCGTTAGCTACGCGTGTTTTTTTCCCCCGCACCTTTTAAATACCGCTGGTATTTAGAGTTCACAGAAGGGCTGCGTTAGGCTCCAAAAAGGGAGCGTAGAGCATAATTTGCCGCCACTACAACTCTAAATACCAGCGGTGCTTACGGACGCGGCCAGCTTCAAAAACATGCTCGTGCATGATTCCCCCATAGGAAACAATGGGGCCGTTTGAGCTGAAAAAAACCTAACACCTGCAAAAAAGCAGCGTTCAGCTCCTAACGCAGCCCCATTGTTTCCTATGGGGAAACACTTCCTAAGTCTGCACCTAACACCCTAACAATTACCCCGAGTCTAAACACCCCTAACCTTACACTTATTAACCCCTAATCTGCCGCCCCCGCTATCGCTGACCCCTGCATATTATTATTAACCCCTAATCTGCCGCTCCGTACACCGCCGCAACCTACATTATCCCTATGTACACATAATCTGCTGCCGCTAACACCGCTGACCACTATATTATATTTATTAACCCCTAATCTGCCGCCCCCAACGTTGCCGCCACCTACCTACAATTATTAACCCCTAATCTGCCGACCGGACCTCACCGCTACTATAATAAAGTTATTAACCCCTAATCCGCCTCACTCCCACCTCAAAAACCCTATAATAAATAGTATTAACCCCTAATCTGCCCTCATTAACATCACCGACACCTAACTTCAAGTATTAACCCCTAATCTGCCGACCGGACCTCGCCGCTACTCTAATAAATGTATTAACCCCTAAAGCTAAGTCTAACCCTAACACTAATACCCCCCTAAGTTAAATATAATTTTTATCTAACAAAATAAATTAACTCTTATTAAATAAATTAATCCTATTTAAAGCTAAATACTTACCTGTAAAATAAACCCTTATATAGATACAATATAAATTATAATTATATTGTAGCTATTTTAGGATTAATATTTATTTTACAGGTAACTTTTTATTTATTTTAACCAGGTACAATAGTTATTAAATAGTTAAAATAATTACAAAATTACCTGTAAAATAAATCCTAACCTAAGTTACAATTAAACCTAACACTACACTATCAATAAATTAATTAAATAAAATACCTACAATTATCTACAATTAAACCTAACACTACACTATCAATAAATGAATTACATACAAATACCTACAATTAAATAAACTAACTGAAGTACAAAAAATAAAAAAAGAACTAAGTTACAAAAAATAAAAAAATAATTTACAAACATTATAAAAATATTACAATTTTAAGCTAGTTACACCTACTCTAAGCCCCCTAATAAAATTACAAAGCCCCCCAAAATAAAAAAATGCCCTACCCTATTCTAAAATAAAAATAGAAAAGCTCTTTTACCTTACCAGCCCTTAAAAGGGCCTTTTGCGGGGCATGCCCAAAGAATTCTGCTCTTTTGCCTGTAAAAAAAAACATACAATACCCCCCCAACATTACAACCCACCACCCACATACCCCTAATCTAACCCAAACCCCCCTTAAATAAACCTAACACTAAGCCCCTGAAGATCTCCCTACCTTATCTTCACCACGCCGGGTATCACCGATCCGTCCAGAAGAGGCTCCGAAATCTTCATCCAAGCCCAAGCGGGGGCTGAAGAGGTCCATCATCGGGCTGAAGAGGTCCATCATCGGGCTGAAGTGGTCCATCATCCGGCTGAAGAGGTCCATCATCCGGCTGAAGAGGTCCATCATCGGGCTGAAGAGGTCCATCATCCGGCTGAAGTCTTGATCCAAGCGGGGGCTGAAGAGATCCATCATCCGGCTGATGTCTTCTATCAAACGGCATCTTCAATCTTCTTTCTTCTGGATCCATCTTCATCCCGCCGACGCGGAACATCCATCCTGGCCGACGACTTCCCGACGAATGACGGTTCCTTTAAATGACGTCATCCAAGATGGCGTCCCTCGATTTCCGATTGGCTGATAGGATTCTACCAGCCAATCGGAATTAAGGTAGGAAAATTCTGATTGGCTGATGGATGTTCCGTGTCGGTGGGATGAAGATGGATCCGGAAGAAAGAAGATTGAAGATGCCGCTTGATAGAAGACTTCAGCCAGATGATGGATCTCTTCAGCCCCGCTTGGATCAAGACTTCAGCCAGATGATGGACCTCTTCAGCCGATGATGGACCTCTTCAGCCCGATGATGGACCTCTTCCGCCCGATGATGGACCTCTTCAGCCCCCGCTTGGGCTTGGATGAAGATTTCGGAGCCTCTTCTGGACGGATCGGTGATACCCGGCGTGGTGAAGACAAGGTAGGGAGATCTTCAGGGGCTTAGTGTTAGGTTTATTTAAGGGGGGTTTGGGTTAGATTAGGGGTATGTGGGTGGTGGGTTGTAAATGTTGTGGGGAGGTATTGTATGGTTTTTTTTACAGGCAAAAGAGCAGAATTCTTTGGGGCATGCCCCTCAAAAAGGCCCTTTTAAGGGCTGGTAAGGTAAAAGAGCTTTTCAATTTTTATTTTAGAATAGGGTAGGGCATTTTTTTATTTTGGGGGGCTTTGTTATTTTATTAGGGGGCTTAGAGTAGGTGTAATTAGCTTAAAATTGTTGTAATATTTTTATAATGTTTGTAAATTATTTTTTTATTTTTTGTAACTTAGTTCTTTTTTTATTTTTTGTAATTTAGTTAGTTTATTTAATTGTATTTATTTGTAGGTATTTGTATGTAATTAATTTATTGATAGTGTAGTGTTAGGTTTAATTGTAGATAATTGTAGGTATTTTATTTAATTAATTTATTGATAGTGTAGTGATAGGTTTAATTGAAACTTAGGTTAGGATTTATTTTACAGGTAATTTTGTAATTATTTTAACTTGGTAGCTATTAAATAGTTATTAACTATTTAATAGCTATTGTACCTGGTTAAAATAAATAAAAAGTTGCCTGTAAAATAAATATAAATCCTAAAATAGCTGCAAAATAATTATAATTTATATTGTAGCTATATTAGGGTTTATTTTACAGGTAAGTATTTAGCTTTAAATAGGAATAATTTATTTAATAAGAGTTAATTTATTTCGTTAGATAAAAATTATATTTAACTTAGGGGGGTGTTAGTGTAGGGTTAGACTTAGCTTTAGGGGTTAATAAATTTAATAGAGTAGCAGTGAGGTCCGGTCGGCAGATTAGGGGTTAATACTTGAAGTTAGGTGTTGGTGATGTTAGGGAGGGCAGATTAGGGGTTAATAAATATAATATAGGGGTCGGCGGTGTTAGGGGCAGCAGATTAGGGGTACATAGGGATAACGTAGGTTGCGGCAGTGTGCGGTCGGCAGATTAGGGGTTAAAAAAAATTATTAGATACCAGCGGGCGGCCAAAACCAGCGTTAGGAGCCCCTAACGCTGGTTTTGAAGGCTAACGCAGAACTCTAAATCTAGGCGTATGATTTGTTCTGCTTTTATTTTTAAGATAATAGCAATTGTTTTTTGTGGTATTACAGATTAAATAAAGGTCAGCAAAGGTCACCTAGCCCCCCTACAACAGCCAAAAGGCATGAAACTGGTCTTGTTAGTACTATGTGCTGGTTTGTGCTGTTTAAATCTCTGTTTTATCTTTTTTTCATTTTTGAGTTATTAGCGATTTAATAAAGGTTGCCAAAGGTCATGAAAGGTCACCCAGCCCCCTACAACAGCCAAAATGCATAAAACTGGCTGTTTGAATAGTGCTGCGTTTGTGCTGTTTAAATCTCAGTTCTATCTCATTTCGTTTTTTATTTATTAATGATTTAATAAAGGTCACTAAAGGTAGAAGTGGTCCTCCAGACAGGCAGAAGTGGTCCTCCACATGGGCAGAAGTCTTCATCCAGACAGAATCTTCTATCTTCATCCTTCCGGCATGGAGCAGGTCCATCTTCAAGACATCCGACGCGGAGCATCCTCTTCAAACGACGTCTTCTTCATAATGAATATCTCTTTAAGTGACGTCATCCAAGATGGCGTCCCTTAGATTCCGATTGGCTGATAGAATTCTATCAGCCAATCGGAATTAAGGTAGACAAAATCCTATTGGCTGATTGGATCAGCCAATAGGATTGAATTTCAATCCTACTGGCTGATCAAACCAGCCAATATGATTGAGCTCGCATTCTATCGGCTGTTCCAATCAGCCAATGGAATGCAAGCTCAATCCTATTGGCTGATTCTATTAGCCAATCGGAATCTAAGGGACGCCATCTTGGATGACGTCACTTAAAGAGATATTCATTATGAAGAAGCAGTCATTTGAAGAAGTGCTCCGCGTCGGATGTCTTGAAGATGAGCCTACTCCGCGCCAGAAGGATGAAGATAGAAGATGCCGTATGGATGAAGACTTCTGCCCGTCTGGAGGACCACTTATGCCTATCTGGAGGACCACTTCTGCCGGCTTTGTTGAGGACATCTTGCCGCTTGGATGAAGAATTCTCTCGGTAAGTGAATCTTCGGGGGTTAGTGTTAGGATTTATTTAAGGGTGTATTGGGTGGGTTTATGTTTTAGGTTAGGGACTTTGGGCCGCAATAGAGGTAAATGCCCTTTTAAGGGCAATGCACATCCAAATGTCCTTTTCAGGGCAATGGGGAGCTTAGGTTTTTTTAGTTAGTATTTTATTTGGGGGGTTGGTTGTGTGGGTGGTGGGTTTTACTGTAGGGGGGTGTTTGTATTTTTTAGTAACTATTCTACCTAGTTAAAATAAATACAAACTTGCCTGTAAAATAAAAATAAACTGTAAGCTAGATACAATGTAACTATTAGTTATATTGTAACTAGTTTAGGGTTTATTTTATAGGTAAGTATTTAGTTTTAATTAGGACTAATGTAGTTAATGATAGTAATTTTATTTATATTTATTTAAATTATATTTAAGTTAGTGGGTGTTAGGGTTAGACTTAGGGGTTAATAAATGTAATATAGTGGCGACGACGTTAGGGGCGGCAGATTAGGGGTTAATAAATGTAATGTAGGTGGCGGCGATGTTGGGGGCAGCAGATTAAGGGTTAATCAATATAATATAGGTTGCAGCGATGTCCGGAGTGGCATATTAGGGGTTAATAAGTATAATGTAGGTGGCGCCGATGTTAGGGGCGGCAGATTAGGGGTTAATAATATTTAACTAATGTTTGTAAGGCAGCAGTACAGCGGTTTAGGGGTTAATATGTTTATTATAGTGGCAGCGATGTCCGGAGCAGCAGATTAGGGGTTAATCATTTTATTATAGTGTTTGCGATGCAGGAGGGCCTCGGTTTAGGGGTTAATAGGTAGTTTATGGGTGTTAGTGTACTTTGTAACACTTTAGTTATGAGTTTTATGCTACAGCATTGTACCATAAAACTCATAACTACTGACTTTAGAATGCGTTAGGGATCTTGGAGGTAGAGGGTGTACCGCTCACTTTTTGGCCTCCCATAGAAAAAAGGGTTTCCGAACTTTACGTAAGTCGGTTTGCGGTAAGGCCAACAAAGTGTGCGGTACACCTATACCTGCAAGACTCGTAATACCAGCGGTAGTGAAAAAGCACCGTTAGGACCTGTTAACGCTGCTTTTTTACCTTAACACACAACTTGTAATCTAGCCGTATGTCTCTAATCACATCTTAATTCTGTAAACATTTCTGCCCTACTGTACAGATCTCACAGTTTTTTTTCTCAAATTCAAATGTGGCGAGTTTTTATCTAAATATAAAAAAAATATTTAACACCCTAATAGAAGAACACATGCATACAAGAATAGAGGCGATTGTAAGATGCTATAAACAGAAAGCAGCGTAATGCGATTTATATTGGCTGCAGGATTATTTTTTAAAGTGCGCCGACAGGACCTCGCTGCCACTATAATAAATGTATTAACCAGCCAATCAGATTCAAGTTCAATCGGATTGGCTGATCCAATCAGATTGAGCTTGCATTCTATTGGCTGTTACGATCAGCCAATAGAATGCGAGCTCAATATGATTGGCTGATCCAATCAGCCAATCGGATTGAACTTGAATCTGATTGGCTGATTCAATCAGCCAATCAGATTTTTCCTACCTTAATTCCGATTGGCTGATAGAATCCTATCAGCCAATTGGAATTCGAGGGACGCTATCTTGGAAGACTTCACTTAAAGGAACCTTCATTCGTCGGGAGTCGCCGGAAGAAGAGGATGGATCCGCGTCGGCTGCTTCAAGATGGTCCCGCTCCGCGCCGGATGGATGAAGATAGAAGACGCTGCCTGGATGAACATGTCTACCGGTCCGGATGTCCTCTTCTTGCCGGATAGGATGAAGACTTCGGACCCTCTTCTGGACCTCTTCTTGCCGGATAGGATGAAGACTTCGGACCCTCTTCTGGACGGATCGGTGATACCCGGCGTGGTGAAGATAAGGTAGCGAGATCTTCATGGGCTTAGTGTTAGGTTTTTTTAAGGGGTGTTTAGGTTAGATTAGGGGTATTGTATGTTTTTTTTAAATGCAAAAGAGCTGTTTTCTTTGGGGCATGCCCCGCAAAAGGCCCTTTTAAGGGCTGGTAAGGTAAAAGAGCTGTTAACTTTTTATTTTAGAATAGGGTAGGGCATTTTTTTATTTTGGGGGCTTTGTTATTTTTTTAGGGGGCTTAGAGTAGGTGTAATTAGTTTAAAATTCTTGTAATCTTTTTTTATTTTTTGTAATTTAGTGTTTGTTTTTTTTTGTAATTTAGTTTAGTTGATTTAATTGTAGATAATTGTAGATAGTTTAGTTAATTAATTTATTGCTAGTTTAGTGTTAGGTTTAATTGTAACTTAGGTTAGGATTTATTTTACAGGTAATTTTGTACTTATTTTAACTAGGTAGCTATTAAATAGTTATTAACTATTTAATAGCTATTGTACCTAGATAAATTGAAATTTGCCTGTAAAATAAATTTAAATCCTAAAATAGCTACAAAATAATTATTCGTTATATTGTAGCTATATTAGGATTTATTTTACAGGTAAGTATTTAGCTTTAAATAGGATTCATTTATTTAATAAGATTTATTTTATTTTGTTAGATTTAAATTATATTTAACTTAGGGGGTGTTAGTGTTAGGGTTAGACTTAGCTTTAGGGGTTAATACATTTATTAGAGTAGCGGTGAGTTCCAGTCGGCAGATTAGGGGTTAATACTTGAAGTTAGGTGTCAGCGATGTTAGGGAGGGCAGATTAGGGGTTAATACTATTTATTATAGGGTTTTTGAGGCAGGAGTGAGGCGGTTTAGGGGTTAATGCATTTATTAGAGTAGCGGCTAGGTCCGGTCGGCAGATTAGGGGTTAATAAGTGTAGGTAAGGTAGCGGCGACATTGGGGGGTGGCAGATTAGGGGTTAATAATAAATATTATGTAGGTGTCGGCGATGTGGGGGGACCTCGGTTTAGGGGTACATAGGTAGTTTATGGGTGTTAGTGTACTTTAGAGCACAGTAGTTAAGAGCTTTATGAACCGGCGTTAGCCCATAAAGCTCTTAACTCCTGACTTTTTTCTGCGGCTGGAGTCTTGTCGTTAGAGTTCTAACGCTCACTTCAGCCAAGACTCCAAATACCAGCGTAAGAAAGATCCCATTGAAAAGATAGGATACGCAACTGGCATAAGGGGATCTGCGGTATGGAACAGTCGCGGCTGGAAAGTGAGCGTTACACCCTTTCCTGACTGACTCTAAATACCAGCGGGCGGCCAAAACCAGCGTTAGGACCCCTTAACGCTGGTTTTGACGGCTAACGCAGAACTCTAAATCTAGGCAATTATATTTAATTTTAATATATCGCCATCTACTGGCATGAAAAAACTATTGCAGCTTTTTATCAATTTTACACATTAAAAAACACCAAATTGTTACAAATATGAAACAATATGTAACATAGTAGATGAGGTAAAAAAAAAAAGACACGTCCATTAAGTTCAACCTATACAAACCTAAAAGCCTGTGTGAAGCTGGACCCCTACAATCGGCACAAATAAAAAATCCACTGTGTTTTGTTAGTGCTATGTTTGTGCTATTTTGTGCCGCAAAAACTAAGATTTGTTCTGCTTTTATTTTTAAGATACTAGCAATTGTTTTTTGAGGTATTACAGATTAAATAAAGGTCAGCAAAGGTCACCCAGCCTCCCTACAACAGCCAAAAGTCATGAAACTGGGCTTGTTAGTTAGTACTATGTTTGTGCTGTTTAAATCTCCGTTCTATCTTGTTTCATTTTTGAGTTATTAGCAATTTAATAAAGGTCGCCAAAGGTCATGAAAGGTCACCCAGCCCCCCTATAGCAGCAAAAATGCATGAAACTGGCTGGTTGAATAGTTCTGCGTTTGTGCTGGTTTGTGCTGTTTAAATCTCTGTTCTATCTCATTTCGTTTTTGATTTATTAACGATTTAATAAAGGTCACTAAAGGTCACCCAGCCCCCCTACAACAGCCAAAACACATGAAACTGGGCTGGTTGGTTAGTGTTGTGTTTGTGCCATTTTTTGCAATTACATTTTTTATTTGTGCTGCTTTGTTTCTTTTAGTTATAACAGTTTAGTTTTTTGTCAGTGAAAATTATGTAACCCACCATCTAATTCGCCTCAGCTGTGTAAAGTTGGCACTCCATGTTTTTAAAATGTTAATAAAAGTATACTATTCATTTGTGCTGTGTTTCTGCTGATTTTTGCTGCAAAAATTAGCATTAGTTCCAGTTTCGTTTTGGACATATTAAGCATTATATATGATCAAACTCTGCCCACTTTGCACTCCACATGATTAAAATTTCAAAAACAAACATACCATTCATTTGTGCTGAGATTCTGTTGATTTGTGCTAAAAAAATTAACTTTGTACTGGTTTTGTTTTTTTATTGAGCATTATATTTGATCAACGCCCGCACACTTTTTCAATGCATGTTATTACACTTTAAAAGCAAATATGCCATTTGTTTGTGCTGCATTTGTGCTGACTTGTGTGTTGTAAAAACGTACATTTGTGCCAGTTTGGTTATGGAAATAGTGATTATTACATTTGATCAGACTCCACCCACTTCGCACCCCAAGTTTTACAATTTTAAAAACAAATTTACCATTTGTATGTGCTGCCTTTGTGCTGATTTGTGCAGCAAAATCGATCATTTGTGCCAGTTTACTTTTTGAAATACTGAGAATTATATATGATCAAACTCTACCCGGGAGCGGGTGTCTCACAGCCTAACCTTTATAACAGTGCTAAACTGAGAGCTTCTAAGTAAGTTTTTAAAACGTTCTATACTGGATTTTTATATCAGTATCTGTGCATCTTATTCTTTATAGTAGTGTCTATTACATGCAGTTATATGAAAATTGGTGTATACGGTCCCTTTAATAACTCGAAAACAAAAAAGAAACACAACTGAGATTTAAACAGCACAAATGCAGCACTAAACGTACTGTTTTGTGATCTTTAAATCATCATTAATATTTCAGTAACTATAATAGAAGCTTGATTTATATAAATGGCACTAACAGGTGCATACACAACCCTAGCAAAACAGTCAGGTTTGGGCGACATTGGAGTCAAAATGGGTGCCGGGTTACATGATTTCCCTAAAAAAGAAAAAGAAAAAACTGTTATAATTTAAAAAACCAAATCAGTACAAATAAAAGTTTTAACAGCACAAACACAGCACAAACAAATGTTATATTTGTTTTTAAAATTTTATAATGTGGCGTGCAAAGTGGGCGGAGTCTGATCAAATATAATAATCAATATTTCGAAAACCAAAGTGGCACAAACTTAATTTTTTTTTAGCACAAATCAACAAAATCTCATCACAAATGAATGGTATGATTGGTTTTAAAATTTGAATAATGTGGAGTCCAAAGTGGGCGGAGTTTTATCAAATATAATGCTTAATATATCCAAACTGAAACTGGCACTAATGTTAATTTTTGCAGCAAAAAACAGCAAAAACACAGCACAAATAGATGGTATATTTGTATTCACATTTTAAAAACATGGAGTGAAAAGTATACACAGCTGAGGCGAATTGGATGGCAGGTTACATAATTTTCACTGACAAAAAAACTAACTGTTATAACTAAAAAACCAAAGCAGCACAAATAAAAATTTTAACAGCACAAACACAGTTTCATGACTTTTGGCTGTTTTAGGGGGGCTAGGTGACCTTTGGTGACCTTTATTTAATCTGTAAAAACTCACAAAACAATTGCTATTATGTTAAAAATAAAAGCAGCACAAATCTTAATTTTTGCGGCACAAAACAGCACAAATGTAGCACTAACAAAACACAGTGGATTTTTTTATTTGTGCAGGGGGGCCAGATTCACATAACCCAAATCTTAATATACTTACAAAAAAGCTCCAGTTGAGCTTACATGAATGCATTAAAAGGTGACCTATTTAACACAAGCAATCATATCCCTAATTTTCTATTTCTAGCCAGAACTGTATCTAAAGCATTTTTAAATGTATCTAAGGTATTGGCATTTACTACCTCCTTAGGTAATGAGTTCCACAATTTTATTGCTCTTATAGTGAAAAAAGTTTATGTTGCAAGAGATTAAATCTCCTTTTCTCCAGCCTTAAATTGTGACCTTTTGTCACAAACTATTTTCTTGGAATAAACAGAGCTTCTGCCATTTCTGTATATGGGCCTTGAATATATTTATATAACGTAATCATATCACTTCTCAAGCACCTTTTTCTAGAGAAAACAGAAACAGTTTGGCTAACCTCTCCGCTTAAATTTTCCATTCCCCTTATTAGTTTTGTGGCCCTTCTCTGAACCTTTTCAATGTATTGTTTAGAGATTAGTCCCCAGAACTGCACTCCATACTCAAGGTGACGTCTTACCAGGGATGTATATAGTGACAAAATTATGCTTTCCTCCCTTGCTTCTTTTAATACATGCTAGTATCTTATTAGCCTTAGAAACTAGCAGGAGGTGAAATAAAAAATGAGAAACATATATTGTTTCATATTTGTAGCTATTTGTAGTTTTTTTAATGGATTGTGATATGATATTAAGATAATATATAATGAGAAAATGGTGTAAAATTAAAGGGACACTGAACCCAAATTTGTTCTTTCATGATTCAGATAGAGCAAGAAATTTTAACCAACTTTCTAATTGACTCCTATTATCAAATTTTCTTCATTCTCTTGCTATCTTTATTTTAAAAGCAGGAATGTAAATATTAGCAGCCAGCCCATTTTAGGTTCAGCACAATGGATAGAACTTTCTTATTGGAGGCTTACAATCACCCACCAATAAGCAAGCATAACCCAGGCTCTCAACCAAAAATGGGCCGGCTCCTATGCATCCCATTCCTGCTTTTTAAATAAAGATACCAAGAGAACAATGAAAAATTGATATTAGAAGTAAATTAGAAAGTTGCTTAAAATTACATGCTCTATCTGAACCATGAAAGAAAGAAAATTGGGTTTAGTGTCCCTTTAAGTGTTTGAAAAGCGGTCCTGTATGTGATTTCTTTATGCATGACTAAGAGCTTGTCTCAAAAAGTTGCAGATACCATATATTTTGTTAATTAAATAATAAAGTTAAGATTTCATGTGGTCATCGTGCCAAGTCAATAAATTCAAAAGGTAAAGTAAACACTTTGTTATGACAAGACATTTCTGTTGTCTTGGTATAGAATAAAATCTCAGCCAAATCTAAATATTTTAAGAACAAATTAATATTGTTTTTTATTGCAATTAGTTGTTCAATAGCCACCTCCAACCACCATTTGCCTTATTTATAGGAGTCAATCTGGGCTTTAGTTTACAGACAACAAGGCTTGTTACCAATGTTCTCTCTAAGCTTTTTTAGCTCTGTGCACAACATTTTTTTATCTGAGCAAATTTTGGCCAGGTGACTAAAATGTGCATGCAATTTATTCTTGAGTGTAGTCAAACTTGAAAATATAGTAATGGCAATAACACGTACAAAAACTCACACATAGGGGGATATTTATCAAAGCCTGAACTATGCTGCATTCGCCGGCACCAATATGCTCACCTAACATCGCGGCCGTGGACCTGAATACATTTTCCATATTTAGAAAAAAGGCCGACAAAAAGACGCGCACCAAGTACGGGCCGATGAGCATCGGACTGTTGTTAACTAGCAGTCATCGATCTCGCTGCTATTCGGCTTATTACAAACTTTATTTATACCCTGTCACTAAATGCCGCTACTATACTAAAATGTTTAACCCCTATCCCGCCGCTCCCAGACCCCACCGCAACTTTAATAAAGTTATTAACCCCTATCCCACCGCTCCCTGACACCGCCGGAACCTAAATAAAATGTATTAACCCCTATCCCGCCGCAACTAAATAAAGTTATTAACCCCTAACCCTCCGCTCCCGGACACCGCCGCAACCTAAATAAAATTTATTAACCCCTATCCCGCCGCCACTAACCTATTAACCCCTAAACCGCTAGCTCCCCACATCGCCATCAACTAAATTAAGCTATTAACCACTAAACCTAACAACCCGCTAACTTTACATTAAAATTACAACATCCCTATCTTATAATAAATTAAAACTTACCTGTAGAATTAAAAGAAACTATATTAAACTATTAATTAACCTACCCTATTATACTAAAATTACATTAAACTAGCAATTAAATTAACTAAATTACATATTAAAAAACCCTAACCCTACTCGAATTATTTAAATCTACTATTAAAAATAGCTAAATTACAAAACAAAATTAACGCTAAGTTACAAAAAATAAAAAACACTAAATTACGGAAAGAAAAAAATCCACAGTATCAAAAATAAAAAAGAATTACACCGAAACTAATAGCCCTATCAAAATAAAAAAGCCCCCCCAAATAAAAAAAAACCCTAGCCTACAATAAACTACCAATGGCCCATAAAAGGGCCTTTTGATGGGCATTGCCCCAAAGAAATCAGTTATTTTACCTATAAAAAAAATACAAACACCCCCAACAGTAAAACCCACCACCCACCCCCAACCCCCCCAAATAAAAAGCCTATCTAAAACCTTAGCTCCCCATTGCCCTGAAAAGGGTATTTGTATGGGCATTGCCCTTAAAAGGGCATTTAGCTCTTTTACCTGCCCAGACCCTACTCTAAAAATAAAACCCACCCAAGAAACCCTTTAATAAACCCACTTACACTTACACTTACCCACTTACATCCAATCAGCCAATCAGATTGAGCTCGCATTCTATTGGCTGTTCCGATCAGCCAATAGAATGCGAGTTCAATCTGATTGGCTGATTGGATCAGCCAATCGGATTGAACTTGAATCTGATTGGCTGATTCCATCTGCAAGATGGATCCTGAAGAAAGAAGATTGAAGACCCTGCTTGGAAGATGACATCGCCCGGATGGAAGACTTCTTCAGCGCCGCTTGGAGGATCACTTCATCGGATGGAAGACTTCTTCAGCGCCGCTTGGAGGATCACTTCATCGGATGGAAGACTTCTTCAGCGCCCCTTGGAGGATCACTTCTGCCGCTCCGGATCTCCTCTTCAGTTCCATCGGTGGCTCGGCTGAGTGAAGACGACTCAAGGTAGGATGATCTTCAAGGGGGTAGTGTTAGGTTTTTTTAAGGGGGGTTTGGGTTAGATTAGGGGTATGTGGGTGGTGGGTTTTAATGTTGGGGGGGTTGTATTTTTCTTTTACAGGCAAAAGAGCAGTTTTCTTTGGGGCATGCCCCACAAAAGGCCCTTTTCAGGGCTGGTAAGGTAAAAGAGCTTTGAACTTTTTTAATTTAGAATAGGGTAGGGCATTTTTTTTATTTTGGGGGGCTTTGTTATTTTATTAGGGGGCTTAGAGTAGGTGTAATTTTTTTTAAATTGTTGTAATATTTTTCTAATGTTTGTAAATATTTTTTTATTTTTTGTAACTTAGTTCTTTTTTATTTTTTGTACTTTAGTTAGTTTATTTAATTGTATTTATTTGTAGGTATTGTATTTAATTAATTTATTGATAGTGTAGTGTTAGGTTTAATTGTAGATAATTGTAGGAATTTTATTTAATTAATTTATTGATAGTGTAGTGTTGGGTTTAATTGTAGATAATTGTAGGTATTTTATTTAATTAATTTATTGATAGTCTAGTGTTAGGTTTAATTGTAACTTAGGTTAGGATTTATTTTACAGGTAATTTTGTAATTATTTTAACTAGGTAGCTATTAAATAGTAAATAACTATTTAATAGCTATTGTACCTGGTTAAAATAAATACAAAGTTGCCTGTAAAATAAATATTAATCCTAAAATAGCTACAATATAATTATTATTTATATTGTAGCTATATTAGGGTTTATTTTACAGGTAAGTATTTAGCTTTAAATAATAATAATTTATTTAATAAGAGTTAATTTATTTTGTTAGATTTAAATTATATTTAACTTAGGGGGGTGTTAGGGTTAGGGTTAGACTTAGCTTTAGGGGTTAATAAATTTATTAGCGTAGCGGCGAGGTCCGTTCGGCATATTAGGGGTTAATACTTGAAGTTAAGTGTCGGCGATGTTAGGGAGGGCAGATTAGGGGTTAATACTATTTATTATAGGGTTATTGAGGCGGGAGTGAGGCGGATTAGGGGTTAATAACTTTATTATAGTAGCGGTGAGGTCCGGTCGGCAGATTAGGGGTTAATGATTGTAGGTAGCTGGCGGCAAAGTTGTGGGGGGCAGATTAGGGGTTAATAAATATAATATAGGGGTCGGCGGTGTTAGGGGCAGCAGATTTGGGATACATAGGGATAACGTAGGTGGCGGCGGTGTGCGGTCGGCAGAGTAGGGGTTAAACATTTTTAATAGAGTGGCGGCGATGTGGGGGGACCTCGGTTTAGGGGTACATAGGTAGTTTATGGGTGTTAGTGTACTTTAGAGCACAGTAGTTAAGAGCTTTATGAACCGGCGTTAGCCCAGAAAGCTCTTAACTCCTGACTTTTTTCTGCGGCTGGAGTTTTGTTGTTCGATTTCTAACGCTCACTTCAGCCAAGACTCTAAATACCGGCATTAGAAAGATCCCATTGAAAAGATAGGATACACAAATGGCGTAGGGGGATCTGCGTTATGGAAAAGTCGCGGCTGGAAAGTGAGAGTTAAACCCTTTCCTGACTGACTCTAAATACCAGCGGTAGCCCAAAACCAGCGTTAGGAGCCTCTAAGGCTAGTTTTGACGGCTAACGCCAAACTCTAAATCTAGCCGTATGACTCTTATGCCTTCCATCTGAATGACGGCAAGTCTCAGACTGAAGTGCAACCGATTAAAAAGTATTTACTGTGCTCCCTCTGCTAACTACTGCTGATGTAAGTAATTACTGTTCTCTCTGTCTCTGCTTTTGCCTGCGCTATATTACTAGGGGTGTGCTCTCCAATACCCTGTAATACTGCTCTATACAAATAGTGCACACTCTTCTCACCTTTAATTAGCCTGACCCTGACCACCACATTTAAAAATAAATAAATACAAACAAAAAAAACTGTATTTCTCAGGACTGTGCGCATTTTAAAAATGTTGGTGCGCTCTGTTTTAAAAATGTGTGCTCACACACGCTACTCTCAAAATGTTGTATAAAGTGCATTGTTTTGCAGTTATTATCTGATAAATCCACTTAGAGACACACATGGAGTTATAAGAAGTCAGCAGAGTGCATTTCAGGCTCTCTAACCCCCATAACAAAAATAAGAGAAGTCTCATACCTGAAATGTTCTGCATGCACACTATACTTACATATATATCCTCTAAAATTTTAGGACTGAGGATCAAACACTTTCTATTATAAATTGACCCTAAATTTACATTAGCCCTTAATTTTTAAATCTAAGGATCAAGAATGTGCAAAACGCGTAATGTGATATAGAGATCAGTTTGTGTTACAAGGAGCTGAGATATTTAGGTTTACGTAAACATCTGTATAACCAAACTTTGTTGTTCGCCATGACACAAAGACAGCCGCCGTGGTTAAACAAGTAAAATAAAAATAAAATCTGGTGTTCTTGCAATACCAATACTTAGAGGTAATCACTTAAAAAAATAGGAAAATAAAAAATGGTCAAGCAACCTGTTGGATGGCTTGAGCTGTATTAACCCTTACATGAAAATGTAGCTAAATAATTTCTTAAACTACATTGCAAATTTGTTTCATTACGCATGACTGAACATTTTATATAGATATATAAAGGTGTTTACTACCCTTTAAGAGTTCTGATATCTTTCATCTGCAACTCCATGATCTTTAAAGGGACAGTAAAGTCAAAATTAAGCTTTCATTAATCAGACAGAGAATGCAATTTCAAACAACTTTCCAATGTACTTCTATTATCTCATTTGCTTTATTCTCTTGGAATTCTTTGTTGAAAAGCATACATGGGTATGCTCAGAAGCAATAATGCACTACTAGCTGTTGATTGGTTGCTGCATTTATATGACTCTTTTCATTGGCTCACCCAGTGTGTTTAGATAGCTTCCAGAAGTGCACATCTGCCCTAAATCTATCTGCAATCTCTTCAGGTAGGATTTAACCCAGAAATTATAAACAGTGTTTTCAAAGTGACAAAACATTTCTCAGCCTTCACAATGAGATTATTCACCAACTATTATTTTTAATTTATTTTTAAATGGACATTGTACTGTAAATTACATTTTCAGGTGTATTTGTGTATATGAAATAGCTGGCTTTGTGCTCTGCAACCCACTAAAATGGGCTGATCTTGCAAGAAAATCAGTTCTTATTTTATTACTTTCTGTACACACACACATGCTTCCTTATCTTATATCTGCATGTAAAGCAAAGCCCAGAACAATATAAAGTTAACATTTTATTATGTATCTCTACTACACCCCACTGGGAGTATAATTTATTCTGCTGGCTGTGTTTGCATTGTTTGTCAATAGCCTATATTTAATTATAGAAACTTTCAGTATTGTAGGGATACCGCAGGCAAAAGTAGCTATTTCAAATATCTAAATAAGGGTAAAGGAGGCACAATTTTAATACACTCCAACAGGTAAATGGGTCATTGGGAACACATTAAGAAGGGGAGAAAAATTTAGGTTAAACTGTCCCTTTAACTAGAGGATTTGAACAGAAATGTTCTGTAGGTGCTAACTTTAGACCTCTCTAAGTGTGTCAATTACAGGAAATATGTATACAGCGTGAAACATGAACAAACAGCACAGATCTATATAATAAGGGCGGTGCTTACAAATCTCCCTAGTAACTACTTACCACAACAATAAGTAGTTTTGTAATTGGAGAAAACTTGTAGAAATTAAGCATTGAGCAGTGGTTTTGTTTCAGTTCTGGCAGTTTGTCTAAGACATTAAAGGGGAATTTGCGGATTACTCACAAATCTATGGAAATACAACCACTATTTGTGTTATCTCTGCTGGTTTATTGTGTGGCTTGTGGTGAGTATTTGTTTTGTATAACTGCCATAGTCTGATATTTAATTGTTCACTTTGTAAAGAGTCTGAAGTCTCTGAATACATTTCTACTTCCTGGTAACTGTGTGTGAGATCATTGTACTTTATTTTTTATTATGTGTTACAGCTTTGTTATGATTAAACACATTAAAATTATTTCTTTATTTGCTGAAATTGTTTTCACAAATGATGTTACTGCACCAAAGAATGTTAAATGTATTTAATATGTTATAACCTGTATGTTTATTGATACTGTATTACCATTAAATAAGAGAGGGTTATTTGTTTTTCTTCTTAATATACTAGTAGCAATGTTTAACTGTAAGCATAATTTGTTTGCTTGGGATTAAAATGTGCTTCCCCTTAATGTGTTCTTAATAACTTGTTTAACCTAGTACAGAGTATAAAATGTATGGGAAATTGTCCCATTATGTTTATTTTTATATTTGAAATAGCTGGTTTTGCTCAATAAAACCACCACCTGCTGTTCTCATGGACATGTCCATAAAAGTGGGCTGAGCTTGAAGGTAAAACAGAACTGCTAATGTCATCTACTGTATGTCTAAACACACAGCCTTGTTAGTTATTGGAATGATAATTATGGCTGGGGATTCAATGAGCACAGCTAGCTATTTCAAATACAACATTCATTGAATTTGCTTAATTCTCTTGGTATCTTTTGCTGAAAAGCATACCTAGGTAGGCTCAGGGGCAGCAAAGCACTACTGAGAGCTAGCTGCTGATTGGTGGCTGCTTATATAAGACTCTTGTCATAGGCATAGCCCCCAGTAGAGCAAGATAAAGAAGCAAATTTGATTATAGAAGTAAATTGGAAATAACTTTTTTGAGTTTCATATCCCTTTAAAATAGAAGCACATGACTTTAATACCAGTAAAATAGCTATATATAGCCATAGCTTTTGGTCTAACCTACTACAGTTCGTTACTCTGACAATGACAAGGCTTAAAAATGGTATGCTTTGTCTGAATCATGAAAGGTTTGTTTTTTTTAAGAGGGGGGGGGGGGTCCTGTCCCTTTAACATTATTATGAAAAGAACAAAACAAATATTTTAAAGCAGAATTATAATTAATACAAATGTTAAAGAAAACTGCATAACAATGGAACTTTTACTAATATAATGGCAGTGGCTAGCCTTGTCTATGTCTATAATCAACCGGGATGCACTCCTCTAAATAAGAAAAGTGTTGGGGGAGTTTAGACTTTGATAAACAATTAAAGGAAGGTGTTAATGTGTTCATATAGTATTTATACTCCGTTGGTATGTTAATTTATAACAATACTACAAAAAGTCTTGGAATTACAAGGTTTTTTATTTCTTTAATATTAAACTCTGTTTAAATAATCAAGTGATGTAGCCTATCTGTAGAAAATAGTCTAGAAAATATCACCTGACCATCTCTATGAAAAAGAAAGCATACTCACCAAAGTAAGGCCTAGATTTAGAGTTCGGCGTTAACCGTGAAAACCAGCGTTAGAGGCTCCTAACGCTGGTTTCTTACGCACTCCGGTATTTAGAGTTTATTTACCGCGACTCAAAATACACCTAACGCTCACCTTTCTACCGCCACCTCAGACCCAGTAGTAAACATATACCGACAAAAAAAACATCCACGAATCACAAAACAAATATTACACAAAGTACTCTTACACTCATACAAACACTACACTATCTTTATTTTTAATATTTATTTTGTTTTCGTTAAAATACAAAGGATTAAAGTTGCGAGATCTCGGGTGTTTGAAATAAATCCACAAAAATCCATTTTCCCATTGACTTACATTGACACACGGGAAAAGACCCTCATATACCTACATCTAACTAATAACATTATCACAAACATACACTCATCGATGCATACAAACAATATACACCACATGACATGCACAAAATTTTTATTTATTACAAAAACAACACGATTTAGTTACTTTTTCACACAAGCTCATGACGTCACTCACTTTACGAGGAAAACCAGTCTTAGAAAAAAAAATTAGAAATCTTTAGAGCCTCCATTGACTTCTATTGGGAAGACGTGCTCGTGCACGCGAAACCCTCATTTCCCTAACGCACGCAAATAGCGTAGACTGAAAAACTCCAAATACCAGCGCTAGAAAATACATGATTTTATGCGTTAGACCTAGCGATGATAAATAGATTAAGAAATGACTATTTCCCTATGGTGGACTTATGGTTTTTAATTATTAAATATTCACAACACCATAAATTTGTTTCACACTTTTAGATTACATCAACTACAAATCCACATCACTAGTAACACATTATTATTTCAATAAAATTACATTTAAAATTAAAATAAAATTCTAGACACATTTCTGGATTCACAAACACTACACAATGGGAAACACCTCTCATTTACCTTTATTATTGCATTTCAGTTATTCAACTCATATGCTTGCAGCAACAGCATATCTACATAGGCTTAACACATGATCACTCATGGATGCACATACATTACTTTTAACATTCACTCATACATGTGCATTCAAATGATGGGGGAAAAACACATTACATTTTCTAGAGGAATCACAAAACACAACATATGGATTTTACTGTACTTTTAACAACATGATTCACTCACAATAAACCATTAGGAATTACGTACAAGAAGAACATCCTTACACCAGATTACAGATGTCACTTTATGGGAAGGAACAACAATGCCACACCGCTATATAGAAGTCAGCATATGTGGGACACAATCACAATATATACGTATATGTACATAACACGCATCACCCATCACGCAACCACAAAGCACACATTTAGATTTTATTCAGCACACAATAACAATGTAGCACAATGCAACAACACAATGAGGATTTCACAACTACATAGGCAGGTTAATAATATCATTACGTCATTACAAGATTCAACCATACACATCACAGATTCACCACTGTACCGCCCCTTTAGGAACTTTAACACTCAATACTACAATACAACATATACGTAAACAACTGTTTGGAACAGCATTATTAGGGAGATTTGAATGGGACAATTAAGAAATATTGTCAGATCGCAAATCACTTATATATACAATACTACAGATGACAGCCGGAAGTTATTCAGTATTAGTGCGATTTGAAAGGGACGCATACAATATTTACAGCTCGGCAATCACTTATATATACAATACTACAGATGGCAGACGGGAAGTTATTCAGTATTAGTGCGATTTTAAAGGGACGCATACAATATTGACTGCTCGGCAATCACTTATATATACAATACTACAGATGGCAGACGGGAAGTTCGGAATTATTATTGCGATTTTAAAGGGACGCATACAATATTGACAGCTCGGCAATCACTTATATACACAATACTACAGATGGCAGACGGGAAGTTCGGAATTATTATTGCGATTTTAAAGGGACGCATACAATATTGACAGCTCTGAAATCACTTATATATACAATACTACAGATGTTACTTTATCGTTTACAAACAATGTTGCAGCAACATTGATCGATCACATTCGATGCACATTATACACAACTATGCACTTTCATTCATGTTAACCTGGACGTGTGCTTGTTACTAGAAGATCGCGTTTAAGAAATATTGATTACGCATATGATCAAACATTACAAACATGCACTGTATGTGTGATATTTGACACTTTCACATTGAGAATCATTGTTTGAAACTAACATTTCAGCAAACAACAAATAAACGCCCACTGTGAAAGCATTCGCGCCGCTCACATACAAACAAGTGAATACAATTAGCAATCATTACAAACTCAATACCATTGGACTAATTGTACTATAAATCCCCCAAACAACATGGCCAATGCATCACTTGTGATCCACATCAGATCAAGTGCATACCTTGTTACGCTGTTTTGAAAGATGGATGACGATGACATGGTAGACACTGCTGGTGCTGCTATTGGCGAACTAGCTGTTGGTCGAATCAGGCAGCCTCGGCGGCTCAGACTGAGACGAAGGGGTCGTCTGGTTCGAGGTCCTCGTGTCTACAGGGTGAGACCCACCTTGGAAAACATGAGTGACTTTGAGGTTTTTGATAAGTATCGGCTCGATCGCGAACAGCTCATTGGCCTTTACGAGCTTCTTAAACCTCATTTGGAGCCACGTATACAAATAAGGACTGCTGTTCCCCCCATGAGTAAGATGCTAAGCTGTCTATACGTCCTGGCCTCCGGGAGTTTTCAATCCGGAGAACTGTACATGCATGGCCTGGCTCAAGGTACATTCTCTGGGGTGTTTGATAACTTTCTGAACGCCATGGTACGTATCAGTAAGCAATACATAGGATTCCCACAGAATGATGGTGATTGGAGGCGCCTGAAGCGGGAATTCTTTGATATTGCTCAATTGCCCAATGTCTTGGGAGCCATAGATTGTACCCACATTGCGCTGCGTGCTCCAATTGATGACTTGCCCTTCAGAAATCGCAAACATTTTCATAGCCTCAACGTGCAGTATGTTTGTGACGCACGGATGAGGATTATGCATGTGTATGCGAATTTTGGAGGGGCTTGTCATGATGCCCGCATCCTCTCTCTGTCGTCCCTGTGGAGCCAGTTTGAGGAAAGACAAATGCCCCCTGGTTATCTCGTTGGTGAGTATTTGTGCTCAACATGGTTAATAATGTTGACAATTGGCCCTGTATTTTTTAACTGTTAGCGTCATGTTCAGCTATAGAATTAAATTTAACCATTTGTTATTTACCGACGCTAATGTCTATTTTTATTTAAATGCAGATATGTAGCATGTCTTACCTTAAGTGTTCAGATAGAGAATGCAATGTAACCATGTATTTAGCATTTTACACAAGGTTTGTTTTCAGAACAATACGCATATGTAGCATGTCTTAGCTGAAATGGGAAGCTATTATCTCATGCAATTTAACCCTGTCATTGTCTCTTTCTGCTAATGTCTAGTTTTATTTAAATGCAGATATGTAGCATGTCTTACCTTAAGTGTTCAGATAGAGAATGCAATGTAACCATGTATTTAGCATTTAAAACAAGGTTTGTTTTCAGAACAATACGCATATGTAGCATGTCTTAGCTGAAATGGGAAGATACAAAATAATATAGAAATTTTTTTATTGGTATGTTTCTGAAAAGTTTTAATATGGATTATGGTTTTTAACTAAAAAAAAATTATACAACAATATACTAGTTTAAGTATTCTGTTTGAATTATGTTCTGTTCAAAATTTATAGGTGATTCTGGGTATATGAGCCGGCCTTGGCTCATTACCCCCTTGCGTAGCCCGACTGATGTGTCTGAGGAGCGCTACAATAGGGCTCATAAGAGAACCAGGGCGGTGGTTGAACGGATGTTCGGGCTCCTGAAGATGAGGTTCAGGTGCCTGGACCGTTCTGGAGGAGCACTCCAGTACAACCCAAAGAAGGTGGCGAAGATCGTTGTAACCTGTAGCGTCCTGCATAATATTGCACAGCGGGCTGGGATGCTGCAGGCCGTCCCGGTGGACAGAGACCTCCTCAGAGATGAGGAGGATGATCCTGTTCTAGAGGGGGAATTCCAGGACGAGGGACTTGATGTCAGAGCAGACGTCATCAACCGCCACTTTAGACGGTAAAGAATAGAAGTTAGACTGTGTAGTATTTTCAATAGATGTGAACTCTAGGGAAATGACAAGTAGAGAATTGTGCAAACATGTTAGTATTGATCAAATGTTAGAATAAATTTTAATTTTCATAATATAGGTGATGCTCTGGGCATTGGGTCCTATAGCGAGTCTTTGCCACCTGGTTTTTAAAGAGGACATCAGATGGTAAGTAGAAATGTTTGGACTGTTGCTGGCATGATTTGTACACAAAAACATCATATGGCATACATTTTAATAAATAGATTTTTGTTTACACATTACTTAAAATGTACATAATCAGAAAGGGATACTCTAGAATGACTATGGTTCAATGTCACACAGAGGTTTTTTATGCTCAATATGACTCATCTTCACACTTGCTAGAAAATAACACAGGTTCATACACAGGCTTAGTAAGCTAGTGACAGATATTTATTATGAAATGGGGGGTGGGAGAGGGGTACTGAACTGATTCACACACTTGTATGAATTTTTTTTTATTAAATTTATTACATTAGGGAGATGACTTAATCTAAAGACTGAAAGGGAACAATTTGAAGCCTGACAGTCAAGATTGCCCAGACTGACAGTGGGGAAAAAGCCAAGATTGAAATTGAAGTATACCAATGGGATCATGTCTGGCATTATATTTCAATTCTGCTGACCTTGAAAACCATACAAAGACATGTTCACATGGTAAGTGCAAACTATTTGATAGAATAAGGCTGTGGAGACATCCTATTGGAGACACTTAGATGATTTTCTATTTTGTAGATGGTATTTCCCAGTCCTCTATTTAATGAACTGATGAATAAGACACCTATTGAAGATCAACTGTTTACCCCTGAATTGACTTTCAAAGACCATGCATTATCCAGGTTGGTGCATGCTAGTTAAGAATCACATGAAGAATGTTGATTATTGTTAGCTTACATACATTAGTCATACTTATTTCATCATTAGATATTTAGGGATCACAATCAGAAAAAGGAATACATATTATAGTTGATATAGAGGTATTTGAATGGACATGAAATATTAGATTTATGTTCAGCATACATATATTGTTGAAATGTGATATACATTATTATGTATAATTTGAAATTTGGATATTTAAATTGAATTTTTAATCAACAATATAATGGTGTATGTATTTCATGAATTTTAAATCAATTTAATGATTATCTTTAAAAAATGTTGATCAAAGTTAGAGCATAGACACCATATGATTTTAAATGTATTTTATGAATATTTGACAACGTGTGTATTAACTTTGTTCCATTTTTATTATTTTTCTTTTCAGATTGGCATCTGATGACTTCCAGGAATATTTAATTTTTTTTGATTAATTATATTTTGACATGTTAATACTAAACATTTTATTATTAAATACATTATTTTGAACAGATTCTACTAAATATCAATATAATCTGTAAATAAATCAAACTTGGACTCCCATGACTGGTAGTTGGCTATTTGACAAGCACATGCATAAGATAAAATAATGCTTTAATATTAGAAAATAAAATGCTTCCGAGAATATAAATATATATTTTATAACATTAATTGGGGAGTCAGATTCTTCAATGCTTTTATATTGAAAATGTATATATTACAATTATTTAGGATATGTAGTAAAATAATTTTTTGTTTAACATATAATAAGGTGAAGTGGTTCAATTACATGAAAGTGACAGTGTTGTTGAATGTAAAAATAATTGTATAAGATCATGTATCTTCCTTAGGTATCTAAAAAAATTAATAGAAATTATTTAAATTATTACATTTATGAATGGTAGGTCATTTAACTTGATAATTTTTAAAAATTAGTAATTGGATGCCAGGTTAATCTATGTAATTTTCTAGTGGAGTCATTTAACTATACTTAGTAATATTATGTATTTATTACAATCTTACCTCTTGGGTTCGACATCAAATATCTATATAGAATGTAAATTCCCCTTTTGTTTATTTTGTCAATGTTAAATAAAAATACCAAATGTTTGGGTCCTTAAAGGGACAATCACAAAGTATATTTTGTATAGATTGTAAAAAATATCATACAAGAATTTAAACATATTTAGAAAGTACTATAGAATTACATTCAGTCTTTAAATATACTTGTTTTCTAAAAAAAAAAATGCACATATCTTAGTCAATGATATAAGGCATCTATATGCAAACAACAATCAGCATCAAAATAGCCTATGTAGAGATGTATTTAATCCAAGAATATATATAATTACAATATAATGATTGAATAACAAAACATATTAAGTTGTTCAAATATAAGAATATTATACAAAATGCATACATAACATATAGCTTAATGTCCCTCTACACTGAAGGCTAAAAAATACATCATTTAATAAATATATTTCAGTCAGTGTGTAAAACAATCTAGAATTTAATCTTAATTTGCTTTACTCATATGTTAGACTCATTTAGCAAAAGGAAGGTGCCTAGGTTTATGATATTTTAACCATTATTGTGAAATGTTTATTTAAAGGGACATGAACTCAAAATATACTTAAAGGTAGACAGTTAAAAAATTAATGATTTATACATTCTGAATGAGTATTCTATTGGAATCAACTTTAAAACTTGTCTCATATTATGAATGCTCATTGTGATGTTGCTATCATTACTTTAAAATTAAGGCAGTAAATAGCTAATTTATTTGCTTCAGTACTCTGGACAGAACTTGATTGTTTGGAATAATTGATGCAACAATCGTCAAGGACAACCCATGTTTTTATAAAACAATTGTCCGTAATATAAAATATCATTATTGATTTGCAAAGAAACATAACAAGATAACTGTTAAAATTTGATAATCTGATTAAAGAATAAAGTTGATTAACATTTCATGCTCAATCACCAATGCTAAATTTGTTGGGAAATTTTCTTCCCTTTAATTTGTTCCCATTGATCCACTTTACCTGCTGGAGTGTATTAAATTGTTTACAAGTAACTCCTTTACCCTTATATTGGCATTTGAAATTGTAAATTTAGCATGTGGTATCCCCACCTATTCTGAAAGTTTGTGGCCGCGCGTACCAGCTATAGATAAGCTTTGTAAACACAGCCAGCAGAAGAAATTACACTCCCAGTGTGATAAAGCAGAGATAAGGTAATAAAATGTTGATTTTCCATTGTTCTCTCAAAGTACTGGTGATTGTTTTATGAACAGATGTAAGATAAAGAAGCAAGTATATGTGCACAATGTGATACAGTAATAAGATCTGATTATATCTACAAGCTCAACCTATTTTATTAGGCTGTGGCTTCAAAACACAAAATCAGAGCTTTAATATACAGAAATAAACCTCAAAAAGCTAATTTTCATAAATTTTTTACTCTGCAGTTGGTAAAAAAAGCAATTGTAAACACATTAAGGGAAAAACTATTTTACAGTACACTGTCCCTTTAAGAGATTTAAAGAGTGTATTTACTTATCTTGATATCTTCACATACTTTGCTTGAAAAGCATATCGAGATCGGCTCAGTAGATGAAGATTGGTGGATGCACAGAGATGCCTTATGTGATTGGCTCAACCATGTGCATTTAAATTTCTTATGTTGAGGATATCTAAATACTAAGAGAAATTGATTTACATTTTAAAGTCTAAACAATCTTCTATCTCTACAGATCATTTGATACAATTGTTTGTAATGTCTCTTTAAAACTAAAGACGCCATTGCACAATAACATATATGAGCACTTCAGACAAATACAAGCTCGAGGTTTATTTGCGAATAACAAAGCTGTAGTTTAATATTTATAAACAGATTATCCAAGTTACTGACATTCTAACCTGAATTTTAACATTAATAAATATTGCGTGGGAAACGCATCTTGAAACACCAGATTAGCATCTTTAAACATTAGAGTCTAATGTCACGCAATAGCACACAATCAATGTGCATTATGAAATGCATTTAATAGAGCAATGTCAATACTTCACAATAAATGTATTTAAAGAACAATAAAGACATACAATATGAAATTTGTATTTGTATTAAAGAAACAGACCGTTATTAAACCGAGAAATGTCGACAACATTAATAATGTGACAGTATTAGATTTTAAAGAGTATTTAATCATTAATATTTAACGTATCACGGATATTAAATCTGCGTCACACATATCCGCATGACAGGCCCATGAGTTACAAATAAGTATACATGAAAAATGAAGTTACAGCACCACCATGAGGTATGTGTAAGGAAGTTACTAAGATATGAAACATTAAGGAACGGCCAATCAGAGTTCATCACACAAACACAACTTGAGTCAGGATGGTCTCACACACATTCTAACAATATTTCAAACTTTTATCCAATCAGATGTACAGATAACTTGTCCCATGGTGCATCTCATGTTTACTTCACCATATAAAAGTCCATTACACGTTGCCATCTTTGTCAGTTCTCTAATGCCTGCAGGCGTACTAGATATATTTTTATATATATATATATATTTGAGAAGACAACCCAGCAGGCATGTCAGTTCCCAGGTTCACCAAGGAGGAGAGCGCTGCACTGGTCCACGCCGTCAAGGACTTTTATCCCCAGCTGTTTGGGAACAAGAGGAGGTTGACAGATGCGCATGTTAAGAAGGCCCTCTGGGAGTCTATCACCAATGCGGTTAGATTGGTGTGTGACGTCCAGAGGACCCAGGATCAGATCATGAGGAGATTCGGAGATATGAGGTTGCGTTTATCGAAAAAAGTAAACCTCATAAGGGACTGGGTACAAGCCCGTAAAAGAGGTGGCAAAAGAGAGGCCCCGCGGAAACTGTACCTACTCCCTTATGAGGTGACTTTATGCGAGCTCCTCAATCTCCGGGTCCCCAAAAGATTTAGATCCTCGCCATCCTCGGCCTCCTCTTCTTCCCTCCCAGCTGCGGGATCTGAAAGTCCTGACGCGGGGGACAGGGCAGATGCTTCTCCGTCCGGTGGCCTGGGAGGAGATGATAGAGAATCTGAACCAGGTAATTCTCCAACTTCATATAATATGTTAATATTTTATTAGACTTTTAGAAAATGTGCATATAGTCAGATACTAAACCTATACAGATCTCACAACATACACTACATATGATGTTTAGATATCTGATTTTAGATTATTGACACATGAAATAGGAATGATGTTTCTTGCGCTCTACAGAATATGCGTCACAGAGCGGAAATGTAATTTCTCATCCACGTTAACATGGGTTTGCGGAAAGTGGCATTGCTTTATACATATTGGTGAAATGACGGATGCGTAATTCCGCTTGGAATCATTGCGCAATGATCGCGAAAATGGCATTTCTCATCCACGTTAACATGGGTTTGCGGAAAGTGGCATTGCTTTATACATATTGGTGAAATGACGGATGCGTAATTCCGCTTGGAATCATTGCGCAATGATCGCGAAAATGGCATTTCTCATCCACGTTAACATGGGTTTGCGGAAAGTGGCATTGCTTTATACATGTTGTTAAAAATTAAATGGGAATTCTTAGATTAGTGAAGAATACAGTATTCTTATTTTCAATATTATAGCTAATAAAAAACCAATAATACAAAACAATTATAACATATGGCCATCAATTGATGATTATGTAATAACAAGCAGATATTCTTAAAGATACAGTAAACAACACAACTGATTGAAAATAAGAGTCCAGGATATATTTTTAATTAATTTAATTGAGGAAACTATTAACTCATGGGACTACCAAAGGATTAATATTTTTCAATTGATTTGTTATTAATGTAAATTTTTTAAACATGGCATGATTAGTATTAATGATATGCAATCCTCATTTAATATATTACAGATATGGATGTGGCTGCTGGATCCTCAAGCCAGGGCTTGTCACAGTATGGTATGTCTCTTTTTAATTGACATTTGTCTTAGAAACATGGACTGAACATTACATACTAAATACACATTGTTCAATATTTAGATGTAATGTCTATTTAATAGATGAAAATTAAATAATTATTCGGATATCCTTAAATAACATATTACATTTTAATTGCATGCTCAATACCATTCATGACATCAACATATGGAGTAGATAATTCATTAACAACAACATTGTGGAATCAATTTAATTTTACATTAAAGGGATACTGAGCTACAATTATTAATATTGTCATTCAGATACAGTATGCAATATTAATAAACACAAAAATATAATACTATCATCATATGTGACATATTCTATTGCTAAATGTATTGTAAAATAAAGAAAGTACGTTGATGTGCATCTAAATTTTGGTTGACCAACCTGGGTTTTTATTGATGATTGGTGGATACCTTCAACAAACAATATTTATTGAATCCAATATTCCTTATCTGCCTTTAAGATTAATATCGAGCAACATTCTAATTATAATAGGAGTCAATGTTAAATCATTTTTTACAGTTTGAACATAGAAATCAATTATTTAAATTAATCATGTCAGTGTCCCTTTAAGACAAAATAGATTCATTCATCTTTACATTCTTTTTATTAAAAACTATTGATATATAAATCACATTCTCTGTTGGAGTTACTTTATAGATATCTGCATACTCTAACAGCACCATGATTACATATTTGTAATAATCAATTTTGTTTTGTATTGTGATAAATATGTGTTGTGTCCTAAACAAGATTACTGTACATTGAAAAAATGGGTCGATGTGACACATGTGTTTGTTTAGATTTGTCAACAGATGCTACTCAATATGTGGTTTGTGTGTATTCTTGTAACTTCTTAAGGACATATGACGGAATTATTCTGTCATAAAACAATTGAGCAAAGTGAAAGGCGTGTCCTTAAAGGGTTAAGAACATTGATCATTGGGTATATTTAGATATGCAATAGCAGCATCTGAGATGACTTTGATGTCTAATGTAGTCTGACATTAAACATATGTTCAATACAGATATTTTTACAGAATCCCCTTGATTCAATCAAGCATTTTCTTGTGTAATGACTGCTCTATTCTTCACATTTTAAAGTTGATTCATGTTAAAATTCTAGACAGATGTGATTTAGTGATATCCAAAATGTGTTTAATAATATATATCTATATCATTCATAGAGAGAGTTGGTGTGGTGAGCCCACAGGAATCCAGCAGTGACATAGAGACGCCTTTGCGGTCTCCTGGTAAGTCCATTGACTCATTTATATGTAATTGAAGGTGTATTGCTAATCAATATTATGATCATGATTCTGATGAAGCATAACATTATAAAAATTCAAAATATTTATCTTCTGATTATATATTAATTTATTTTTCATATTGAACGATTAATAATTTCTACTTTATTAGTCTACACATTTGTTATTCATAAGATGTATAACATATGTTTGTTTCCATTAGATTTTTTGACAACAGTCATCAAGTTATACACACATGAGAAATCTTAAATGTTCTATGTACTATGCTTTTATGAATTTAACATTAATACAAACAATACATTAAAATTAATATTCATTGACAATAACAAATCTATTGTCATTTGTATGCTCCATCAAAATGATGTAAATCATAACTTTGTGTGTGTATATCTTTAATGCAACATTGATGTGCGTATTTGAGCAACAGTAACATATGTTATAATATCTGATCTTAACGTGTACACAACATGTTATGTTTTACAGAGATTGCTGTCACATGTGGGACGGAGGAGGAAGAGGCTGCCTTGGAGTCTGATGGTATGTGAAATATATCTATCATGTTTCCAACATGTTTTTTTTTTGGAAATCATTTTATTGAAGACCTTAAAAGTCTACAGCTTTTGCCCTTTAAAAAGGAATATTATTTGTCTGTTCAAATACACTACTGCCCCCTTTCTATATCAGGCAGCATGAAATTCTGCTTGTATATTTATTTTGAAATATTTCTAATTCATGCCATCATTATGTCACATGCATATTCCATGCCAAAAAACAATAATAATAAGGTTCAAATTGTACAGACAGTCATTGATATTCATCTGAGTGCCTATATACATACCATATCCTCATTTCAGAATTTTTTAAAAATTCAAACACACTTCGAAGTATATTGAAAACATAATCAATTTGAAATGCGTTGATTTGATGTCAGGATGTATGAGATGTTAATATATTTTCTTTACATTTTCAGATGGATCCACCACTTCTGGTCATCTGGTTTCCGCCCCTGCCCAGTCACAGACCCTTCCCCATGCACACACCCATGACCATGGCCACACCCCTGCACAGACCCAGAGCCCTTCCCATGACAAAACTCATGACCATGCCCAGACCACTGCCAGCCCTTCCCATATTTCATATCCTGTCCCTCCCAAAAAACGCCCATACACCCCCCTTCGCCGCTCTCCCCGTATTCTGGCCCGTACAGCTGCCCAGACCCAAACTCCCCACTCCCCAGCTGTACGGCCTACCCCGGAGCGGCAGCTCACCCCTCCCCAAGCCATTCACATCCCTCCCCAAGCCAATCCCATCCCTCCCCCCTGTCTCAACCTTCATTGTCCTGGGTGTCAGATTGTCCTTCCCAGGCACAGCTGTAAGTATCATTCTAAATACACTTTATAAGATACTTAAAGGTACAGTGAAGTTAAATTGTGAATCAAATCCAGCATGCAATGTTAATCAAATTTATAATTTCATACTCTTATTAATTATTCGTCATTCTCTTGATATATTTTTGTAAAAAAAGTAATTACTATAATTAGTTTAAACAATAAAATAAATCTGGCCATCATTTCTTTATTGTTGGATGAATGTATCCATCAACCAGCATGCACAAACAAAGTTGATAAACAAATATTTGCTTCCATAAAAAGCAACATTCTTGCTTTCAAAATATAGCTTGAGAATTAAAACATATAATGAATATGTGTAATTTATAAAGATTTGTCATGTCATGCTCTATCTGAATGAGTCCATTAAATATTTAGGTTCAGTGTCCCTTTAATTGGATATCACTACATATACCAATCACCACTACTTGGATCCAAAATTTTATGTACAAATGTGGATACATTATCTCTTGTCTAACCCAGTGGGAATGTAATTTCTTCTGGTTGCTATGTTTACACAGCTTGTCCTCAATGCAAAAATGTTTAAGGATAGGTGTGCCTACCACAGTCTAAATTAAATTTTTAAATTTCTGATGTAAGTACAATGTAAATCCTTTAACAAGATTTGATACACTCAAGCTGTATAAGTGGATCATCTAAAACCAATTAAAGGGGACAACATGTTTGAGTAACATGTCCCTTTAATGATTTCTGTCTGTCTGAATAACCTAATTCATGTGTAAAGAATAAATGTAAACTAATTAATGTAAATAATTATTTGTCTTTATGATGACAATGTATGTATTAAAATTTTTAGTCTGTTGTGTAATTATCCTTAATCTTTAATTTTATTTTATTTTAGGCTGTGACTCAGCATGGCTCATGCTAGAAGGGATAGCAAGAGTAGAGCAGGCCGTGTTGAGGAACGCAGCTGTCCTGAGAGGGATGAACGACACCATGCAGGCCCAGCTCCGGGTTCAGGACTTGACTCTGCGTGAAATTATGCAATTACGTTCAAGGCCTGAATCTGGAGCTGGACATGCACAGGACAATGAAGAGGATGACCAGTAAGTGGAGGATCTGGATATGCTCCATGGTGGCAGATAAGAATCCTCCGTCCACATGTTGAATTTTTATTGTTAGTGTTGCCATTTGGCCTTTTTTTCGGTTTATTGTTGTGCCTGTTGCACTCTTTTACCTTGTCATATGTCTCCAATGGGGCTATGCTGGCCCTTGGCAACTCTCTTCATGGACTGTGATGCACTGTGTTACCTTGCCATGTGTCTCCAATGGGGCTATGCTGGCCCTTGGCAACTCTCTTCATGGACTGTGATGCACTGTGTTACCTTGTCATGTGTCTCCAATGGGGCTATGCTGGCCCTTGGCAACTCTCTTCATGGACTGTGATGCACTGTGTTACCTTGCCATGTGTCTCCAATGGGGCTATGCTGGCCCTTGGCAACTCTCTTCATGGACTGTGATGCACTGTGTTACCTTGTCATGTGTCTCCAATGGGGCTATGCTGGCCCTTGGCAACTCTCTTCATGGACTGTGATGCACTGTGTTACCTTGTCATGTGTCTCCAATGGGGCTATGCTGGCCCTTGGCAACTCTCTTCATGGACTGTGATGCACTGTGTTACCTTGTCATGTGTCTCCAATGGGGCTATGCTGGCCCTTGGCAACTCTCTTCATGGACTGTAATGCACTGTGTTACCTTGCCATGTGTCTCCAATGGGGCTATGCTGGCCCTTGGCAACTCTCTTCATGGACTGTGATGCACTGTGTTACCTTGCCATGTGTCTCCAATGGGGCTATGCTGGCCCTTGGCAACTCTCTTCATGGACTGTGATGCACTGTGTTACCTTGTCATGTGTCTCCAATGGGGCTATGCTGGCCCTTGGCAACTCTCTTCATGGACTGTGATGCACTGTGTTACCTTGTCATGTGTCTCCAATGGGGCTATGCTGGCCCTTGGCAACTCTCTTCATGGACTGTGATGCACTGTGTTACCTTGTCATGTGTCTCCAATGGGGCTATGCTGGCCCTTGGCAACTCTCTTCATGGACTGTGATGCACTGTGTTACCTTGTCATGTGTCTCCAATGGGGCTATGCTGGCCCTTGGCAACTCTCTTCATGGACTGTGATGCACTGTGTTACCTTGCCATGTGTCTCCAATAGGGCTATGCTGGCCCTTGGCAACTCTCTTCATGGACTGTGATGCACTGTGTTACCTTGCCATGTGTCTCCAATGGGGCTATGCTGGCCCTTGGCAACTCTCTTCATGGACTGTGATGCACTGTGTTACCTTGCCATGTGTCTCCAATGGGGCTATGCTGGCCCTTGGCAACTCTCTTCATGGACTGTGATGCACTGTGTTACCTTGTCATATGGCTCATAGATTCCTTATTTTTACAAGATTATTTATAAACGTTGTGTATGTTTTCTTACATACTAATAAAATACATTTTATTTCACAAATAATTGTCCTCATTCTTCCTGTTATTTTTTGAAAGCTCTAGTTTATGTTGTTGATCCTTAAAGGGACCTACCAAATATATTTGTTATACTGAAATCATATATGTAAGACAATAGTAAATGACTTTAAGATTAACATCTCCAATGTAATCTTATTATTTGTCTTTATATTATTTTCTCTTAGCTCTATCATTGCCTGATTATGATTAGCAGAGTAATTTCTTTATATATGTATATATAGATTGGTATTTGTGTATATATGTATATTTAAATGTTCAGATCCATGTGTGTATTTAGAAAGTCTGCATGAATTGATGCACCTTTACCAAATGATCTGAGTATTGATAAAATGATATAATCCCTGTAAAGTCTTCATTTTATTGAAATAGTATTGACTATGTGTATGCTCTTTTTAAAAACAAAATAATGTCCCTTTAAGTGATGTTGATCACAATTGTTAATGAATGTTTTTCCATTTGTAAAGCGTTTTTGTCCTTTTTACAAGAACAAAGACATATAATTTTATTAATAAACAATCTTATTGTAATGTTGACAGCACCTGTATTTCATTTTCAAATCTATATTAGTGTAAAGGTGTAACCAAATAAATCTCTGTGTGTAATGCAAATAATTTAGATGATGAATATTAGTTAACTAATATGTTAACAAAATACATCTCCTCCCATATATGGCTATAGGTAGGCTGACAATAATTAAACCTGAATAAATGACACGTTTAATCAATACATGTATAACTATTGTTATTCAACAACAATCCAAACATATCTTAAAACATCAATGGCATATGTATTTCTCATGTGTATCTTTTAAATGTTAAAGATATACACCATAGCTATAGTTCAAGGTACAGTCAAGTCCGAAAAGATGAATCAGGATTTGTTGTCATTCCTAGATAGCAATCTACACACATACTAGTTCCTAAAATATAAATACGTTTCTTAGTGATATGCCAAGCTGTCACTGAGTCCTTGTATTGTCAGCGGTTTTTCAGCGATCTCGGATGCGCCATGTTGCTTAAGACGTCACCTGCCAGGCTGTCCAATGATTCCTTGTATTGACTGACGTTCTTACGTGATCAGGAATATGCCTTTTATTGGATTGCGTTTTGACGCGATCAAGGATGCGCCTTTTATTTTGGGCGTTCTTACGTGATCAATAATGTGCCTTTCATTGGATGGCGTTCTTACGTGATCAAGGAAGCGCGATGTTAAGACGGCACATGTAAAGTTAAAAAAACGTCTGATTGGATTACGTAGTCCCGCAATATTTGTGCACGTTAAAAACGTTTGTGACTGCATCCAATTTTAAAAAGCTTGCGAATATGTATTATTTGCATCATGTTACATTGTTGACCCGTAGCTGATAAAGACCACCACATTCTCTTTTGCTGTATGTCTGGTTGAATCATCGAACTAAAGAAAAATGTTTTCATGCATAGGATATTTCTAGGCAAGTGCAAATCTCTACAGTCCATGTTTAATATGTTTGTCAACAATATGTTCCTTTTTCTTAAAAAATTAATGTTGTGTTTAATGTTGAATATATCTAATTAATAAATAAGCGCTATTGTGTTTGAATAAATTAATCAATATGCATTTATCTTTATCATATGCTAAATATATGATGCCGACTTCTTCTAAATGTAATTTCGTTGTATATTTTATTAAAGGTTCATTAGACACTCACATTATAAATCAAAAGCTTGGATTTTGTCTCTAGTTAGATAGTCCATTGTTTAACCAATACGTTTATTTTTTCTTCTGTTCTAAGAAAATGTAAGTAATTTTCTTACTCCTCGCAAAGCCTCTGAGTTTCATGTGAGTACATTCTCCAGCTTTCTCCAGTTTGTGTAAAGGGTCTTTTCATATGTTAATGATGGTGTATTGTGTTGTTTTACGGTTGTAATGGGGGTTTCGTCTATATTTTCAATATAGCTAACCCTATTTTATTTTCAATTGTTTGAAGCTTTTTAAGATTGATATCAGTATATGTTAATCTTGTTGTTTGTAGTAGTGTCTATTACATACAGTTATGTTAAAAATATAGGATACTGTCCCTTGAATGCAAATGTTGTTTTTTGTATCATGTATGAGATCCACATAGTTTAATCTTCAAATATATTATTGTTAGCATATTTTCTCCCCCCCCCCCCCTCCTAAAAGGACTTTAAACCATATTCATTGTTAAATAAAAATGTCTTTACAATAAAATATTAACACAATAATGTCTCTTAAAGAAAATAGACTTTATTTAACACGTCAATATAAATGTGATTTCAATTTTTTTTAATTTGACAAAGTACATGTAGATATACCAACAAGTTTAAAATATGTGTTAGCATATGTAATGTTGTTAAAGGGACAGTTTAGAAAATATATAATGTTTGTCATTATTCTAAAAGTCAATTCTGTAATATCAAGGATATCAAATGTTTCTCAACAATTGAACATTTGTCTGGGTTTATTTAAATTTGCTATCTAAACTTATGAGGTTGGTGTGCTCATTTCTTCCATCTTGAAGAGTGCTTGTAATCATTATACAATTTGAGCACTAGAGGGCATTTTGATAGCATTTGTATATGTAAAACCTTGGGCTCATACAGCATATTATTGACCATGTATTGATCATTGATATCTAAAATGTTGTTATGTCAGAACAACAAATAAGTGGTCATTTTTCATAGTCATAGATACAAGGGTAAGCACATAAGTCACACATGTATTTCTCCATGTTTTGTTGTTTCAAACTTTATAATGCGTAATACAGTGTTTTATTTGTAATCAATAATTTTCTGACTGTCCCTTTAAGCTGTGTTATTGGCATTCAAACAGTAATATGCCATCATGGAAAATTGTTATGGTAATTGAGTTAGCGATTGGGGAAACAGTTTGGACATCACATCACAGAAACCAATCAATATCATGAACAAGGATAGGTATGTGATGATGTGGTTTTCACACACTTATAACCCACACTCTGCAAACAATCTGCCTCCATGGACCCGGCCCCATAGAAGTCGATTATATACAGAGTGTGGTCCACAAGTGTATGAAAACCACATCATCACATACCTATCCATTACACATTAAATTAAAAAAAGCAGTGAAGATGAAAAAAATACTTACTTCCTCTTCCTTCCCCTCTTCCCACGGGGCTGAGGCTCTGGGAGAGGCAACTGCCGACTCCGAAGAGCCCTCCTTGGAGCTGTTGTGGGAGGAGTGGAAGGAAGAGTACTGGGACGACCAAGGTGAGGAGTAGATGGCTGGGGAGGAGAAGATGGATGAGGAGGAGAAGATGGCTGAGGAGGAGGATGAGTAGATGGCTGAGGAGGAGTAGGAGTAGATGGCTGAGTAGGAGGAGTAGATGGCTGAGGAGGATGAGATGGGCCGGCAGGAGGAGATGGCCCAGCAGCAAGAGGCCCAGCAACAAGAGGCACAGCAACAGGAGGTAGACCAGCATGCGCCTCCCGGAAAAATGTGAACATTTGTTGATGAAGATTAAATATTCTTGTTTGGCCTTCTTCTATTCTATTCAGTATGTTTATGATTTCATTTTGGCCTTGAATAATCTGATTTTGGCCATCAAGTATTCTGTGTCGTCCTTCTATATTTTCTATCCGGGAGGTACGCATCTGGTCTATGTACTCCAGTAGAACCCGCACCTCCGCTATCTCCTCTTGTTGTGCATGTTGAACCCGTGCACGGCGGGGTGCCCGTGCACGGCGGAGTGCGGGTCTTTGAGGGACCTCGGGTTCCGCGGGTTCCTCCTGTGCTTCCGGGGCCTCTTGATCATCTCCCGTGCGCTGTTCGTCACGGGGGGCCTCTTCCCTCCGAAGTGGAAATTCCTCACCACCACTCTCATCCCGGGGAGATGCAGGAGGCTGTGCTGCCTCGTCCCCAGACTCTGTATATAAAAAAAAAAAGAAAAAAAGAAAAAAAGTATATATTAGCATATTTGCAAATAAAGGTTTAAATGACTTAGCTTCCGATACAATTACAAATGCAGAATCATTAATCCACTTTGAAATCTAACAAACAATCAATACGATTTCATCTTTTTCATAAACCGTGTTTGTGATATCTGGTCAATGTGAATGTTTTTGCGTTTGTTTTCAGTCTGTTTAAATGCACACCTAACCTATAGCCTAGATACTGATGTAACCGCAAAGTAATTGAATGCGTGTAAACAACGTTATAGCATTAATCGGATACTTAACACATGAAACCCAATGTTTTATCTTTCATGATTTAGAAGCATACATTTTGTATCAACTTTCGAATGTACTTTTCTTATCTAATTCGCTTCATTCTCTGGATATTCTTTGCTGAAAAGCATATCTAAATATGCTTATAAGATGCTGATTGTTAGCTGAATATAGCTGCCTCCTGTGATTGTTTCACCGTGTGCATGGCTATTTCTTCATTAAAATATATCTCAAGAATGAATCAAATGAGGTAATATAAGTACATTTGAATGTTTTGACAAATTGTATTCGCTACCTCAATCATGAAAGTAAATGTTTGCGTATAGTGTCCCTTGAAATACATTTGTATGTGAAATTATTGTTCAATAAGCTTACCGTCAGATGAGAGTGGCAGGTTCCCGGTATCGATTCCTCCGATACCGACTACTTCCACCTCGGAGATGCTGGGACGCAACATTTCCTCCCATCGGCAGTAGTCCATTTCAATGGCAGGGCCGCCACCGGTCCCTGCGGCATGTCGGGCCTCCAGGCTTAACTTTTTTTTCAGTTCAAGTTTACAGTCCCGGTACCGATGTTTGATAGAATCCATATCGCGGTTCCGGCCACCCACTGCATTGACTGCATTCCTAATCTCGTTCCAGAGCCTCCTCCTGTCAGTCGGGGTGGTCTTTTGGTGCTGCAGCATCCTATGCCTGGCCATATAGGCCTCTACGAGGGCCTCCTTCTCCTCCATCGAAAACCTCGCCTCCCTGGTCGCCTTGGCCTTCCCCTGTGATGATGCCCTCTGTTTCCCGGACTGTGAAGCCCTACTCTGACCGCCACTGGGCCCAGCCACTTGGTCATCTTGAACCAAGTGGCTGGGTCCACCCACCGCTTCCACCCCCGCTTCCTGCCCCCCTTCCTGCCCCCCTTCCTGCCCTGTTCCTCTCCCCCTCCCTCTACTCCCCCCTCTACCTGTCCCCTGCCTGGCCTCCATCTCTTCCCTAAACTAAACCCCAAATAATCAAACAAAAAGTGAGTGTGATGAAATTAAAGGGGGTCAAAATAAAGAACTAAAAAGACAAAAAAGGTGCTTAAAGTGTGAGAGGGATGTAAAAAACAAAGAGGGTAAGGAGTCTTTAAATAAACGAAAAGAATAAGACTAAAAGGAGGATATGTAAACTAAATGTAACTAGGGGATGGGTATGGGATGGGTATGGGGTATGGGATAAGAGTAAATGGGATGAAAGGGAATGGGACTACAAGGAATGGGGTATGGAGTGTAGTATGAGGGGGTAGGGGGTATGGAGTGTATGTAGTGTTATTGATAAGTGTATGTATGTATTGAATGTGTTTGCGTGTAAATGTGTTAAGTGTACAGAAAAATCACTCGCTCGCTAACTCACACTACTTCTAATTCTCACTAACAAACACTCCCACTAACGCTCACTAACTACCACTAACTGACGCTCACACTAACAACTCTCACTAATAACTCCCACTAACTCACTCACGCTCCCACTAACAGACTCTCTCCCACTCCCACTAACTACCACTAACTCACTCACTCTCTCACGCTAACACTACCAACTGACTCTCTCACGCTAACACTAACTCTCAAAAATTCGCAAACTCTCTATTCTTAAACCTCCAATCTCCAAAGACCCAACAGCAACACAGTCAAAGAAGCCATGCTTGTGTGGTGCTTATATACCCTGTGTAAATGTTTAATGATGTACCTATTTGCGTTGTAAATAGTGTTCAGGTGTGCTTTATTAGCAATTAATATTATTGCAATGTGTATTAGGTGTGTGAATTTGCGCATGCTCATTTTGAGTTGGTATTTGTGGAATGTGCAGAATGCGATGATGTCATAGTGGTCGTTTTCTCTAACATTGTCCAATAGTATTCATTTTAAATGTGAATTTGCGATGGTGTGTTATTAGTGAAGTGTTGTATATGTATGTCTGTCCTAATATATAGTGATATTGAATACGATCTTTTTTCTAGTGTATGTATATCATTTTTAATCCTTGTTGTTATTTTGCGATTTTCCGCATCTTAAAGTATATGCGTATTCCCCGTATAAAAATTTTATTAAAACATCCCCCGCTTGTGAATGTGTAATGCTTGTGTGATTTGTTGATTGATTGTTGTTGTGACATTTGCGGCGTGTTATTGTTGTGCATGATGTGGTATGCGTCATATGACTGAGCTGTGCGTATTCTCGCGAGATCGAGTGTTAGGTGAAAAAAGATATTTTTTTGCTTTCCCATTGATCTCTATGGGAGACTGTCTTACGCGGGCAGTATTACGCATGTGACATACACGCGTTAGGAGCATCGTTAGATGGTCTTATTTTAACTCTAAATACCGGAGTCAAACAATGCCGTGCGTTAGACATAAAACACGCGTGGCGTTAACAGCCCTTTTACCGCCGAACTCTAAATCTAGGCCTAAGTGCTTTGTAAGAAAAAAAGAAAAATAGCTAAAATTCCATTCAAAAACTGCTTCACTTTATAATAAAAACTACATTTTTATTTAGGTAATTGAAAATCAATTGAATGATTCTAAACTATCCTTCTAGATTATAAAAACATTATATATCTTTTAGCAGCAAATGATAAAAAAAATTAAATTGTAAAAAAAATTGCAATTAGATTAAATATATTTTTTTCAGTCCAAAAAAGTCCAAATGAGCAAAACTATTAGCACAATATGTAATACTGGCGTAAGTATATGTTATGGGCAATCTCTATAATAAGGCTTCCTGTTCCTTCCAATTCCCTTTGCGATAAGATGTGGCTATTTAGTAAATTTCCTGTTTTACACTATGTACATGTGATATTATCTAGTGAGCTTTTTACAGATATGCTGAATCACTTTCATGAGATTCATTATTTGGGTAACAACAGATAATGTAATGTTATCATTTCATTTCTTATCTATTATCATCTACAAGTCCTAAAGCCCGTTGACACGGGCCGTGTTATCTCTCTCTCTCTCTCTCTCTCTCTCTCTCTCTCTCTCTCTCTCTCTCTCTCTCTCTCTCTCTCTCTCTCTCTCTCTCTCTCTCTCTCTCTCTCCTCTTCCCCCCCCCCCCCCCCCCCCCACCGGGTCCTCGCGCGCCTCCTACAGCTGAGCTGCTGCCGGGTCCTCGCGCGCCTCCTACAGCTGAGCTGCTGCCGGGTCCTCGCGCGCCTCCTACAGCTGAGCTGCTGCCGGGTCCTCGTGCGCCTCCTACAGCTGAGCTGCTGCCGGGTCCTCGCGCGCCTCCTACAGCTGAGCTGCTGCCGGGTCCTCGCGGCAAGAGTTTGTCTGAACTGCGCATGACGGCTTCAGACAAACTCTTGTCTTTTATTATATAGGATATTTATTTGTAATGCACAGATTCAGTACACTATACGGGAGTACAATATGTAAAGATAAGACAGGGAAGGCAGTTTTGGGAAAAGGGTTTACGGAGCCATGGGTTTCTATGAGAGTGACAGTGTTATTCTCTATAGTAGCTCACATTTTTTATAATGCAAGAACTAGGAGGGACTGTGCTTCTCCCCTCATTCTAATTTCTTAGCACTCAATATTAGCTTAGGTTCCAATACTGTTATAACAATGATATTGCACACAATGAGGCAGGGGCATTTCCTTATTGCTCATGGTACTGTCTGGTTATTTCCTAAAGCCCAAATGTTTTCTCCTTTGTAACTTAAAGAACCATGTGACCTATTAAATTATATAACTTAGCTCTTTCAAATAAGGGGTCATGTGTATCTCTGTGGTACTCATAATTTGTATTTTCCACCGCTCACCTCCCTACAGCGCTGCTATTACAGGTTTTCAAAAACCCGGCGTTAGCAGGCAATACGGCAGCGTTGAGCTCCATACCACACACAAATACCAGCGCTGCGGTGAGCTGGTTTTACGTGCTCTTGCACGATTTCCCCATAGACATTAATGGGGAGAGCCTGCTAAAAAAAATCCTAACAGCTGCAATAACGGAGCGTAAAGCTCTGTAACGCAGCCCCATTGATTCCTATGGGGAAAGAAAAGTTATGTTTACACCTAACACCCTAACATAAACCCAGAGTCTAAACACCCCTAATCTGCCGCCCCCAACATCGCTGACACCTACATTATACTTATTAACCCCTAATCTGCTGCCCCAACATCGGCGCCACCTACATTACACTTATTAACCCCTAATCTGCCACTCTTAACATTGCTGCCACCTACATTATACTTATTAACCCCTAATCTGCTTCCCCTAACATCGCTGCCACCTACCTACACTTATTAACTTATCTTCCGCCCCCAACGTCGCCGCCACTATCCTAAAGTTATTGACCCCTAAACTTAACCCTAAGTCTAACCCTAACACCCACTAACTTGAACATAATTAAAATAAATCTAAATAAAAATTACAATTAATACCTAAATAATTGCTATTTAAAACTAAATAAATACTTACCTAACTAAATTACAAAAAAAAACTAAATTACACAAAATAAAAAAGAAATTATTAAATATTTAAACTAATAACACCTAATCTAAATAAAAAGCCCCCCCCAAAATAAAAACAAAAACCTAGCCTAAACTAAACTGCCAATAGACCCTTAAAAAAAGCACTAACCCCCGAAGATCCACTTACAGTTTTTTTAGTGTTAGGTTTTATTAAGGGTTTATTGGGTGAGTTTTATTTTTAGATTAGGGTTTGGGCTGGAAAAGAGCTAAATGCCCTTTTAAGGGCAATGCCCATCCAAATGCCCTTTTCAGGGCAATGGGGAGCTTAGGTTTTTTAGATAGGATTTTATTTGGGGGGTTTGGTTGTGTGGGTGGTGGGTTTTACTGTTGAGGAGTTGTTTGTATTTTTGGTTACAGGTTAAAGAGCTGATTTCTTTGGGGCAATGCCCCGTAAAAGGCCCTTTTAAGGGCTATTGGCAGTTTAGTTTAGGCTATGTTTTTTTTATTTTGGGGGGATTTTTTTATTTTGATAGGGCTATTAGATTAGGTGTAATTAGTTAAAATATTTGATAATTCCTTTTTTATTTTGTGTAATTTTTTTGTAATTTAGTTAATTGTATTTAATTAATGTAATGTATTTAATTGTAGTGTAAGGTTAGGTGCTAGTGTAAGACAGGTTAGGTTTTATTTTACAGGTAAATTTGTATTTATTTTAGTTAGGTAGTTAGTAAATAGTTAATAACTATTTACTAACTAGTCTACCTAGTTAAAATAAATACAAACTTGCCTGTGAAATAAAAATAAAACCTAAGATAGATACAATGTAACTATTAGTTATATTGTAGCTAGCTTAGGGTTTATTTTATAGGTAAGTATTTAGTTTTAATTAGGAAGTATTTAGTTAATGATAGCAATATTTATTTCAATTTATTTAAATTATATTACAGTTAGTGGGTGTTAGGGTTACACTTAGGGTTAGATTTAAGGGTTTATAACTTTAGTATAGTGGCAGTGATTTTGGGGGCAGCAGATTAGGGGTTAATAACAGTAATGTAGGTTGCGTCAATGTTAGGGACAGCAGATTAGGGGTTAATAATATTTAACTAGTGTTTGCGATGCGGGAGTACGGCGGTTTTGGGGTTAATATGTTTACTCTAGTGGTGGCTATGTCGGGAGAAGCAGATTAGGGGTTATAATTTTATTTTAGTGTTTGCGATGTGGGAGGGCCTCGGTTTAGGGGTTAATAGGTAGTTTATGGGTGTTAGTGTACTTTTTAGCACTTTAGTTATGAGTTTTATGTTACGGATTTGTAACATAAAAGCCATAACTACTGACTTTCACTTTTTGGCCGGAGAGGCAAACTCATAATACCTGCGTTGTGGAAGTCCATTGAAAAAGGACTTTTTGAAAGCTGCAGTAGTTACATTGCGTTACGGCCAAAAAAGTGTGCGGTACAGATATACCTGCAAGACTCGTAATACCAGCAGTAAAAAGCAGCGTTATGGCTCTTTTTCACTCATAACGCAAAACTCGTAATCTAGCTGTATGTTTCTTTTTTGACAAGCACTAACGTCTTCACTTTTGCTTTATTAAATTCCTTCTCATTTAACCCTTTCCGGTCCTATACATTTTCACTTTAGTGTGTCAGTAGGTCTTATTTAAAGGGACACTGAACCCAAATTTTCATGATTGAGACAGAGCATGCAATTTTAATCAACTTTCTATTTTACTCCTATTATCAATCTTTCTTCATTATCTTGTTATCTTTATTTGAAAAAGAAGGCATCTTAGCTTTTTTTTTTATTCAGACTCTGGACAGCACTTTTTTATTGGTGGATGAATTTATCCACCAATCAGCAAGGACAACCCAGGTTGTTCACCAAAAATGGGCCGGCATCTAAACTTACATTCTTGCATTTCAAATAAAGATACCAAGAGAACGAAGAACATTTGATAATAGGAGTAAATTACAAAGTTGCTTAAATATTCATGCTCTATCTGAATCACAAAAGAAAAAATGTGCCCTTACTGCTCTGTATCCTCAGGAATCTGCAGCCTATACTACTCACTCAGTGTATCCACAGGAGTTGTGCTGCTCCCTGTATTTATACTATACTGTTCTTTATCCGCAGGAGTCTACAGCATATGTTCCCCACAATGTAAATAATCAGTATATTTCAGCATGCACAATAGCCAGTAAAGTTCTTACCATAGGGAGATCCTGTCCTTGGGATACTGCAGCCTATCCACAGCCCCCAGCACTTCGGGCAGGGAGCTCTCTGCATTTCTCGCAATAAGGACAGTGGGAGGCCGAAAAGGCGACTCAGGGTTCCAATGCTTCTCCATAAAGTAACCCACAGTGAGCCTAAGAAATAGCGAGAAGAGCAGTACTTTTTTTACATCCCTCCAGTGTCACGAGGCCTGACATGATGCCTGCGCTTAACCAAGAGGGAAGGTGCGCTACCACTCACTTTAGAGGGAAGTTCCCAGGGAACATTAGTTGACAGTGATGTAAGAAGTGATGGGCGGTTCTGTCAGGAGCGATGCGGCTATTGAAATAGCCGAGCGGCAGGGGAGACAGATTTCTACGGGAAGAATATTCTAATTAGTTAATATATGGCCGCGGTAGTTCCACCCCTGTGTACAGCTGTCAGAGTTGGCAGCTATGTCTCATCATCAGATGATCTAATCGTCTCCATCTGTACATTATGCAGATGACGATCTACTTCCGTGTCTCCCCTGTGAAAAGTCATGTCGGAATATAGCCGACATTGGACTGCAAGCAGTAAAACCCTTTGTCAAATGGATTCCGACATAGGACCGGAAAGGGTTAACCTCTTTTTAAGCATATTAGCCTGAATATATAAATCATTATTTAACACTTATTTTTGTATAAATACATTTAATCAGGACAAAATGCTTGTTCTGATCTACATATTTAAATGTAAATATTTTAAATACATCTTCTACTTCTTCCATTTTAATTAAAATAGCTAAAATTACATTTATAACTGCTTCACTTTATAATGAAGAATAAAAACTAAAATTTAATTTAGGTAATTAAAAATGTATTGAAAGATTCTAAAGTGTTCTTCTAGATTATGAAAACATCATCTATATATCTTTTAGTAGTAAATCATAAAAACAGTAAATTGTAAAAAAAAATTGCAATTAGATTAAATATATTTTTCAGTCTGAAAAAGTCCAAATTAGCAAAAATATAAGCAAAATATGGTCTTATTAATGTACCTATTGCTGTAAAATATTGATAGACGTTCCCATCGATCATAAAATAATCTTTAAAATGTATCTCATGCAATAAATTAAAATAACATTATGGTGAAGGCAAATTCTGCAAATTGTAGTATTTTATGAACTACGCTTAAACCATTTTTATTACCTATTGCACAATAAAGATGTGATATAGAATTCTGAAAGGATTGGATATTATGGATTTTGGGATAATGTTAAAAATAGAAAGAAAAACAAAACATTCATTCCAAGAAAATAAAACTCATCTCATTTAATTATTGTCTTTATAATGCTAGATTTTATAGACTTTAAAAAGGATAATATTTGAAGATCATATAATATTATTTGTCTGCAAGACAGAGGGATTCATATAGATAGTGATCTGCATAACTAAAAATAGTGTGCTTTTATAAAATTATGCCATACATCAGATTCAAAAATATATATTAAACCACTGGTGCAAAATCTCAAATGACATATAACCAACCAAAAACAACCTGGTAGAGAGAAAATAACGCCCTATAAAAAGGAAGGAATTCAGCTGTTTTTTTTAATAACTTTATTACGTTGAACAAAAAATAATTCTATGATACATTTAGGGAATGTTTACACTGTTGTTGAAAAATTTTAGATAAAATATTAATAATTTTGACTGTTGTAGAGTGTTTGCAGTACCTGTTTTTTTTTGTAGGTTTATAGATCTTTCTTTCCTTACTAGCTCCGTGTATAAGTTCACGTTCCTTTCTACTATTCAAATAAAAAAAAATCTGTGTTTTGCATTTTTTACACTAATAAACATAATGATTGATTCTCGTAAACTATGCCATTAGATACGGCTTTGATTTTGCTAAAGTTAAATACAAATCAATTACTAATGCATAACCTTTTTTCTTACCTTTTTTAGAGAGGCACAGTCTAAGATATTTTGTCACCACAACCTCTGTACCTATTCCTGGGCTGCCTATGTTCTCCATTGTTGGAAGCATCGATGACATGCCACTTGGGAGATACTCTAGTGAAACGGGTCAGGCTCAGCCTTTTTATAAATGGATGGAAAAGAAAATTAAACCTGAACACTGGAAAGAGATGAATAAAATAGCCCAATACTTTGAAAGCTATCACAAAAATTTTATAGGTTTGTTAAAAGCTCTGTTTAACCAGACAACTGGTAAGTGTAACACAAAGAAATAGGATGTTAGTAATTTATAAGGTAACTTTCATTAGCCAAAATAACACAGCCAATAAGATTACTGTGGACTGATTGGCCATTTTTTGTTATAGGTTGACATTAAACAGATCTCCACCTCAATACTTAACATTATATATTAATAGAAGTGCCAATCGAACCCAACTGATAAATGAAACCCTGTATGAAAGGTTGGCGATCCAATGCAGGTCCTAGAGTAGGGGTCAGAGTTAGGTCAGTGAGAGGAGTTGGGGAAAGAAAAGCTCCTGCCCTCCCTCCAGAATTTTTTTAGGTAGATTTTCACAGCCACGTGGTTGGGTGCTTGCGCTTTTGGTATAAATATTGTGGTTGGGTGCTGGTTCCTCCTGGGTCATAGGAAAGAAAAATTGAGTTGAAAGGGAGTGCCTGGCTCTATGCCAGAGGAAGGTACTTGAGAAATTTAAATAGATGGCAAACACTTTTGGGTGGTTATAATTAGCTTTATAAGCTTTATATGTTATTTTACATAAATAATACATAAAGACCTGTTTGACTTTGCTAACATAAGATTGTTATCCACCTGTAAATGTAAACTGAACGGGTAAGATGCAGTATCTAAGGTACTTTGTCCTCTTTAATTTTAAACACAGTATATAGGACAATTAAACTTGACTTAAAGTTACAAACCTGTTTACCGTACATTTCATTGTCTCATCATGAGTCATTATACTAAGACATGTCTACTGTTTCCACAAATTGGAATCAATTGGTTATCTCAATGCCAAGAACGCTTTATATCTAACTGAACCAATGCCGAAAATACTCTGACCTTCTTATACCACTTTTTCCCCATAAATTTAAAACATAAAACAATCAACAACAACCACCTCTTTTCCGTATGACACCAAAATTTGACTAAACTTTGTCTCCTCAACTAACTATGCTATGTTAGATGTATATCTAGTTCCCTGCCCTCAAGACTTTTCAAAGTTAAATTGCCATCTTCCTCGTAGGTTCTCTTAAAAAATAAAAATGGAGTTTATGAAAATAAATATGATTTGCTTTTGCTGGCAGTTAGGTTTTGCCTTGTATGTGCCCTTTAATCCCTTTAAGACTAGTTATCAGTGAATTGGTTACCCCAAGCATCTCCCATCTAGTTTGAAAGGATTTTTGTGGTTTATTATTATTATTAATGGATTTGTATATTGGTGACACAAAGAACCAAAGAACAATTTTCCAAAGTTGTCAATTGCAGTCTTCTTCCAGGAGCCATATAATGAATCTGTAGATAATTATATCTATTAGTGGAAGGAATATCAAATGTATCATCCCCTGCATCATATAAATGCTTTGATGTTGTTAATGCAATAGAACCAGTGTTATATCTTAAGCCTATTCTCTTTTTAAATTTTTCCTTATAAAACTCTTACATTTCTAAATCAGGGGCCTAGAGTCAAAATTTAAAATAAGTTCATACAGAAAGAGAGGCATTCTTCCAGGAACGAACAGCAGCTCAGTAGCTTGTTCTATTGCATGGTCACCATCATTTTATTTCTTATATTATCATATTTTTCCTTGTGTAATTACATTGTGAATTGCATATAACCTCAGTAATATGTGTATTCTATATTTTTCATGCAGAAAACAACATTCTCCAGGTAAAGCTTGAATGTGAATTGCATAACGATGGAACCATTAATGGAGGTGAAGAGTTTGGTTACGATGGGAAGGAAATCATTGTATTTGATAAAAAGAGACTGGTTTTTATTCCATTGACACAAGAGGCTCAGATAATAACACAGAGGTGGAACGTTAATCCAGGTTCAGCGGAAAGACATAAAGCTTTAATTGAGCACCACTGCATAAAGTGGATGAAGACGTACTTCAGCCATGGGAACAATACACTGGAGAGGAAAGGTTAGATAACACATGTAATGTTTTCTAGTTACTAGTTTCAGTATTAGTTATTTAAAAGGACATTAACACAAAATTTTCTTTCATGAATCAGATAGAGCATACAATTTTAAGCTTTTCAGTTTACATCTATCAGATTGTCTTAAATTTTCTTTTTATCCTTTGCTGAAGGAGCCTAGAAATACACTACTGGGAACAGTTCTCGAACAGAATCCGGACTGACAGAATGCTGAAGCACATTTGTCCGTCAGATATATGTCTGAGAGACTATGTTCCAAGTTCGGCCGAGGGCAAATATGCTCCAGAGTGTTCTAATCAGAGCCTTGGGCGCCACAACTGCCTCTGGGAACCTAACCATGCGTCCCACCCACACGTCTTGTGGATCTATGTCTGGGTAAAACTGTATCTTTATCTATCTATCTCCTGGCTAGACTGTTATCTGTCAGCCATTTGTCTATCAGAATATTATCTGGCACACAAATGACAGTCAGACAAATGTCCATCGGATAACAGTCCGGCCATGACTGGGAACTAGCTGATCACATTAGGTGAGACAATAACAAGAGGCATTTATGTGCAGTCACCAATCAGCAGCTAGCTGCTCCTAAATCTAGTTATGCTTTTCAAGAAAGGATACCAAGGGAATATAGAAACTTAGATAATAGAAGTAAAAATAAAAATTTTTTAAAATTGCATGTTCTATCTTAATCATGAAAGTTTAATTTTGAATCTCATGTCTATCTTGTGTTTGGTCTATAATTGACATAAAAGTGAAGTTCTTAAAAGTATCTGCTCCTACATATAAAGCATTTTTTCCCCAAACAAGATCTTATTCTTTATGCCGTATTCACTAAAAGCCCATTCAGTTCTTAATTCTTTAGTGAGTCAACTATAGGAACAGTGAATATGAAGCGGTTGATAACTTTTCTTTATACCCTTATGTTCAAGTTGATTCAATGATTCCTTCTATTCTTCTACAAATAAAGATGCTAAAAAAAAAAAGTTTTTGCAAATTGTTTTCTCCATACTGATGAGTTTCTGATTATCAAGCCCCAAGAAAATGTTATAATTAATGTGAACTGGAAAGTTGTTTCATATTGCAAGCCCTATTTGAATCATGAAAGTTTAATATTGATTTTACACTAGAACCTGAATGTTCAAGGCAACAGTTCATTCTAACAGGAGTATGCATGGCTATAAAACATTCTCACTTATACTTCACTAGTACACAATATGGATTTTAGTCAAAGTCATCTTTGAAACTTGGCCAAAGCACCATTTGCTTTTCTAGAGATGGTTTGGACTACTTTAGTAACGAACCATTAAAAAACAGGATTTTCTGCTTACTGTAAAATGCTCTTCTTTACATTCTGAGTGACATTGAACAACCTCCCATCCGTGGCTCCGATCTCTATTACACAATGTGGCTCTTTCACCAGGCTAGAGTATAAAACTGGACATAGAAAAGAGTGAGCAAGTTGAGGAGGAATCTTAGCTCAAATATCTGTTTGGAGCAGTTTGCTATTAACAGATTAGCAAAGAATCTTCTCCTGATTTATTTCACATAGAACATGAAGAAAGAGATTTAACTTTACATAAAAAATAGTATTTATTTTCAGGGGAGGGAGGAGAGGATGGTCTAACAGATGTAATGGGGGGTAGTTATCAACGTGTCAACTTTCCTGCCTTCGCCGGCCCAATACGCCCGCCTAAGCTCGCCTCACATCGCCGCCGCGGACCTGAAAAAATTCGCCTAAGTTATCAAGTAAAGCTGTCAAAAAGCCGCGGGGCGATGAGCAGCGGACTGTGAGAGTTATCACTCATCCGATCTCGCTGCTCTTCGGCTGTTTGACAGCTTTCTTGCTAGCCTGTCACTAAGCACTCACACTAAACTACACTGTTCTACCCCCTATACCGGCGCCCCCGGCACCCCCGGAGCCCCCCGCAACTAAATAAAGTTACTAACCCCTAAACCGCCACTCCTAGACCCCCGCCGTAAGTCTTATAAATGTATTAACCCCTAAACCGCCGCTCCCGGACACCGCTGCCACCTACATTATACCTAGTAACCCCTATCCTGCCCCCCCTATACCATCGCCCTCTATAATAAAGTTATTAACCCCTATCCTGCTGATCCCGCACCTCGCCGCAAATAAATAAATAGTTTAACCCCTAAACCGCCGCTCCCTGAACCCGCCGCAACCTATATTAAATTTATTAACCCCTATCCTGCCCCCCCTACACCGTCACCACCTATAATAAATGTATTAACCCCTATCCTGCCCCCCACTACACCGCCGCCACTGTAATAAAATTATTAACCCCTAAACCTAAGTCTAACACTAACCCTAACACCCCCCTAACTTAAATATTAATTAAATAAATCTAAATAATATTTTTATTATTAACTAAGTTAATCCTATTTAAAACTAAATACTTACCTATAAAATAAACCCTAATATAGCTACAATATAAATAATAATTATATTGTAGCTATCTTAGGATTTATTTTTATTTTACAGGTACCTTTCAATTTATTTTAACTAGGTACAATAGCTATTAAATAGTTATTAACCATTTAATAGCTTACCTAGCTAAAATAAAGAGAAATGTACCTGTAAACTAAAAACTAACCTAAGTTACAATTACACCTAACACTACACTATACTTTAATAAATTATTCCTATTTAAAACTAAATACTTACCTGTAAAATAAACCCTAAGGCCTAGATTTGGAGTTTGGCGGTAGCCGTGAAAACCAGCGTTAGAGGCTCCTAACGCTGGTTTTAGGCTAACTCCGGTATTTGGAGTCACTCAAAATAGGGTCTAACGCTCACTTTTCAGCCGCGACTTTTCCATACCGCAGATCCCCTTACGTCAATTGCGTATCCTATCTTTTCAATGGGATCTTTCTAACTCCGGTATTTAGAGTCGTGTCTGAAGTGAGCGTTAGACATCTAACGACAAAACTCCAGCCGCCGGAAAAAAGTCAGTAGTTAAGAGCTTTCTGGGCTAACGCCGGTTCATAAAGCTCTTAACTACTGTACTCTAAAGTACACTAACACCCATAAACTACCTATGTACCCCTAAACCGAGGTCCCCCCACATCGCCGCCACTCGATTAAATTTTTTTAACCCCTAATCTGCCAACCGCCACCTACGTTATACTTATGTACCCCTAATCTGCTGCCCCTAACACCGCCGACCCCTGTATTATATTTATTAACCCCTAATCTGCCCCCCACAACTTCGCCAGCTACCTACAATAATTAACCCCTAATCTGCCTACCGCAAAGCGCCGCCAGCTAAGTTATCCCTATGTACCCCTAATCTGCTGCCCCTAACACCGCCGACCCCTGTATTATATTTATTAACCCCTAATCTGCCCCCCACAACGTCACCGCCAGCTACCTACAATAATTAACCCCTAATCTGCCGACCGCAAAGCGCCGCCACCTACATTATAGCTATGTACCCCTAATCTGCTGCCCCTAACACCGCCGACCCCTATATTATATTTATTAACCCCTAATCTGCCCCCCTCAACGTCGCCCCCACCTGCCTACACTTATTAACCCCTAATCTGCCGAGCGGACCGCACCGCTACTTTAATAAAGTTATTAACCCCTAATCCGCCTCACTAACCCTATAATAAATAGTATTAACCCCTAATCTGCCCTCCCTAACATCACCGACACCTAACTTCAATTATTAACCCCTAATCTGCCGACCGGAGCTCACCGCTATTCTAATAAATGTATTAACCCCTAAAGCTAAGTCTAACCCTAACACTAACACCCCCCTAAATTAAATATAATTTTAATCTAACGAAATTAATTAACTCTTATTAAATAAAGTATTCCTATTTAAAGCTAAATACTTACCTGTAAAATAAACCCTAATATAGCTACAATATAAATTATAATTACATTGTAGCTATCTTAGGATTTATATTTATTTTACAGGTAACTTTGTATTTATTTTAGCTAGTTAGAATAGTTATTAAATAGTTATTAACTATTTAATAACTACCTAGCTAAAAGAAATACAAAATTACCTGTAAAAGTTACAATTAAACCTAACACTACACTATCATTACATTAATTAAATATATTAACTACAAATAACTACAATTAAATACAATTACATAAACTAACTAAAGTACAAAAAATAAAAAAAATAAGTTATAAACATTTAAAAAAAATATTACAACAATTTTAAGCTACTTACACCTAATCTAAGCCCCCTAATAAAATAACAAACCCCCCCAAAATAAAAAAATGCCCTACCCTATTCTACATTAAAAAAGTTCAAAGCTCTTTTACCTTACCAGCCCTTAAAAGGGCCTTTTGTGGGGGCATGCCCCAAAGAATTCAGCTCTTTTGCCTGTAAAAGAAAAATACAACCCCCCCAACATTAAAACCCACCACCCACATACCCCTAATCTAACCCAAACCCCCCTTAAAATAACCTAACACTAATCCCCTGAAGATCATCCTACCTTGAGTCGTCTTCACTCAACCGAGCAGTGATGGAACCGAAGAGGACATCCGGAGCGGCAGAAGTGATCATCCAAGGGGCGCTGAAGAAATCTTCCATCCGATGAAGTGATCCTCCAAGCGGCGCTGAAGAAATCTTCCATCCGGGCGAGGTCATCTTCCAAGAGGCGCTGAAGAAGTCTTCTATCCGGGCGAGGTCATCTTCCAAGCCGGGTCTTGAATCTTAATCCCGCCGACGCGGAACATCCTTCTTTCCCGACGGACTACCGACGAATGAAGGCTCCTTTAAGGGACGTCATCCAAGATGGCTTCCCTTCAATTCCGATTGGCTGATAGGATTCTATCAGCCAATCGGAATTAAGGTAGGAAAAATCTGATTGGCTGATTGAATCAGCCAATCAGATTCAAGTTCAATCCGATTGGCTGATCCAGTCAGCCAATTAGATTGAGCTCGCATTCTATTGGCTGTTCCGATCAGCCAATAGAATGCGAGCTCAATCTAATTGGCTGACTGGATCAGCCAATCGGATTGAACTTGAATCTGATTGGCTGATTCAATCAGCCAATCAGATTTTTCCTACCTTAATTCCGATTGGCTGATAGAATCCTATCAGCCAATAGGAATTGAAGGGACGCCATCTTGGATGACGTCCCTTAAAGGAGCCTTCATTTGTCGGTAGTCCGTTGGGAAAGAAGGATGTTCCGCATCGGCGGGATGAAGATTCAAGTCCCGGCTTGGAAGATGACCTCGCCCGGATAGAAGACTTCTTCAGCGCCTCTTGGAAGATGACCTCGCCCGGATGGAAGATTTCTTCAGCGCCGCTTGGAGGATCACTTCATCGGATGGAAGATTTCTTCAGCGCCCCTTGGATGATCACTTCTGCCGCTCCGGATGTCCTCTTCGGTTCCATCACTGCTCGGTTGAGTGAAGACGACTCAAGGTAGGATGATCTTCAGGGGATTAGTGTTAGGTTATTTTAAGGGGGGTTTGGGTTAGATTAGGGGTATGTGGGTGGTGGGTTTTAATGTTAGGGGGGTTGTATTTTTCTTTTACAGGCAAAAGAGCTGAATTCTTTGGGGCATGCCCCCACAAAAGGCCCTTTTAAGGGCTGGTAAGGTAAGAGAGCTTTGAACTTTTTTAATGTAGAATAGGGTAGGGCATTTTTTTTATTTTGGGGGGGTTTTTTATTTTATTAGGGGGCTTAGATTAGGTGTAAGTAGCTTAAAATTGTTGTACTTATTTTTTTTATTTTTTGTAACTTAGCTTTTTTTTTTGTACTTTAGTTAGTTTATGTAATTGTATTTAATTGTAGTTATTTGTAGTTAATTTATTTAATTAATGTAATGATAGTGTAGTGTTAGGTTTAATTGTAACTTAGGTTAGGATTTATTTTACAGGTAATTTTGTATTTCTTTTAGCTAGGTAGTTATTAAATAGTTAATAACTATTTAATAACTATTCTAACTAGCTAAAATAAATACAAAGTTACCTGTAAAATAAATATAAATCCTAAGACCTAGATTTGGAGTTCGGCGGTAGCCGTGAAAACCAGCGTTAGAGGCTCCTAACGCTGGTTTTAGGCTACCGCCGGTATTTAGAGTCATGTAGGTAAGGGTCTAACGCTCACTTTTCAGCCGCGACTTTTCCATACCGCAGATCCCCCTACGCCATTTGCGTATCCTATCTTTTCAATGGGATCTTCCTAACTCCGGTATTTAGAGTCGTTTCTGCAGTGAGCGTTAGAGCTCTAACGACAAGATTCCAGCCGCAGAAAAAAAGCAGGAGTTAAGAGCTTTCTGGCTAACGCCGGTTTATAAAGCTCTTAACTACTGTACCCTAAAGTACACTAACACCCATAAACTACCTATGTACCCCTAAACCGAGCTCCCCCCACATCGCCGCCACTCGATTAAAATTTTTAACCCCTAATCTGCCGACCGCCACCTACGTTATACTTATGTACCCCTAATCTGCTGCCCCTAACACCGCCGACCCCTATATTATATTTATTAACCCCTAACTTGCCCCCCACAACGTCGCCGCAAGCTACTTAAAATAATTAACCCCTAATCTTCCGACCGCAAATCGCCGCCACCTACGTTATCCCTATGTACCCCTAATCTGCTGCCCCTAACCCCCGCCGACCCCTATATTACATTTATTAACCCCTAATCTGCCCCCCTCAACGTCGCCGACACCTGCCTACACTTATTAACCCCTAATCTGCCGAGCGGACCTGAGCGCTACTATAATAAAGTTATTAAGCCCTAATCCGCCTCACTAACCCTATCATAAATAGTATTAACCCCTAATCTGCCCTCCCTAACATCGCCGACACTTAACTTCAATTATTAACCCCTAATCTTCCGATCGGAGCTCACCGCTATTCTAATAAATGTATTAACCCCTAAAGCTAAGTCTAACCCTAACCCTAACACCCCCCTAACTTAAATATAATTTACATCTAACGAAATTAATTAACTCTTATTAAATAAATTAATCCTATTTAAAGCTAAATACTTACCTGTAAAATAAACCCTAATATAGCTACAATATAAATTATAATTATATTATAGCTATTTTAGGATTAATATTTATTTTACAGGCAACTTGGTATTTATTTTAACTAGGTACAATAGCTATTAAATAGTTAAGAACTATTTAATAGTTACCTAGTTAAAATATTTACAAAATTACCTGTAAAATAAATCCTAACCTAAGATATAATTAAACCTAACACTACCCTATCAATAAAATAATTAAATAAACTACCTACAATTACCTACAATTAACCTAACACTACACTATCAATAAATTAAATAAACACAATTGCTACAAATAAATACAATTAAATAAACTAGCTAAAGTACAAAAAATAAAAAAGAACTAAGTTACAGAAAATAAAAAAATATTTACAAACATAAGAAAAATATTACAACAATTTTAAACTAATTACACCTACTCTAAGCCCCCTAATAAAATAACAAAGCCCCCCAAAATAAAAAATTCACTACCCTATTCTAAATAAAAAAAGTTACAAGCTCTTTTACCTTACCAGCCCTGAACAGGGCCCTTTGCGGGGCATGCCCCAAGAAGTTCAGCTCTTTTGCCTGTAAAAAAACACATACAATACCCCCCCCCCCCAACATTACAACCCACCACCCACATACCCCTAATCTAACCCAAACCCCCCTTAAATAAACCTAACACTAATCCCCTGAAGATCTTCCTACCTTGTCTTCACCATCCAGGTATCACCGATCGGTCCTGGCTCCGATATCTTCATCCAACCCAAGCGGGGGCTAGACATCCACTGAAGAAGTCCAGAAGAGGGTCCAAAGTCTTCCTCCTATCCGGCAAGAAGAGGACATCCGGACCGGCAAACATCTTCTCCAAGCGGCATCTTCTATCTTCTTCCATCCGGAGCGAAGCGGCAGGATCCTGAAGACCTCCAGCGCGGAACGTCCATCCGGCCCGACGACTGATCGACGAATGACTGTTCCTTTAAGGGACGTCATCCAAGATGGCGTCCCTCGAATTCCGATTGGCTGATAGGATTCTATCAGCCAATCGGAATTAAGGTAGGAATTTTCTGATTGGCTGATGGAATCAGCCAATCAGAATCTAGTTCAATCCGATTGGCTGATCCAATCAGCCAATCAGATTGAGCTCGCATTCTATTGGCTGATCGGAACAGCCAATAGAATGCGAGCTCAATCTGATTGGCTGATTGGATCAGCCAATCGGATTGAACTAGATTCTGATTGGCTGATTCCATCAGCCAATCAGAAAATTCCTACCTTAATTCCGATTGGCTGATAGAATCCTATCAGCCAATCGGAATTCGAGGGACGCCATCTTGGATGACGTCCCTTAAAGGAACAGTCATTCGTCGATCAGTCGTCGGGCCGGATGGACGTTCCGCGCTGGAGGTCTTCAGGATCCTGCCGCTTCGCTCCGGATGGAAGAAGATAGAAGATGCCGCTTGGAGAAGATGTTTGCCGGTCCGGATGTCCTCTTCTTGCCGGATAGGAGGAAGACTTTGGACCCTCTTCTGGACTTCTTCAGTGGATGTCTAGCCCCCGCTTGGGTTGGATGAAGATATCGGAGCCAGGACCGATCGGTGATACCTGGATGGTGAAGACAAGGTAGGAAGATCTTCAGGGGATTAGTGTTAGGTTTATTTAAGGGGGGTTTGGGTTAGATTAGGGGTATGTGGGTGGTGGGTTGTAATGTTGGGGGGGGGGGTATTGTATGTGTTTTTTTACAGGCAAAAGAAAAGAGCTGAACTTCTTGGGGCATGCCCCGCAAAGGGCCCTGTTCAGGGCTGGTAAGGTAAAAGAGCTTGTAACTTTTTTTATTTAGAATAGGGTAGTGAATTTTTTATTTTGGGGGGCTTTGTTATTTTATTAGGGGGCTTAGAGTAGGTGTAATTAGTTTAAAATTGTTGTAATATTTTTCTTATGTTTGTAAATATTTTTTTATTTTCTGTAACTTAGTTCTTTTTTATTTTTTGTACTTTAGCTAGTTTATTTAATTGTATTTATTTGTAGAAATTGTGTTTATTTAATTTATTGATAGTGTAGTGTTAGGTTAATTGTAGGTAATTGTAGGTAGTTTATTTAATTATTTTATTGATAGGGTAGTGTTAGGTTTAATTATATCTTAGGTTAGGATTTATTTTACAGGTAATTTTGTAAATATTTTAACTAGGTAACTATTAAATAGTTCTTAACTATTTAATAGCTATTGTACCTAGTTAAAATAAATACCAAGTTGCCTGTAAAATAAATATTAATCCTAAAATAGCTATAATATAATTATAATTTATATTGTAGCTATATTAGGGTTTATTTTACAGGTAAGTATTTAGCTTTAAATAGGATTAATTTATTTAATAAGAGTTAATTTATTTCGTTAGATGTAAATTATATTTAAGTTAGGGGGGTGTTAGGGTTAGGGTTAGACTTAGCTTTAGGGGTTAATACATTTATTAGAATAGCGGTGAGCTCCGATCGGAAGATTAGGGGTTAATAATTGAAGGTAGGTGTCGGCGATGTTAGGGAGGGCAGATTAGGGGTTAATACTATTTATGATAGGGTTAGTGAGGCGGATTAGGGGTTAATAACTTTATTATAGTAGCGCTCAGGTCCGCTCGGCAGATTAGGGGTTAATAAGTGTAGGCAGGTGTCGGCGACGTTGTGGGGGGCAGATTAGGGGTTAATAAATATAACATAGGGGTCGGCGATGTTAGGGCAGCAGATTAGGGGTACATAGGGATAACGTAGGTGGCGGCGGTTTACGGAGCGGCAGATTAGGGGTTAAAAGTGTAATGCAGGGGTCAGCGATAGCGGGGGCGGCAGAATAGGGGTTAATAAGTGTAAGGTTAGGGGTGTTTAGACTCGGGGTACATGTTAGGGTGTTAGGTGCAGACGTAGGAAGTGTTTTCCCATAGGAAACAATGGGGCTGCGTTAGGAGCTGAACGCGGCTTTTTTGCAGGTGTTAGGTTTTTTTTCAGCTCAAACAGCCCCATTGTTTCCTATGGGAGAATCGTGCACGAGCACGTTTTTGAGGCTGGCCGCGTCCGTAAGCAACTCTGGTATCGAGAGTTGCATTTGCGGTAAAAATGCTCTACGCTCCTTTTTTGGAGCCTAACGCAGCATTTTTTTGGACTCTCGATACCAGAGTTAATTTTATGGTGCGGCCAGAAAAAAACCCGCGGAGCGTTAACAGCCCTTTTACCGCCGAACTCCAAATCTAGGCCTAAGATAGCTACAATGTAATTATTAATTATATTGTAGCTATCTTAGGGTTTATTTTACAGGTAAGTATTTAGTTTTAAATAGGAATAATTTATTAAAGTATAGTGTAGTGTTAGGTGTAATTGTAACTTAGGTTAGTTTTTAGTTTACAGTTACATTTCTCTTTATTTTAGCTAGGTAAGCTATTAAATAGTTAATAACTATTTAATAGCTAATTGTACCTAGTTAAAATAAATTGAAAGGTACCTGTAAAATAAAAATAAATCCTAAGATAGCTACAATATAATTATTATTTATATTGTAGCTATATTAGGGTTTATTTTAAAGGTAAGTATTTAGTTTTAAATAGGATTAATTTAGTTCATAATAGAAATATGATTTAGATTTATTTAATTAATATTTAAGTTAGGGGGGTGTTAGGGTTAGTGTTAGACTTAGGTTTAGGGGTTAATCATTTTATTGCAGTGGCGGCGGTGTAGTGGGGGGCAGGATAGGGGTTAATAAATGTATTATAGGTGGCGACGGTGTAGGGGGGGCAGATTAGGGGTTAATAAATTTAATATAGGTTGCGGCAGGGTCAGGGAGCGGCGGTTTAGGGGTTAAACTATTTATTTGCGGCGAGTTGCGGGATCTGCAGGATAGGGGTTAATAACTTTATTATAGAGGGCGGCGGTATAGGGGGGCAGGATAAGGGGTTACTAGGTATAATGTAGGTGGCGGTGGGCTCCGGGAGAGGCAGTTTAGGGGTTAATATGTATAGAGTAGCTTGCGGTGGGCTCCGGGAGCGGCGGTTTAGGGGTTAACATATTTATTATAGTGGCGGTGGGCTCCGGGAGCGGCGGTTTAGGGAGTAATAACTTTATTTAGTTGCGGCGGTGTAGGGGGGACAGATTAGTGGTGTTTAGACTCGGGGTACATGTTAGGGTGTTAGGTGTAGACAGCTCCCATAGGAATCAATGGGATGTCTGGCAGCAGCGAACTTGTACTTTCGCTATGGTCAGACTCCCATTGATTCCTATGGGATCCGCCGCCTCCAGGGTGGCGGTTTGAAAACCAGGTACGCTGGGCCGTAAAAGTGCCGAGCGTACCTGCTAGTTTTTTGATAACTAGCAAAAGTAGTCAGATTGTGCCGCACTTGTGTGCGGAACATCTGGAGTGACGTAAGAATCGATCTGTGTCAGACTGAGTCCGGCGGATCGAAGTTTACGTCACAAAATTCTACTTTTGCCGGTCTCTAGCCTTTGATAACTAAGGCGAATCAGCCTCGCCACAAATACGCTGCGGAATTCCAGCGTATTTGAGGTTGACGGCTTGATAACTACCCCCCAATGTGTGGTGTGGTGTAGGTGGACACAATAAAATGAGAAGAGGGTGAAGAAACATTCAAGGCAAGGCATGGACCTTTTCTTTTATTTCAGTTGACCCCTGGAAACAGTCTAATGGGGGCCAGGCCCTAATTTTCATTCTGTATCCTGACCTGGTTCCTAATATATGTTAAGCTCTGAGCTATAGGAAGTTTAACATTAATTATATAGAAATCAAGCATTTCTAGTTGATTGAAATGTAAAGATTGTTTATTCAATCAATGTATTAGTAAAACCCAGTAAGGTATTGTTATGTTCTGTTAGCATAAACTGAATATATTATATAATGGACAGGATAAACATAGAGGGGTCAATTTATCAAGCTCCGTATGGAGCTTGATGCCCCGTGTTTCCAGCAAGCCTTCAGGCTCGCCGGGAACAGAAGTTGTGAAGCAGCAGTCTAAAGAATGAGGCTCCATAACTTGTCCGTCTGCTCTGAGGCGGCGGACAGAAATCAACCCAATCGAATACGATCAGGTTGATTGACACCCCCGGCTAGCGGCCAATTGGTCACGAATCTGCAGGGGGCGGCATTACACCAACAGTTAACCAGAACTGCTGGTGCAATGATAAATGCTGACAGTGTATGCTGTCGGCATTTATCGATGTGCGGCGGACAAGATAAGCTACATTGTATCATGTCTATCCATACATTAATAAATTGACCCCTGGGTATCATTTACTAGAATCATAAAGTCTGATAATCTCTTTGTTTCTTCTATTAGTTCCACCCAAAGTGAAAATTTCTGATCGCCAATTAGACAATGCGGCAAAGCTTCACTGCCATGTGTACGGATTTTACCCTCAAACTGTGATTGTCAATTGGGTGAAGAACGGTGTGAATGAGGTTTACTCAGAAGAGGTAAAACAGATCCTTCCCAACCCTGATGGGACCTATCAGGTCAGCGTAACGGTTGAAGTTATTCCAAAGGATGGAGACAATTACACTTGTCATGTGACCCACAGCAGCCTGGATAATACTATGATTATTTTATGGGGTGAGTACTTTAAAGGGATATTAAACACTTTAACATGGTAATATAAATGATAAATGTATATATATATACAGGGAGTGCAGAATTATTAGGCAAATGAGTATTTTGACCACATCATCCTCTTTATGCATGTTGTCTTACTCCAAGCTGTATAGGCTTGAAAGCCTACTACCAATTAAGCATATTAGGTGATGTGCATCTCTGTAATGAGAAGGGGTGTGGTCTAATGACATCAACACCCTATATCAGGTGTGCATAATTATTAGGCAACTTCCTTTCCTTTGGCAAAATGGGTCAAAAGAAGGACTTGACAGGCTCAGAAAAGTCAAAAATAGTGAGATATCTTGCAGAGGGATGCAGCACTCTTAAAATTGCAAAGCTTCTGAAGCGTGATCATCGAACAATCAAGCGTTTCATTCAAAATAGTCAACAGGGTCGCAAGAAGCGTGTGGAAAAACCAAGGCGCAAAATAACTGCCCATGAACTGAGAAAAGTCAAGCGTGCAGCTGCCAAGATGCCACTTGCCACCAGTTTGGCCATATTTCAGAGCTGCAACATCACTGGAGTGCCCAAAAGCACAAGGTGTGCAATACTCAGAGACATGGCCAAGGTAAGAAAGGCTGAAAGACGACCACCACTGAACAAGACACACAAGCTGAAATGTCAAGACTGGGCCAAGAAATATCTCAAGACTGATTTTTCTAAGGTTTTATGGACTGATGAAATGAGAGTGAGTCTTGATGGGCCAGATGGATGGGCCCGTGGCTGGATTGGTAAAGGGCAGAGAGCTCCAGTCCGACTCAGACGCAAGCAAGGTGGAGGTGGAGTACTGGTTTGGGCTGGTATCATCAAAGATGAGCTTGTGGGGCCTTTTCGGGTTGAGGATGGAGTCAAGCTCAACTCCCAGTCCTACTGCCAGTTTCTGGAAGACACCTTCTTCAAGCAGTGGTACAGGAAGAAGTCTGCATCCTTCAAGAAAAACATGATTTTTATGCAGAACAATGCTCCATCACACGCGTCCAAGTACTCCACAGCGTGGCTGGCAAGAAAGGGTATAAAAGAAGAAAATCTAATTACATGGCCTCCTTGTTCACCTGATCTGAACCCCATTGAGAACCTGTGGTCCATCATCAAATGTGAGATTTACAAGGAGGGAAAACAGTACACCTCTCTGAACAGTGTCTGGGAGGCTGTGGTTGCTGCTGCACGCAATGTTGATGGTGAACAGATCAAAACACTGACAGAATCCATGGATGGCAGGCTTTTGAGTGTCCTTGCAAAGAAAGGTGGCTATATTGGTCACTGATTTGTTTTTGTTTTGTTTTTGAATGTCAGAAATGTATATTTGTGAATGTTGAGATGTTATATTGGTTTCACTGGAAAAATAAATAATTGAAATGGGTATATATTTGTTTTTTGTTAAGTTGCCTAATAATTATGCACAGTAATAGTCACCTGCACACACAGATATCCCCCTAAAATAGCTATAACTAAAAACAAACTAAAAACTACTTCCAAAACTATTCAGCTTTGATATTAATGAGTTTTTTGGGTTCATTGAGAACATGGTTGTTGTTCAATAATAAAATTAATCCTCAAGGGGGGCGGAGCTAACTGCCTAACGGATCAGTCGCAACTGAGAGAGGCTCTGATAGAAATACTCTATATAATATTAATTAACCACATCAGTGCACTTTATTATTGACTTTTATCACCTATCTGTATCCCCCTGGTCGGTGGGTCTATACAACAGTTTATATTTGTGTGTCCCTCACTGAGCTAGGAACTTCAAGGCTGAGTCCTATCACGGCGGCTAGGAGACTAACCAGCAAGGCAGACGCTGAAAACATACCACGCAGCTCCACAACCAGGCTCGCATTGAGATCAGCTCTGGAGGGTCGGGGCTCCGCTCCAGAGCTGCGGCAGTGACACCCGCTTCATCCTCCACATAACCAAGATCGGAGAGCTGCTGCTGCTGCGGATCGGCCCGACACCATTTGGGCCCCTACAGTTATCGGAGGTGACTTGCCCTGACCGCTGTTCCGGCTGCTAAGAGGGAGAGAGGCTAAGCCGGTGAGTGAATCTGCACCTAACAACAGTATAGATTGGGGCCCTTTTGGACTGGGTCTGGATGAGCCTGCCTGCGCCCCTAGGGTGAAACGGCGCTAAAGGACGCCATCTTGGGCCTGCCGACCTCCCGCTCACACCAGCTTCCTCGACACTGGGCTCGGCTGGCGCAGATCACAAGTTTCGGTTGCTGTTCTTGACCATCCCAGGTCCTCTTCTGTTAGCCGCAGCAGTGGTCCCTTTCAGCCTAAAAACTTGTGAGTTCCGGCAGAGGCGATCTTCTCCACGTGGGTGCGTCAGGCTTCAGCACTGGCTCCGGAGGGTTGGGGCTCCACTCCGGAGCTGAGATCACCCGTCCTGCAGACTGGGATGCCTCCTACCTCTCAGTAACAACACGCAGAGGGGACCTACTTGGAGGACACTGAGGTGTTGAAGAAAGGTGAGGTTAATCGTCCCCTATCCCTGAGCTCTTTTGGTTCACGCTCCTAAAAGCTGTTCCCGGTCACTTCAGGGAAAGTATAGTCCGGGCCCTACATCTTGCCCGATCAAGCCTGTGAGGTCATAATTAGTGCACCGCCTAAGGTCCGATCTGAGGTACATAAGGACAAAAGCGTACTCCCCCTGATACCGGAACAGCCGGATGGTGCTGGACTTCGGGTTAGACCCCTAAAAGGTTAAATTAAGAAGCCGGGTTTTCAAAGGGGCTTATTTTGGGACAATTGAGCCTGATAAGTGAAAAGGCGCCAAAATCCGCCATTGCTCCTTCTCTAACTCTGCAGCGTCATCGTTCTAAATTGCACCGCAACATTTACTTTGGGCCTTGCTTGAATTTATGTGGCTGTGTGTGTGAGGAAAAATAAAGAGAAAAACAGTGTACCCACCTCTTTTACATTGAGAGATCTCTGTTCAGAGGCGCTATCAACATAAGGCTCTCCATACAGGGGCAGCATTGAAATTCTGTGTTCTGTCCGTTTGAGCTGCTACCTCTGACAGCTTGTTGTCCTGCTTACGTGTAGTGCGGATGAACTGCTACCCTTGCCAAACACAGGTAGCCACCCATAACTTCATTCATTTGTTGGTCTACACAAATCTATTATTGCAGTAAATAACAGCTTAAAGTCACTGTATTACCTTCACTTAAATCTCTTTAACAATAGAAACCAAATCCTCTCACTGGATCAGCACTGGGTCTCAAGGTTACATTTGCAAAGTTACATCCCAGGTCACTCCCAAGTCCCCTTAAGCACAGTACCTACTGGGAGGCAGACTTTGTTCTTAATCACTGCTGATCCCTTGGACTGAGTCCACTGTCATAGAATTGTGATTTATTGTGCTGCTGCGTCAGCTTCTGTTTCTCTGCGGCCCAGCTCAGAGTGTAGTGTTTTATTTTATTTTTGTGTTGTGACCTTGCATAACTTGCATTTTTCCTTTCACAGGTCGATTGGTATTTAACTCTTTAGAACCCAGTTGCTCCTGCCTGTTTGTCGCACTTATGTAAACCGTTAACTAATAGAGAGCGCAAATTTAGCCTCTCACCCTGTGCGCTGACCGGCAGAAGTCACTGTTCCAGGTACTCTGGGCTTAGCAGCCCATTTGTGTGTTAATATCACTTTCTATCATTGAACCCCCCCCCCCTCTCGGACTCATCCTTTCCGGCCTGCTTACGTGGGCTGGTCACTACCACTCTCCTTTTTCCCTTCCTCCGGGTCGTATCCCTCCTTCCCTGAGTCCGAGGGGCATACCTCCCTTAAGAATCTTAGAGGTGCCTCACCACAAGTAAAGGGGTAATCTAAATAAGGCGCCCACCTGGCTTCTTTCTCCACCTGAGTTGGCATCTTTTGATATATACAAAGCCTTGTAGGGTAACATGCTGCCCATAAACGCCGCTATGGGGAGGTAGAGGTTACAGGTGGTCGGCTGGCCCTACTCCGCTACATAATACTAATGTGCATGTGTATTATCCTCTTTTTATTTTATTAGCCTGTCGGGTCCAATAGCCCCCTTATCTATTCCTAATTCAGGCTCATTGGTTTAGTTGGAGGTTCTCTCTTCTCATACGAAAATGTCACACAACGCCAGGAGACACTCGAAGACACCAGGTTCTGTGAAAAAAACGGTCCTGGATCATTTCACACAACCTCCCAAAGACCAGATTGAGGATTCCAATGAAGGTCTGAGTGAGTCTGAGTCTCTGGGGGATGGATCCCAACCTGACCATATGCCCCATGTGAGCTCACAACATCTTATAACGGAGGCAACTCTTAAGAAAATGCTTGCAAACCAAACTATCTCCATAACCAAGGAAATCCAGCGCAATCATGCTGAACTCCGTAAAGACATCTCTGAGATAGGTGACAGGGTGGACTCCCTGGAAAGAAAACAGGACGATCTTGCCACTGACCATACAAATTTACTGTCCTACTCGGAATCTCTTGCGGATCAAATCAGCCAGCTGGAGTTCAAACTTGCTGATGTGGAGGATAGGGCACGCAGAAACAACGTAAGGTTTAGAGGAATATCAGAGGACATCCAACCGGCAGAGATTCAAAACTTCCTGAAAGATCTCTTTAAAGAACTGTTGGGACCAACAGAGGGGCTGACAGACACCATGGAAAGGGCCCACAGAGCCTTACGACCTAGAACAGTCTCTCAGGAGAAACCGAGAGATGTCATAGTCTGCTTCCACAGTTTTATCTTTAAAGACAGACTCATGCAGGCGGCCTTTCAGAAGCCGCAGACATCGGAAAGATTTAAAGACATTCAACTGCTGCCCGACCTATCCGCACACACTCTGCAGCACCGGAGATACTTCCAGCCAGTTACACAGATTCTTCGCAGGGAGAGTATTAAGTATAGATGGGGTTACCCTACTAAACTAATAATCACAAAAGACAACAAATCATTCACTGTGACCTCTCTTTCTCAGGGGACTTCTCTCCTTGGCCAATGGGGACTCATGGCGGTGGACTCACGAGGACCCCCGGCTGTTCAGTCTAAGCTAAGAGTCACAGCCCCCGAATGGTCTGTTAAGGAACAAAGGCCTAAGAGGATGAGAACACAGCAGCCTACTGACGAAATCCAATTAGAGTCTCCATCCTCCTGAATATGAGCTTACTTATGTTTATTTTGCAGGTCTGATAAGATACAATTTGCCTACCCCTACTCTCATTACCTTGTGTTGCTATGTTAACATGTAACGGAGTAGGAGCTGTATTGTCTCAAAAATGTGACTTCTTAATCATATATGCCCACTTTCTACTGTTTCATACTAGACTTATGTGTTTTCACTGTTCATTGCTTTCCGATGTTTCAGGTTAGGCCCTTGTGTTCCACTAGTCTTATATAATACAGGCATGACGCGATAGAATGTTCCTACCTCTGCTCTCTCTATTTTTTGCTGATACGCTGACGCGTCACTGAGCTAGGTCTACATTGATTGAAACTATGTGTTTACAATGTTCATTACATTCTGTCGTTTCATGCCAGACCTCTGAGTTCACCCTGTTTTTTATTCTACAGGCACAATAAGATAAAATGTCCTTAACCTCAATCTCCTCACTCTTTGTTGATATTTTAAAGTGTTCTTGAGTAGGGCCCGCATTGACTAAAATATGCAGCCTTTGATCATATGTAACCACGTTCTATTGTTTTATGTTGGCATGTATGTGCAGATTGCTTATTGTATCCACTGCTTCCTATCAGGTTCCTGTGTTCATTTTAGCTCATTATGTTTTGGTCACGCCCTCTATGGGGCCCACAGGTTTACATTTTCTTGCACCTTAGTTCACTATCTCATTGTCTAGTCACTCAGCTAGTGGAGTGGGGCTGGACCTTCCAGCTCCTCTCATACATTTGCCCTTAGCTCCCCCCCCTATAGGTTAACCCACACCAGGGTTCCACCTAGGTGGACTATTTCCACCTGTGTTGTCAGTACATTTCCGCCTTACAATCTGACTAACCCCCTCCCCTCCCATCCCCTACATACCTCATTCCAAGACCTTAACCTAAGTCTCCCAGATCTCCCTACTGCCCACCCACTCCCCTGGGCTGGTAGTGGACCATGTCCCGATTACGAATATGCACACATAATTCCAGGGGCTTAAACTCTCCCTTCAAAAGGAGCCTACTCACTCGTATGCTTAACCACCACAACCCCGATGTTGTGTTTCTGCAAGAAACGCACTGGATGTTAGACGCTCCCCATAGATTCCACTCTCGCTCATATACGACCATAGAATGCTCTTCATTTACAAAAAAAGCTCGAGGGACTGCGGTCCTGATTCACAGGAGGGTAGCCTACGAGGAAATTGAGGTAATAAGGGACCCCCAGGCTAGATACACTATAGTAGTCTGCAAGCTTGATCACGCCACACACACCCTAGTTTCAGTATACCTTCCCAATACCCAACAACCTGCTTGCCTCAGAAAAATTCTGAGATTAATCGACCTACACAAACAGGGCAGAGTCATAATAGCGGGGGACTACAACATGATCTGGGACACTAAACTAGACCGCAAGACGTTATCCCCAACCAAGACCAACTCCCAACTAACTCTCCTCTCCACACGCTTTAAATCAATCATGTCTGAATTTGGATATTATGACATCTGGCGCTCATTACACGCTACAGACAGGGATTTCACCCACTTCTCCCAGGCACACAAAACCTATTCTAGGTTAGACCATATTTTCTGCTCGGCAACGACCCTGGACTCAGTACTCCAATCTAGTATCCCCCTCTGCTCATGGTCAGATCACGACCCAGTACTGGTGGACCTACACACCAGTGACCCTTGTCTTCATAAAAGCAGGTGGTCCCTTCCGCGCAACATTCTAGCAGACATCCCCTTCAGGGAAGAGCGGCGAAGAGATCTTATAGAACTTATTCAACTTAACGACAATGGTCAGACAACTGATGATACACTCTGGGGAGCTATTAAAGCAGTATCCAGAGGCTATATTATCCGCAAGCAAGCTCGCCTTAGGAAACTGGCTGGACTTTCCTTAGCCCAAGCCCACTGCAAACTTCGGCTGCTTGAATCCTCCAACAGAGCTAACGTCTCTGAAGTACTGACCTCTCAGATCTCAGCCGTACGAGCGCATATTAATCACCTAGAGTTACGGCGCACCCAAGAGAACCTCACAAAACTTAAGCAGTTATTTTATTATAAAGGCAATAGGGCCGACACTCTGTTAGCACACAAATTGCGTCAGCGGAATAGCTCTTCTCGCATACACCAAATTTGTCACAACAAAAAGACCCATAAACTTCCCTCACAGATAGGGGACTGCTTCTCAGACTACTATTCTAAACTCTACAACCTTGAGGGCACTGAAGTTAAAGCCCCTGCCTCCACACAACAGATTAAAACATTTCTAGAGTCCCTAAATTTACCGTCCTTAACTACGGAACAACAAGAGTCTCTGTCCAACCCATTTACACAGCTGGAAATTAAGCAGGTCATCCAGCGCCTCAAATCTCTTAAGGCCCCCAGCCCAGATGGGTTCCCCGCACAGTTCTACAAAACTTATAGTCGAGAACTAATACCGCTGCTCCTTAGGTTTTTTAATACTGCCAGGCAAGAGGGAAGTTTCAACCGAGAATTCTTGGAGGCTGAAATTATCATGATTCCCAAACCAAACAAGGACCCCTCCTACTGCCCCAACTATAGGCCCATCTCGCTTATAAACGTTGATATAAAAATCTATTCCAAACTTCTCGCTAATCGAATATGCAAACTTCTGCCTACCCTAGTCAACCCAGATCAAGTAGGATTTGTACATAATCGTGAGGGCCCGGATAACACTAGGCGCCTTATCAATATTGCTTGCGAATCGACAAGAATGAACAAGCCTTTCTCGGTTATCTCTCTGGATGCCGAGAAGGCTTTTGACAGGGTCAGATGGAGTTACCTGTGGGAGACTCTTGTCGCCTTCAAATTTCCATCTGACATACACCTCGCGATCCAAGCTTTATACTCCAACCCCACGGCAACGGTCAGGGGGGTAGGGTTCCATTCGTCTCCATTCCCCATTTTTAATGGCACAAGGCAGGGTTGCCCACTTTCCCCGCTCTTGTTTGCGCTGGCAATCGAGCCTCTAGCGGAAACAATTCGTACTGACAGGGACATTGTAGGAATTACACTTTCTGGCTCCAAACACAACATCGCATTGTTTGCAGATGATGTGACGGTGTTTTCTGCTGATCCGCTTAGCACAATCCCTAGACTTTTGAAGATCCTTGAGGACTTTGGCTCCCTTTCCTTCTACAAGCTAAACACCCCCAAAACGGAAATTTACTTGTGGGGATTTCCCCAAAAATATGCCACAGCCCTCCAAAGACAATTTGACTTCAAGTGGTCTAGCAAAGGGATTACTCACCTTGGAATTCAAATCTCTAATGATTTGAAACAGATGGTTAAGGACAACTATTTACCCCTCCTAGCGGACCTAAGGGCGTTAAAACATGTTTGGGATCATAAGAACATCTCTTGGATGGGCCGTATAGCGTCCCTTAAGATGTCGTTCCTCCCTCGGCTCACCTATATATTTAGATGCCTTCCAATCAGAATACCCACTCACCTTTTGCTACAGTTTCAAAGTGAGTGTACAAAATTCATTTGGCAAAACAAAACTCCTAGAATAGCTCACAAAATCCTGCAGTTCCCTGTCCAGCTTGGGGGTCTGGCTTCCCCATCCATAGTAAAGTACTATGAGGGAGCTATGCTTACGCACATCTCCCAGTGGGGAGTGCTCCACTCACAAGACAGGTGGAGAGACATTGAACAAGCCTCATTACCGTTTGATATATACCTAAAAGATCTAATCTGGACTCCGGTCCATAGCCGCAGAACCCTAAAGATACATAAGTCTGTAGTTTTGGAATGCCTGGCAATCTGGGATAAGATCCGGCACCGTAAACTAATTGCGCCACACCCCTCCCCGATCACCTCCATCCCAGGCCTCTTTACAGGTCTAGCAGAAACACACCCCAATACGTGGGCTAGGTTGGGTGTAAAACAAGTTTCAGACTTTTGGTCAGAGACTAATGTCGATGGATATCTCTCGCTGTCTAAGGACAGACCAGGCGAAGACATCCCACCCTACCTCCTATTCGAGTTCACCAGGATCAAGAGTTTCCTCTCTAGCTGGGGCTTTTTTCCCTCTGCTCCACGTCAGCTCACCCCATGGGAGTCTGTATGGAAAGGAGGACGTAGACTCCACAAACCTCTTTCGAGACATTATAGCCTGCTGGACGGTACTGTGCCCCCAGACTTGGCCCCGCACCTACGTAAGTGGGACACTATTCTTCACTCTCGAATCTCGGCTGATGCCTGGCAGGGGTCCCTCACCTTAACCAAAAAATCATTACATTGTGTGACAATGTTCGAAACCTATTATAAAGTTATTTCCCAATGGTATCTGGTCCCCGCGCGGCTATCTAAGATGTTCCCGACATCTTCTCCGCAGTGCTGGAGGGAATGTGGCTCCCACGGGAATATGCTTCACATATGGTGGGAATGTCCTAAGTTGACTCCCCTGTGGAACACCTGTTTCCGTACTCTGTCTGCTCTTGGGATTCAGCTACCAAAAAACCCTGCCACTGCACTCCTACACCTAAACCTGCAGGCCCTTCCTAAACATCAGCAGATTCTCTGCGTTTATCTCCTGTCATCGGTTAAAACCAATATTGCCAGGTACTGGAAAAAAACATCCCCCCCTAGTTGGCCTGATATTCTCAAAACAATGGCTTACTTACATGCTATGGAAAAGGACATATTCTATAGTTTGGACAGAAGTGACCTTTTTGAAATGGTTTGGACTGACTGGACAGACACACATGACACCACATGGCTTCCCCAGGTTAGAGTTTAAGAATCCTCGTTACGTAGGCCTCAGGCGATCCCCGGCAGTATTCCCCCCCCCCCCCCTCTCCCATCCTTACAGATGAACCCTCCCCCCACCCCCACCCTCTTACCCTTCTTTCACAGCTGTTTGGAAATGTACTGACCCTATCTTTGAAACTTGAATGTCTCAGTTGTAATTTTTCCATAATACTTTCTACATGTTATGCACTGAAATTTGCAGGGGACCTGCGAGTCCCCATTTACTGTTATATATTGTTAAAAATCAATAAAAACTATTTGAAAAAAAAAATAAAAATTAATCCTCAAAAATACAACTTGCCTAATAATTCTGCACTCCCTGTATACAGGTGGCCCTCGGTTTACAACGGTTCAATTTAAGCCGTTTCAGAATAACAACCATTTTTTTCAGTCATGTGACTGCTATTGAAAAGCATTGAGAAGCAGTACATTGATTAAAATAGCCAGTAGGTGGAGCTGTCCGCTTGTGTTGCAGAAAAGATATGCAAGCCAAGCAAGCTGAAATTAATTTGTGTAACTAGACCTGAGCTATTGAGCAGTTTTCAAAGGAACAAGATCTTCCTGTCTATAAATCAGTCCAGATTGAAATGCATAGAAAGAACTGTTTGCAGAAAAATGCAAGTAAAGTCTGTGTTGTGTGATTATTTTATTAGGTTTATAATGCTGTTTAGGAAATGTTTTTGTTCATTTAACTTAGTTTAATTATATATTCTGTGTTGTGTGATTATTTTATTAGGTTTAAAATGCTGTTTAGCATTTAAAGTCTTTATTTCAAAGCTTTAAAAATAATGTATTAGGTGTTACTTATGACAATTTTGAGAGGGGCCTGGAACCTAACTCCCTCACTTCCCATTGACTTACATTATAAACTGGGTTTCAATTTACAACGGTTTCGATTTACAACCATTCCTTCTGGAACCTAACCCCAGCGTAAACTGAGGGCTACCTGTATATAAAAACTCTGCATTATACTTTCATTATTTATTTTGTCCCCTTTTCCTGTAATTCCATTCTGAAATTATGAACTTTTCTTATGAGTTTTTATTGTATTGTATCCTTATCATTGTAATATACATTTGTATAGCGCTGCGTAAAATGCTGACACTTTCTAAATAAACTATAACAATAATAATTATTATTATTTTTCTCTTTTCTCTTGTTAAATTTTATATTAACAGAACCCAGAAGAATAAGTACTGACAACCTTGTGCTTGGTGTCATCATCAGTATAATTACTGTTCTTGCTGTTGTCATTCTCGCTGGGGTTGGAATATTCATATACAAGAGTTTTTCAGGTGAGTTAGATTAATTACAGATTAATTCTCTATATTGTAAAACATATTTTTTTCAGATGAATAAATTATATAGCTTTGTTTTTTATAGACTGACATAAACATCCATGGAATCTCTACTTAGTTGTTTTATCCTAACTAAAACCTCCATTTCATAGCTCCCAATTGTCTTGGAAACCTTGGAATTATTCCCATTTTGGACTGAAGTCACAGCTGTCTCCATCAATGTCCCAATGTTTTTACAATTTCCTTAATGTTTCATTGAAAATTCTACTTATTATTTTAATATATGGCTACCAAGTGATCTGATTTTTAAAGCTACACTTGGCAGCCATCTTGGATAAAAACGTATTTACCAGTAATCACTAACATAATTTCTAGCATAGCTGGTGGGTGTCTTGTATATGAATTTAGATTTCAGAATCTGTAGATTTAAAGGGATTTTAAATAAAAAAGGAGTTTTAAGGGGAAGTTACATGGTGCAAAATCATGAGTTATAACAGCATTTTTTTATCCATATGAAATTAGCTTACATTTCCTCCTATTTCCCCATATACCTACGCCTTATAGCTCCTACTATAAGTGTCACTATAACCCTTCCTATTGCTGTACAATAAAACTGTATTTATTACCCTCTATTACTCTGTAAAATCTTATAAGATTTTACATAAAACCTTTAACACCACATAAAGGTCCTTATAACCTTGCTCATTAAAGGGACATAAAACACTTTGAGATGGTAATATAAAATGATAAATTGTATATAATAAAACAACTCTGCAATATACTTTCATTATTTATTTTGTCCTCTTTGCCTGTAATTCCATTCTGAAATTGTGAGCTTTTCAGTTCCTGTTAGAAATGGAAGTACAGAACACTGTTAAATCCAGCACAACCATTGGCTGCACACTCTAGTGACCTATTTATAACTGTCCCTAATTGGCCACAGCAGAGAAGGTAACACAAGTTACCACATGGCAGCTCCCAGTGTTTTATAGACACTAAAACTTTACACTTATTCTGTCACTTTTTAAACAACTAAAGAAACTTTAATAAATACATCTACATGTTAGTCATGGGCTAATCTTTACTTTGAATGCATCATTCTATCTAGCATTTATTTAGTGTTTAATGTCCCTTTAATATCTACTATTACCCCATTTAACTTTAACACAGAATCCATCCTACTTTACCAAATAACCCTCTCATTTTAATTCCCCCATTATCTATCTACAGTCTTTTTATTGTTCTATATAACTTCTCTCACTAACTCAGTATTTGGCTCCACACAACCATCCTTTACATCTCTTTTTTTTGCTTTGTATAACTTATTACTATAACTATGTACTATGCATATAGACCATTGTTAAAATCCATCATATTGATTCATAAAACCACTACTTAGGGGCATATTTACCAAGCTCCGTAGCTTGCCTGTTGTTAGAGTGCCCCTCTAAAGACTGCTGCTCCATAACTTGTCCGCCTGATCTGAGGCCACGGACAGAAATCAACCCGATCAAATACGATCGGGATGATTGACACCCCCTGCTAGCGACTGATTGGCCGCAAATCTGCAGGGGGTGACATTGCACCAGCAGTTCACAAGAATGCTGTCGGCATTTATCAATGTGTGGCAGACATGATACGCTACTTTGTTTCATGTCCACTCGCACATTGATAAATATGCCGACTCTTTTCCTATTACCCAATATTACTTCTCTCTATAAAGCATTATATTACCCCATATAACTGTCTCTTTTAACCTATTAATAACACCACATAATTTATTTCTAAAACCGATCCTATTGTCCCATAAATTATCTTTGTATAACTCCTCCTATTGATTATATATAAATTCCTATAACCTACTAATGTGTCCCATAAAAGCTTTACCAATAACCCATCATTTTACTTCTGAGAAAATCTCCTTATTACTCCTCCTATTACGCTATATACCCTATATAACTCCTCCTACCTCTGCATATAACCTTCCTATTGATCCATATAACCTCTCATTTTTTGTTTATTTATTTATTTTTTAAGATTAGATTTATTTTATTATTTTTTTTGACCAATGTAACTGCTGCCTCTGTTGAGCCCTATAGCATCTCCCTATATCTCCTCCTATTGCCCAATATAACGGCATATACCTTTGTATGTTGTTCCATATGACCTGTTGCTATGACCCATATAACCCACCTATAACTCTGTAACCCCTTATTTTCTTCTTCAGTTCAACACCACAAAGTAAGCACTGAGGAATCAAAGCAAAGTTTGGAATCATCATCACCTACCACTCTTTTAAATACCTCATAGTATGTTTTAAATGGGAGATGGAATTTTTTAACATTCTATCATGGCTTTGAAGATATGTATCTTAAGGTTAAGGCTGGAATAAGGGATGAGAAACACAGGACTACTGGTTAATGGAAACTCCCAATGGAAGCTGACAAAGGACAAAGTTGTCAAATATGTTGGGGAATTTTGAAGAAAGGTTGCGTAAAAGTACAATTGTATTTTGTATTTTTAGAAGAACCCCAATTTTTACAAGCGGTTGCTCAGAAAAGGCTCTCTGATTGTACCTCTAGAACTTTTTATATTTATTTGTAATGCATTTTTAATGTTTTTTTTATTTTTTAAACCCTCCCCCTCTCTCTTTTACTCTCTCTATCTCAACTATAAAACTTGATTTAATTTGTTTGCAAGAAAACTGAAAATGTATATCTAAGACATTATTATTTTTATTTTTTAATTAATTTTAAATTAATTAGCAGTACAACATCAACATACACACTAACAGGTAGGTGTATTCGGATATTTGGCATCTGTTTGCACAAACTAATAATTAATATTGCCGTGGGTTGAGTCATTTAGCTCTTCGGAGACAGATTTATTTGTCTAATACTACAAGACACAAATATCTGTGCAAATCCAGATCTTTATGTTTTTCACTAATAAGACAATTAAATCTGGCCCCTGAATAGCCAAACACTGCTATCCACTGCTGTAGCTGACATTTGTTTATGCAAATGAATGCCGAATATCTGAAAATTCAAATGACTACAAACAAGCATTAGGCAGCATTTTCTTTATGTAACACAAATACTACATAATGATCAAAAACACTTGAACATCCCTGTAAAATAAGGAATATTTATTGTTGGCTTAAATCTCAATAAAATAAACTGTCACTTTGAAAAAAATATCCTGTTGAATCTGTCACCTCTCTGGGTTGTAAAATTATTTAAAACCTTTGCAATACACTTTCATTATTTATTCTGTCTCCTTTTCCTATAATTTAATGCTGGAAATTGATGATTTTCTAAATTCCACCAAGTCTCCATAAATTAATGAGCAATGCCATGTTTGACGTTAACGTAAGTTTCCCTTATCTATCTTTCCCACTGATGACAATTAGGAACAGATAAAAAAAAAAGACATAGGCAAAGACACTGTCAAAACAAGACTGTGTGGGGAAAAAAAGGATTCCACACAGCCTTGTTTGCACAAACAAAAATAGAAAACTAGTTCAAACATGGTGGTGCCCATTACTTTATAGAAACTAAAGTAATTTATAGAAACTAAACCTTTACACTTATATATTCAATGTTTCAGGGAGTAATATAATTGTAAAAATATATCTCCATAGTATTCTAAAGCTAGACTTTGCTTTGAATACATCATTATATCAAGCATGTGTTTTACTGTTTCACAACCCTTTAAAGGGACAGTCTACACAAACATTGTTATTGTTTAAAAAGATAAGTAACGCCTTTACTACTCATTCCCCATCTTTGCACAACCAACATTGATATATTAATATACTTAATAACATTTAAACCTCTAAATTTCTGCTTGTTTCAAAGGCTCTATTGACAGCCTCTTAATCACATGCTTTTGTATTTGCTTTTCACAACAGGAGAGTGGTAGTTCATGTGGGCCATACAGATAACAAAGCGTTCACGCCCGGAAAGTTATTTAAGAGTTAGTACAACACAGTACTAAATGGAACTCAATAGATAATAAATAAAAAACTCATGCGATCAGGGGGCTGTCAGAAAATGCTTAGATACAAGGTAATCATAGAGGTAAAAAGTATATTAATATAACTGTCTTGGTTATGCAAAACTAGGGAATGGGTAATTTATCTATCTTTTAAAACAAAACAAAATATATATTGTAGACTACCCCTTTAAATTTCACATTGCTAAAATGTTACTTCACATCAGAGTATGATATAAGACAACATCAATGATCTGTTTATTTTCTTCATTTAATTAGCACAAGGAGCTGCAATATCTTAAAGGTGCAGAAAGGCCAACATGAAATGTACATGGGTGCATTTCAATTTTAAATAGTAGTCTTTTTTGCAATACACTTCCATTAGCAAAAAACGCTTCTAGTGAAGCGTATTAAAGGGACACTAAACCCAAATGTTTTCTTTTGTGATTCAGATAGAGCATGCAATTTTAAGCAACTTTCTAATTTACTCCTATTATCATATTTTCTTCATTCTCTTGTTATCTTTATTTGAAATGCAAGAATGTAAGTTTAGATGCCGGCCCATTTTTGTTGAATAACCTGGGTTATTCTTGCTGATTGGTGGATAAATTCATCCACCAATAAAAAAGTGCTCTCCAGGGTTCTGAACAAAAAAAGAAGCTTAGATGCCTTTTTTTCAAATAAAGATAGCAAGTGAACGAAGAAAAATTCATAATAGGAGTAAATTAGAAAGTTGCTTAAAATTGCATGCTCTAACTGAATCATGAAAGAAAAAAATTTGGGTTTAGTGTCCCTTTAACCCCTTAATGACCGCAGCACTTTTCCATTTTCTGTCCGTTTGGGACCAAGGCTATTTTTACATTTTTGCGGTGTTTGTGTTTAGCTGTAATTTTCCTCTTACTCATTTACTGTACCCACACATATTATATACCGTTTTTCTCGCCATTAAATGGGCTTTCTAAAGATACCATTATTTTTATCATATCTTATAATTTACTCTAATTTTTTTTATAAAATATGAGGAAAAAATGGAAGAAAACACACTTTTTCTAACTTTGACCCCCAAAATCTGTTACACATCTACAACCACCAAAAAAATCCCATGCTAAATAGTTTCTAAATTTTGTTCTGAGTTTAGAAATACCCAATGTTTACATGTTCTTTGCTTTTTTTGCAAGTTATAGGTCCATAAATACAAGTAGCACTTTGCTATTTCCAAACCACTTTTTTTCAAAATGAGTGCTAGTTACATTGGGACACTGATATCTTTCAGGAATCCCTGAATATCCATTGACATGTATATATTTTTTTTTAGAAGATATCCCAAAGTATTGATCTAGGCCCATTTTGGTATATTTCATGCCACCATTTCACCGCCAAATGCGATCAAATAAAAAAAATTGTTCACTTTTTCACAAATTTTTTCACAAACTTTAGGTTTCTCACTGAAATTATTTACAAACAACTTGTGCAATTATGGCATAAATGGTTGTAAATTCTTCTCTGGGATCCCCTTTGTTCATAAATAGCAGACATATATGGCTTTGGTGTTGCTTTTTGGTAATTAGAAGGCTGCTAAATGCCACTGCGCACCACACGTGTTTTATGCCCAGCAGTGAAGGGGTTAATTAGGGAGCATGTAGGGAGCTTGTATGGTTAATTTTAGCTTTAGTGTAGTGTAGTAGACAACCCCAAGTATTGATCTAGGCCCATTTTGGTATATTTCATGCCACCATTTCACCACCATATGCGATCAAATTTAAAAAAACGTTAAATTTTTCAAAATTTTAGGTTTCTCACTGAAATTATTTACAAACAGCTTATGCAATTATGGCACAAATGGTTGTAAATGCTTTTCTGGGATCCCCTTTGTTCAGAAATAGCAGACATATATGACTTCGGCGTTGCTTTTTGGTAATTAGAAGGCCGCTAAATGCTGCTGCGCATCACACGTATATTATGGCTAGCAGTGAAGGGGTTAATTAGGTAGTTTGTGGGGAGCTTGCAGGGTTAATTTTAGCTTTAGTGTAGAGATCAGCCTCCCACCTGACACATCAGACCCCCTGATCCCTCCCAAACAGCTCCCTTCCCTCCCCCACCCCACAATTGTCCCCGCCATCTTAAGTACTGGCAGAAACTCTGCCAGTACTAAAATAAAAGGTTTTTTTAATTTGTTCTTTTTTTTTTTTTAGCATATTTACATATGCTACTTTGTAGAATCCCCCCTTAGCCCCCAACCTCCCTGATCCACCCCCAAAACAGCTCTCTTACCCTCCCCCTCTGCATTATTGGGGGCCATCTTGGGTACTGGCAGCTGTCTGCCAGTACCCAGTTTCAAGAAAAAAAAGTGTTTTTTTAAAACAAAAATATAAATTCTGCAGTGTAGATTCACCCCCCCTAACAGACAAACCCCAACACCTTAATTGATTTATAATTAAAAAAACTTTTATTCCCTTTTGTATGCTTTTTTTTTTTACTTTATTCTGTAGTGTAGCGGTTCCCACCCGCTCCCTCCCCGTGCACGCGCCCGCCCCCGCCCTTCCGTGCACGTGCGCGCGCCAGTGCGCGCCCCCAACCGCCCACGCCCACGATCCCGCCCCTCCTGCAAGTCGCCAAGGCCATCGATGGCCACCACCCGCCTCCCACCAGCCTCCCACCCACCAACGCCGGTAAGCCAACAATCTCCGGTGCAGAGAGGGCCACAGAGTGGCTCTCTCTGCACCGGATGGCTTAAAAATGTTATTGCAGGATGCCTCGATATCGAGGCATCACTGCAATAACCGGAAAGCAGCTGGAAGCGAGCAGGATCGCTTCCAGCTGCTTTCCAGACTGAGGACGTGCAGGGTACGTTCTCAGGCATTAACTGCCTTTTTTCTGAGGACGTACCCTGCACGTCCTCAGTCATTAAGGGGTTAACTGTTTTTCAGTAGCATATGCACATATGCTGCGAGGGCCCATGGACCAGTATTCAAGCAACGCTCCTTGAGAGTCAGTCAGCAGTGGCTTATATGTCACAAATATTGAGGCTGAATTATCAAATGTCTGTCGGACCTGATCTGACAGTGCGGATCAGGTCCAACAGACCTCGCTGAATGCGGAGAGCAATACGCTCTCCGTATTCAGCATTGCACCAGCAGCTCTTGTGAGCTGCTGGTGCAACGCCGCCCCCTACAGACTTGCGGCCAATGGGCCGCCAGCAGGGGGGTGTCAATCAACCCGATCGTACTCGATCGGGTTGAATTTCGGCGATCTCTGTCTGCCTCATCAGAGCAGGCATACAGGGATATGGAGCAGCGGTCTTTAAACACGGGCCCTCAAGCTCCATTCGTAGCTTGATAAATGGGCCTCTAAGTCTTCACCAACACAATACACACTGCCCTCAGTTCTCTGAGCTTACTGGTTCACAGGTCCTCGCAGAATATGTGCATATGCTGCTCAAAACCAGTAAAAGATTTTACTAGAACTATTTCTACTAAATGTAAGTAAATTTAAAAATTGGTCCAATTTAAAATTGAAATGCACTTGTGCATATTCCAATTTTGACCTTTTCTATCCCTTTAAATGGTTTTTATTCTGTTAATATCCGAGTCACAAATGCAAAAGAAACTGGAAGCACAAGGGAATCAGGTTAACAGTATATTTAACTGTTGCAAACCTGCTAAAATGGTCAGACATATACAGAAATATAACATGGTAATGTATTTCATAAAACAATCAATCAGCAGAACCCATTTGATAAACACTTGCAGCTCAGCAGTCCTCTCGATTGGAAGCGTGTTTCATCAATCTCTGCGCTCTGTACAAGTGAAACACTGTCCGAGAGTGTCTTCCTCATGTCACTGCGCTGTTCTCAAGACAATAGGGCCTATTTATTATGCTGCACCTCGCTAAATGCCGAAAGCGTATGCCGCCACTTGCAAATTCACGGCCAATGGGCCGCTAGCAGGGGGTGTCAAAGCAGGTGTTTAAAGGAAACGCTATCTCTTGAGAGCAATTGAAGTTAATGTGCGACTAGTTAGAGCGACCTGTCTAATAGTTAGAGCGCACTATCTAATAAAAATTATTCACAAAATTATTGCACACAAAATTTATAATGGCTCAAAGATATGAGGTTTTAGGTGTTAGAAAAAAAGGCAGACATATATATACACATAAATACATATGTAAACATATATAGACATATATATAAGTGCCTTGTAGCCCTTTGCAGTTTAAGTAGATGAAAACATGTAGAATCATATGTATGCAAAATTCATATTTAATAAAGTGTTATACTGTTTATTTCACAATCCAATGTTCTGCACATAGCAGAATATGTTCTATGTATTTGTAAATAGATGTTCCCATATATTGATGTATATATCTATACCTATATATAATAATGTGTGTGTGTATATATATATATATATATATATATATATATACAGTATATATATATATATATATATATATATATATATATATATATATATATATATATTGTACCAAAAAAAAAAAAACACATCAGATATATGTAAAAATATGTATTGTGGATAAATAAAACATATTTTGCTATGTGAAGAACATTGGAATCGGGTTAGGGCACTTGAGAATATGCAATCAGCTTTGCACATGAGTAGGTTGTTAGTTTTTTCCACTCACTTTTTTTGCTCCATTGAATTGCATGGGGGAAAAGGTTATCGTGTGTGCAATATTCTAAGTTTGGCTTTTTACGGGTTAGCTGCAGAGCAATAACTTTTTACTTTCAACTTGTCTGGACCTTAATCTGAATGTTTCCTTCCACAACAAATGAACATTAAGGGCTAGATTACGAGTGGAGAGCTACCGTTTGTACGCAAACTCTGTCAGTTTTGTTTTTCTTTTTGCACAATGGAAATTGCGGTCGCATTACAAGTTGAAAGTAAATGACTTCACTGGAGCGCATTCGTGATTTACACTCATCGGGTTAGCGTGACTTGAGAGCTTACGTAATGCTTTGTTTACAGAGTTGAGTCAGGACAGTCTGACTAGAAAGTATGGACAAATATAGCACTTTTGTGTCCCCTAAGGTTTTATACATTTTTTTTTCCACGGGGTGAAAAACCTTATCTATAATTAAAATATAACTTTTAATGCATAAATTAAAAACAAATGTGTGAAGTTAAAAAATACAAGAGAGATTCTGGAAATGCAATATCATAATACTATTATAGCATTCTAGTTGATCTGGTAATACCTATAATTTACTATGTTCAAGTGTATATGTTTGGTATATAAGAACTAATAAACCTGTTGTGGCATAACTGTCAGTACTGGACCTATAACGTGGTGTAACAGAGTAACAGCAACCACTAGGGTCACTTTATACAGGGTGTTTGACAACTTCACATGAGCACAAGTAACTGATATATAAAGGGTGCTTGATTTATCCGTTTTACCACTAGCGTATAATATCAACCTGTATTTGTATGACTTGTTTAGTTGAAATGAATTTCAGCAAGGGATTAAATTACTAAATTGTGCCCGTTAATTGAGTCTTACTAATAGGAAGGAGTTAACAGATAGATGTAATTATGTAACACTCTTGTACAATTGTTACAAAATAAATTGCAACACAACAATTTAATATTATTCAGATTGGGTAGGAGTATAATGTTATAAAAGCCTACAGGGAGTTAAGGGCAAATGAATAAATAAATCAACCTGTTATTAATCCAGTGTTAATCTTGTACACCTCTGACAATGTTGTATAGTATTGTGAATTACTATGAAGAAGCAGTCATTGTTCTGGTGGTTATTCAGGTTTAATTTCTATTTGAATATTGCTGAGGATTATACACCTGAAAATGTCTACCTCTCGATTATCTCGATTATCTAAAGTACCCCAATACTTATGGTGAGATTGTTGCACAATAAATTGCAACAAAGGGATTGAATGTATCTCACAGTCGGTTGGTGTTCGGCGCTGTGTGAACTCACAGGGAGTTGTAACTTAATACACAAGTAGATCAACCTTATATTACTCCAGTGTTACTCTATGTGACGCGAGTCACCATCATCTGGCAGCCTATTATGGAACACTCTTTGGGCCGGCGGTACATTGACTTAAGGATAACCAGAGACTGCATTGAAATGTGGAATTTTATATGCTGGACACCCCATGTACTTTCATAACTCTGTCTTATGTCCATGTCACCCTGTATATATAGATACAGGATGGGTACAGGGTGTGAGTGCCCATTGTGGGAGCATGTGTGACACAGTGCCATCTATTGGTTGAACTATCCCAAAAATATCATAACACCGTGCCCTCTATAGTTTGCAAGTTCACCACCAAAATGGATACAGGAGGAATGACTGATTTGCATATATTTGCATAGGCAAAAATACAAACAAATTATTGTTATTTTTACTGTTTAGATCTACCTGAATCACCCATCCTGTTGGCAAAGTTATATTCCCTTATTATATTGTTTTCTAAGTGTTTTCCTATGTTTATGTTTTATGGAGTGTGTGTCATCATAAGCTTACTGTTGTGTTTGTAGAAGCTAGTCCAGGGTAAAATAAAGCATTAGTAGTAATTCCTTCTGGATCAGTTTGTCCTGTCTGATTCTTTCAGGTATAACAGTAGTAGAGGTTCTGGCCATGCATTCTGGATGCACCTTTCCCTGCAAGAGAGACCTGCTGCAGAGTCTGTGGGTTTGTAAGTAAAGAGCTGGCCTGGTGAGCCCCAAATGTCTTTTTAAAGACAGTGCAGGGAAAGGAATCAAAACCTACTCAAAGAATGGAATATTTTAGAGGGGAGATTACCTGCCTGAAAGGAGCAGTGAGGCAGAGGGATCTGTTCCTGCCTAGAATCAGCCAGGTAGAGCAATCTATTCCTGCCTAGAAGCAGACAGGGAGAGGGCACAATACCTGCCAGGATAGAGCTGCAGGGTAGAGGGACGCTACCTGCATGGGAGCCCACTGAGACTAGCCTAGCTGGGGGATATACAGCCACTTGCTTGACCCCGGTCTCAGCAAGGATTGCTCTGGATAAAGGGATGTCCAGGACATGGGAAGTGTTCTGATGGAGGTACTCATTCGGGGTACCAGGCGGTCTGTCACACTCATATACACCTCTCTCAATGTTATCTTGTATAATAAATGCCTGCACACAAACAGTCACTACTCTAGTGGTTGTTCAATTGGCCTAATGTTTAAATAGTCTTTACAGTCAAACAGCTATCTTTAGTTTGCACGTTAAAGTAAATTAGGGTTTAGTGTAACCTTTTTAAGTAGGTCTGCCCTATACAGCAGATTACTCCATACTTAAACATGCGGTAACTTAAATAAATATACGTTTTCTTTGTGGTCCTATGTAATGGCATATAGATCAACAGAGTACTTGTTTTCAAAATGATTTCTCTTATCAGAGTTAGCATTCAATCTCTTTGCTCTAGTTTAAAAAGTTAAAGTATGTTGTACATCTAACAACCCTCCCTTAACATGTTTCGCTGTGTAAATTATGGCTTTCTCAAAAGGATGTCAGAGGTCTGATGAGAATGGACAGACTGGTTAGAGAAAGGCAACAGTAACTCAAATAACCACTTGTTACAACCAAGGTATGCAGAATACCATCTATGAACACAACTTGTCGAACCTTGAAGCAGATGGTCTACAGCAGCAGAAGACCACACTTGGTGTCACTCCTGTCAGCTAAGAACAGGAAACTGAGGCTACAATTCGCACAGGATCACCAAAATTGGAAAATAGAAGATTGGGAAAATGTTGCCTGGTCTGATGAGTCTTGATTTCAGCTGCAACATTTAGATGGTAGGGTCATAATTTGGCGTAAACAACATGAAAGCATGGATCCATCCTGCCTTGTATCAACGGTTCAGGCTGATGGTGGTTATGTAATGGTGTGGGCGATATTTTCTTGGCACACTTTAGGCCCTTAGTACCAATTGAGTATTGTTTAAATGCCACAGCCTTCCTGAGTATTGTTGTTGACCATGTCCCTCCCTTTATGACTACAGTGTACCCATCTTCTGATGGCTGCTTCCAGCAGGATAATGTATCATGTCACAAAGCTCCAATAATCTCAAACTGGTTTCTTGAACATGACAATGAATTCACTGTACACCAATGGCCTGAGGCCTCCACAGTCACCAGATCTCAATCCAATAGAGCACCTTTGAAAGGTGGTGGAACAGAAGATTTGCATCATGGATGTGCAGCCGACAACTCTGGAGCAACTGTGTGATGCTATCATGTCAATATGGTCCAACATGTCTGAGGAATGTTTCCAACACCTTGTTGAATTTATGCCACGAAGAAATAAGCCAGTTCTAAATGGCAAAAGTGGGTCCAGCCAGGTACTAGCAAGGTGTACCTAATAAAGTGGCCGGTGTGTGTATTATATATATATATATATATATATATATATATATATTTACATAATATATATGTATATATACAGTATATATAGATATATTAAGACAATATTTATTTGTATATAGTTGATTTATGAAAAGGGGAAAGAGTAGGGAAAATTATGTCTGAGACTTGTACACGCTCCTAAGCGTACCTCCTTGATTTTCAACAAAAGATACCAACAGAAGGAAGAAAAATAATAGTAGAAGTATTAGAAAGTTGTTTAAAATCACATACTTTGGGGCCTATTTATTATGGTGCGAGCGGACATGATTCGATATTGCTGATTGTGTCCGCTGCACATCGAGCATACGCTGTCGGCATTTATCATTGCACCAGCAGTCCTTGTGAACTGCTGGTGCAATACCGCCCCCTGCAGATTCACGGCTAATCGGCCGCTAGCAGGGGGTGTCAATCAACCTGATCATATTCGATCGGGTTGATTTCTGGTGATGTCTGTCTGCCTCCTCAGAGCAGGCGGACAGGTTATGGAGCAGCAGTCTTTAGACCGCTGCTTCATAACTTGTGTTTCTGGCGAGCCTGAAGGCTCGCCAGAAACACGGGGCATCAAGCTCCGTTCGGAGCTTGATTATACGGCCCCATGATCTGAATCATGACCTGCGTCTAACACTCAGCTTTGACAGCAAAGACTGCAGCAAGGGGCAGAAGGCATCTAACTTCATATGGTAAGGAAGAACTAATAATTCTCCCTTTACAATATGAAGATGGATCACTGATACCGAAAGTCTGAGGGGATCACTACACTGCATGATTTATTGTTTTGTTTTTGTTTTTCTAATAAATAAACATTACAAAATAATGAAATGTCTATAACCTGGGTAAGGGCAGACTGCTGCCGGGACCTAATTTGGCGGCTATTAGTGAGAGGAGGGAGGGTTAGAGAGTTGTTAGGCAGGGATCAGGTGGGAGGGTTGATGAGGGGTCCATACAGTACAAACAAAAAAACAAAACAAAAGTGCTCTAAAACTGCATACAGGTAGACAAGCCTAAAGGAACTTGCCTTGCTGTTATTTTATATTCCCTCCAATAATATTGGCACCCTCAGTAAATAAGAGCAAAGAAGGCTGTGAAAAAGTGTCTTTATTGTTTAACCTTTTGATCTTTTTGTTTATCATTTTAATTGAGGTTCAGTTCAAGGCATACAAATAAAGACATGTCCTTAGAAAATACAAGGGTAAATCATTGGAAAAACATACACCCAATGTAGCAAGAAAACAAACATTGCAGTTTTTATATTACTTTCTTTTAAGAAAGTATATATAATTTCCCCAACAAACTGTATACCATCTATATGAAATATGGGCCACTTATGGGCCCCCTTATGATAAAACATTACAATTCTAAAGAGGGTGTTCTTGGACAATAGGAGACCACTTTTGGGTCTCAGATGGTGAACCTCATTTTTTATTTTACTATATATAGTTAACTCTTCCAAACTAATGAAATATAACAACGCAAGTGCATGATTGGAACAGCCAATAGAACGAGAGCTCAATCCTATTGGCTGATTGGAACAGCCAATAGGATTTTAGCAGCTCTAATTCCTATTGGTTGATTGAAATCTTTCAGTCAATAGGAATGCAAGGGACATCATCTTGGATTGCGTCACTTGCATTGAAGATTCAGTATACGGCGGTGACCGTATGAAGAGGATGCTCTGTGCCGGATGTCTTCAGGAAGGACCCGCTCCGCTCCGGCTGGATGAAGACTTCTTGCCGCCTGGATAAGGACTTTGCCGGCTGTTCCAATAAGCCAATAGGATTTGAGCTCTTATTCTATTGACTGATTGGAACAGCCAATAGAATGAGAGCTCAAATCCTATTGGCTGATTGGAACAGCCAATAGAATGAGAGTTCAAATCCTATTGGCTGATTGGAACAGCCAATAGGATTTTAGCAGCTCTAATTCCTATTGGCTGATTAAAAGTTTTCAGCCAATAGGAATGCAAGGGACGCCATCTTGGATTGCGTCACTTGCATTGAAGATTCACTATACGGTGATGACCATATGAAGAGGATGCTACGCGCCGGATCTCTTCAGGATGGACCCGCTCCACACCGGCTGGCTGAAGACAGAAGAGGCCGTCTGGATGAAGACTTCTTGCCGCCTGGATGAGGACTTCGCTGGATGGATGAAGATAGAAGAGGATGCCTAGATGAAAACTTCTTGCCGCCTTGATGAGGATCCTTCAAGCGGGACTTCAACAACTGTAAGTAGATTGTCACGGGTTAGTGTTTGTTTTTTTTAAGGGTTTTTTGGGTGGGTTTTTATTTTAGCTTAGGGTTTGGGCTATTCATAAAAGAGCTGAATGCCCTTTTAAGGGCAAGGCAAAAGAGCTAAATGCCCATACAAATGCCATTTTCAGGGCAATGGTTAGCTTAGGTTTTTTAAGATAGTTTTTTTTATTTGTGGGGGTGGTAGGGTGGTGGGTTTTACTGTTGGGGGTGTTTGTATTTTTTTTTACAGGTAAAAGAGCTGATATATTTGGGGCAATGCCCCACAAAAGGCCCTTTTAAGGGCTATTGGTAGTTTTTTGTAGGCTAGGTTTTTTTATTTTGGGTGGTCTTTTTTATTTTGATAGGGCTATTAGATTATGTGTATCTCTTCTCTCTCTCTCTCTCTCTCTCTCTCTGTGCGCCTTCACTTGCCGGTCCTCGCGCTGCTTTGTCTCACTGATCAGCTGTGCTGCCGGGTCCTCGCGCTGCTGCCGGGTGGGTGCGCGTGCGATCAGATGCAAGAGTTTGTCTGAACTGCGCATGACGGCTTCAGACAAACTCTTGTCTTTTATAATATAGGATTCTTTTTTATTTTTGATAATTTGTTTGTTATTTTTTGTAATGTTAGTTATTTTATTTTTAGTAATTTTAGTGTTTTGTTTATTTTTTGTAATGTTAGGTTTTAGTGTAAGGCAGCTTAGGTTTTATTTCACGGGTAAGTTTGTATTTATTTTAACTAGGTAGTTAGTAAATAGTTAATAGCTATTTACTAACTAGTCTACCTAGTTAAAATAAATACAAACTTACCTGTGAAATAAAAATAAAACCTAAGCTAGCTACAATATAACTATTAGTTATATTGTAGCTATCTTAGATTTTATTTTACAGGTAAGTTTGTATTTAGCTTTAAATAGGAATTATTTAGTTAATAATTGTAACTTTAATTTAGCTGTCTTTTAATTATGTTAAAGTTAGGGGGTGTTAGGGTTAGGGTTACCTTAGGGTTAGGCTTACGTTAGGGTTAGGTTTACGGGTTAATATATTTATTTAGTGGTAGTGATGTGGCAGGCCAAAGGTTTGGGGGTTAATAACTGTATGTAGGTGACGGTGATGTTGGGGGCGGCAGATTAAGGGTTAATAACATAATGTAGGTGGCAGCGATGTTGGGGGCAGCAGATTAGGGGTTAATAACTGTATGTATGTGGAGGCAATGTTGGGGGCAGCAGATTATGGGTTAATAACTGTATGTAGGTGGTGGAGATGTTGGGGGTTATTAGTAATATGTAGGTGGTGGTGATATCAGGAGCGGCAGATTAGGGGTTATTAGTATTATGTAGGTGGCGGCAATGTTGGGGGCAGCAGATTAGGGGTGTTTAGACTCAGGGTTTGTGTTAGGGTGTTAGGTTTAAACGTAACTTTTATTTTCCCCATAGACATCAATAGGGCTGCGTTACGGAGCTTTTCATTCCGCGATCGTAGGTGTTAGGCTTTTTTTTTTGCCGGCTCTCCCCATTGATGTCTATGGGGAAATCGTTCATGAGCACGTCAAAGCAGCGCTTGTTTTTGGTGTGGTATGGAGCTCAATGCATCCATATCGCCCGCACAAGCCTGCTTTTTTAAAACTTGTAATGGCAGCGCTATAGGGAGTGAAATAATGCCGCTTTTGTTGCGGTCGTTAAAATCCCTATAAAACGCGTAATCAAGCTAAAAATCTCCCATTACCAATGGAGAAACTAACCAATACATGGGGTAAAAATAAAATAACATAATAGATGTCTAGAGCCCCCTTATTGAAATCTCAATCAAATGACATTCTTAAGTGTAGGCAAATGATTCTCACAATATATTCTCTACCAGCACATTTTTACACTAATAAGGAATCTATAAGAAGCAGAATACAGGCAATATTTTAGTCTAGCATGAGCTATGGATAAACAAAGGTAACCACAGGTTGTCGATTCTTAATTCAAACAAATGACAAGATAAAAGTTTCCCCCCAAGGTGTGTGGTGGCTTTCAGTTAACCTCCCATAAATAATATATGGTAAACAAGAGCATTGGCAAAGTAAAGATAACACTACAGTCTTATATCTAACTTTATATGGGATACAGACTGAAAAATAATAAAATCATTACCAATGAGAAAACTAACTACTGGGCAAAAAGTAAAATAGTATAACATAGATATGTCCAGGGTCCCCTTAGTAAAATCTCAACCAAATGTCATTCTTAAATGCAAACAGAAGATTCCCACAACATATTCCCTGTAAGTAAATGAAGGCTGTTTTCAAAAACCATGTAACAGTTTCTTCAAACTATGCCCAGTCTCCAGTAGCTGCATTTGAAGGGGGAACACAGAGAACCTTGTGTATAGGCTCCAGATAGTGCTTACGTGACCTAAGCCTGCAAAGTGATAAACTTCTACCCGGCATTGGAGTAAAGAGCCCGAATCAGCCATGTGGGTCGGCATGAATGTAAGTGCTCCCTTGGGACCATCTACAGAAGTGTTTAGCTCTTACCTTTGACTACCTCCAAGTCTGTCACAGTGTATTTATGGTTCAGTGTTTTTAGCTTGCTTTGCAGCCGCCCACCATTCGGACCATGAGCAGGTTCACATTCTCTTGTCAGTATAAGCGGGTGAGTATTGTGCAGTTTGATCTGTACCTCTTATACAGCCGGTAAACCCATGTGCAAAATAGAGGAAGAAACAATTAGCATCTGAATGGCAGCCACTATTGGAGGCACATCAATTTTTGTCACATGAATAGATTGTGGTAAATGGATTGCGGTTTCTGTTTCAGCTAGAAATCGCCACTCTTGGTACTCTAGCATTTTGGTCAGCTCCTCAAAACAATGGCTAGTGACTTCTGTAAACATTGCTGAGGGTTCTGCCTGGTCGTTAATGGTCTCTGGGTCCTTGCCACCATCTTGAAGGCCATGTGAGGTGGATAAATTTTCAAGGAGTTGCGCTATTAATAAGTTCAGTCCTGAGAAAAGATCTTCTAAGATCTCACAGATGCCATCCTCAAACATTTGCAGTACTGCATCCATATCCATTTGTAGATATTTTTTAATTAAATTACTCATTAAATCAGTTGCCTGAAGGTGGGGGGGGGGTGTTATGCGGCAGCTTAAAACTCACGTCCTTAAAGAAAGTGGTGTAGTTTCACTGAACAACATAGGCTAAAGATACAACTCAAAAAGTCTCTCCCGTACTCCTCCAAAGTTGTTTTAAGTATATCCTCTATAGTTTAATAAATTGAACATTAAAACAATCTGAGTATTCTTAGAAAATATATATGAGGATCAGGAGTTCTCCTAAGATGCATCCTGATGGTTCAGCTCTTCGCTCCGCCCCCCATGCTTTTGTAGATTTTATTATTTTTCAAGTGCTGCTTTATCTGCTTCTTTAATATTGTATCACCTTTTGATCTTTTGTTCAAGAAATACACAAAAATACTCTGCCCTCATGGATATCACACAATTGCAAACACAACACAGGTTTATCTTAAAAACAATAAAAAAATATTTGTTCAATATATGTGTGGCACAATTATTGGTACCTTCTTATTCAATATTTTTTGCTACCTCCCTTTTCCAAGATAACAGCTGTGAGTCTTCTCCTATAATGTCTGATGAGGTTGGAGAATACATGGCAAGGGATCTGAGATCATTTCCCCATACAAAATCTCTCCAGATCCTTCAAATCTTGAAGTCAACGCTGGGTGGACTCTGCTCTTCAGTTCACCCCACAGGTTTTTTACAGGGTTCAAGTCAGGAGAAAGGGATGGCCATGGCAGGACCTTGTTTTTGTGGTCAGTAAACCATGTTTGTGTTGATTTTGATGTATGTTTGGATCATTGTCCTGCTGGAAGATTAAACCACGGACCATTTTAAGCTTTCTACAGCGGCAGTCAGGTGTTAATTTAATATCTGTTGATATTTGATAGAGTTCATGATGCCATGCATCCTAACAAAATGTCTAGGTCCTCTGGCAGAAAAATAACCCCAAAACTTTAAAGAGCCACCAACATATTTATACGTCGGCATTAGGTACTTTTCCATATGTCTACCTTTCTGTATGCCCCAAACCTACCTCTGGTGTTTATTGCCAAAAAGCTCTATTTTAGTTTTATCTGGCCATAGAACCCGATGCCATTTGAAGTTCCAGTAGTGTCTGGAAAACTGAAGATGCTTGAATTTGTTTTTGGATGAGAGTAGAAGCGTTTATCTTGAAACCCTTCCAAACAACTTGTGAATATATAGGTGACATCAGATTGTAGTTTTGGAGACTTTCTGACACTAAGATGCAATTAACTTCCTCTTCAAAATGCATTGAGACAATATAGACACATGTCCTCTTCCAGGTTGATTAATATCATTTCCAGTTGACTGGAACTTCTTAAGTTATGCCCTGATGGTGCAAATGGGTATTTGCAATGTGTTTGCCATTTTCTTATAGCCTCTTCCCATTTTGTGAAGCTAAAAAACCTTATGCCACATATCACATCTATATTACTTGGTCTTACCCATTGTGATAAATGACTAAGGGAATTTGGCCTATGTGTTACCTCATATTTATAACCCTGTAAAACAGGAAGTCATGGTTGAACAATTTCCTGTTCCTAGTCACCCAGGTGTTCTAAAAAAAATGTAAAACATCAATGGGAATGTATTTCAAACATATTTTTTTCATATGAATTCATAGGGGTGCCAATAATTGTGCCACACATATATTTGACAAAGATTTTTTTTAGGGGGGGGATAAACCAGTGTTGTGTTTGATATCCATGAAAGCAGAGTATTTTTGTGTATTTTTTTAACAAAAGATCAAAAGGTTAAACAATAAAGACACATTTTCACAGCCTTCTTTGCAAATATTTACCAAGGGTGCCAATATTAGTGAAGGTGACTGTAAATAATTTCAGTGAAACCCAAAGTTTGTGAAAAAGTAAACATTTTTTAATATGATCACATTTGGCAGCAAAAGGGTTGCATGAAATATACCAGGTAAATAATATGACAGGTAAATAAAAAATCAAAACAAAGTCTCTATTTCTGTTTAAATGGAGTAATGGCAAAAATGGTAAAAAATGATCTGGTAATTTTTCTTTGAAATTCCCGGAAGCAAAATGGTTAAAGGGACATGAAACTTAAATGTTTTATTTCATGATTTAGATAGAGCATATAATTTTAAACTATTTTCCAAATTACTTCTATGATTAAATTTTCTTAATTCTCTTGCCAGCAATGCACTACTGGGAGCTAGTTGAACACATGTGGTGAGCCAATGACATGAGCCATATATGTGAAGCAAGCAATCAGCAGCAAGCTCACAATAGTGTGTTGGTGCTCCGGAGCCTATCTGATTGTACTTTTCAACAAAGGACACCAAGATAACAAAGCAAATTAAATGAATACCCTACCTGAATCATGAAAGTTACATTTTCACTTGACTGTACCTTTAAGGCAATAACTGGAGGAACATTTAAAATCAAGGGGTAGATTTCTCATACCCCGTGGGGACATGATTCGCTATAGTGAATCATGTCCGCCCTGCATCACTAAATGCCGACAGCATAAACTGTCGGCATTTAATATTGCACAAGCAGTTCTGGTGACAATGCCACCCCCTGCAGATTTGCGGCCGCTAGCAGGGGGTGTCAATCAACCCGATCGTATATGATCGGGCGGATTGCTGTCTGCCACCTCAGTGGCGGCGGACGAGTTAAGGAGCAGCGGTCTTAACTCCAGTTTCCTGCTTGCGTGGAAAAAGGCCTGTTTGGCCCTTAATATCACGGCCCCCAAGTAAGAATGTGCCTGGCATGGTGAAAATGATCAGTGCTGTTTACTGTACTGCAGCTGGAAAGAAATGCCATACATCTAAGCAGAATAGTCAGACTAACAATTGGTAAGCATTTTACACAACTCAGAAATGCCATCTATCTAAAACAGAAGCAGTAATATGTAGCTGTGTTAAGCCAGGCTGAGAACAAGTCTATCACACTGTGTATATGTCCCCACAGAAATCAGTGGCCCAAATGATTTTAACCCTTTCAAAATACCAGTTATTTACAAAAGGAAAAATATATAGGGTGACAAGGTTGGCCAACAGTTTGCAATAAAAAGCATTGGGCCGGGCTGATAACGCATGGATTCTATAAAGCAGCTTGTGCACTATATAAGTCCACACAGAAATCAGTGGACTTGAATCCTTTCAATATGCAAGCTACTTATTCAAAACATAACCAACATTGTGACGTTTGTCATTTGCTTATTGAAATATAACATGATTTTTTTTTTTTTAAATAAAACTTAAGTTTGTTTAGGGAAAGTGTAATATTTAATTTATGAGGACATTCCAACCAAAATTGGAATCTCCATGAATGCATTTCAGCTTTGAATAGAAGCATATACACGTCTTAGCAACAATGCTTCAAATAAAAGCTATAGCTGTTTCAAAAGTGTATATAAGTATGCTCCGTGCACCAGCATTTTAAACACAGCGCTTGCTCAGAGAGCTTAAGGTGCTTTTATCATCTGGTAATGACTCCGTTTGTTAATTGCTGACATGATACAAGCCCCACTGGCGCTCTGAGTGGCTGCAGTATTTAAAATGCTGGTGCACTAAGCATATCTAGCTATGCTTCACATGCACATGCAGAGAAAAATGCTACCACTAAAACAGTGATAACTTTACTAGAAGCATTTTTGCCAATACATTTATATTGCAAATGTTTTTATTCAAAGATGTAATACATCTATGTGCATTTAAATGTTGACTGTAATGTCCCTTTAAAATAAAAAAATGACATATGTTTTGTTTGTCAGCTTGCAACTGACGTCACGCGCTACTGCAGCTACACATTCTGTGCAATTAGATAAACGTTCACAGCTGCTGTCAGTGAGTGAGATAATACAAGCTACAGGCGTGTGCATGCCTTGCAATGCTAATTCCTCATTCGAATGCTAATTGGCTGGTCCAGCTGTCACTCAGCTGAGAAAGTCAGAACAACATCATAAGCCGTCCCAATAAATTGCATCAGCAGAATTCCTGCTTTCACTAGTAATTTCCAGATTACATATTTGTTTAGTTCTACAACATATTTGTGCATAACTCCCGGAGCTATAGCTATGCGATTACTGTTTCTGTTATCGCTTCTAGTTCCTGATGCAGCTTGTGGTGAGTATTTGTTTTAGATAGCATCAGTAAATTGTATTTTGCAAATCCGTTTGAGGTATTTCTATTTCCTTGTAACTGTTTGTAAAGTATTGTAAATTGAGCTGAAGGAACAGCATTGCACTACTGTCATCTAGATAAACACATCTAGTTAGCCAATCACAAGAGACAAATGAGTGCAGGCACCATTTAGAAGCTAGCTCCCACAAGTGTAGGATATGTGATTATTCTTTTTCATCTAGGGATACCAAGAGAATGAAGCAAATTTAAAAGTGTCTCAAAATGACATGCTCTGTCTTAATCATGCAAGTTTAATTTTGTCTTTCTTGTCCCTTTAAAGTAGCATTAAAGTATGTTTATTATCTACATAGTATTTATTAGTCATTAAAGGGACATTACACATCGTAGTTTTCTGCACTACATTTTAGTCTTAGCAATGTAATGGCAATGATTTCTGCAGTCTCACAATAAACTAAAACATCAAGTGAGTGTGGAACTGTTTTGTGATTGGTTCACCAATGTGCTTTGCTATTTATTCAACAAAGGATATCTAAAGAATTAAGCAAATTAGATAATTGAGGTAAATGGAATGTTTTTTTTAAATTTGTATCCTCTATCTGAGTCATGAAAGGAAAATTTTGTTAATGTCCCACCTGGGTGCTAAGCTGTTTTAAGTTTTTTTTTTATTTTTTTAAAGACTTACACTGTTGGAAAGGTCTTGGGGTCTGTAGCTGCTTAGATGCCTGATATACAGGCTTCTAAGCAGCATGCCCCCTGCTCCTATACTTAATATTGTTAATGTTAAATAAAGTTGCACGGTGACATCATCACGTCATTGCGCATGACGTCACCGCACATAACGCGAAGCGCCGGCGATGCCTGTCACTATGCAGGCCCGATTTCCGGGGTAGGAGCGGGCGGGAGCCCCAGATCTCCCTCAAGTTGGGAGAGTGCTAGCGACGGCTCAGAGTGGTTAAAGGGACATGAAACCCCAAATTATTCTTTGATGATTTAAACAGAACATACCATTTTAAAAAGTCTTCAGTTTACTTCTATTCATTCTCATAAAATTCTTTGTTGAGGTGATACCTAGGTAGATAGCGTGCACATGTCTGGAGGGCTAAATGCCATCTAGTGCTTTTGCAAATGAATAACATTCTTGCAAAACAGCTGCTATATCGTTCTGCAGACACGTGCACGCTCCTGAGATTGTTTTCTAACAATGAATACCAAGAAAATTTGATAATAGAGGTATATGGGAAAGTTGTTTAAAATTGCATGCTCTATCTGAATCATAAAAGAAAAATTTGAGGTTTCAGGCCCCTTAAACATTTTATATTACAACCTCAAAGTGTTTACTAGGCTTGTGCATTCATTTAGTTACATATGTAAATTGTTAATGAAAGCACGGATATTCGTTTAGTTTTCAAGAAACAAATATCTGGACCAATACGCCAATTAATTAAAAAAAAAAAGAAATATTGACTAAATTTATCTCGAGTCATTTGTTTACTTTAAATTACCTTTAGAGGTTAGATATTTTAAGTGCATTGGAGAGCTGCGCTAATTCCGACCCTTCTTCACAAAGCCACGGGCCGTGCTAATCAAAGACTTAGCGTAGCGAATCCCAGAACCTTTTGTGCAGACCCTGGGATCCGACACACTTCACCTCCTTTTAGTGCAGCCTATAGGGCTCTGTGAAGAAGAGTCGGAATTAGCACGGCTCTCTAACTCTCTAGCTGTAAATATAACGCTACAGGTGAGCTTTTTTACCTGTAGCAAAGGAACATTTATATTTAATTTCCCCCGAATATTCAGTATTTGTTTCATTTTAAACAAAACAAATACTGAATAGTGCAGCAGACGAATATATAAAAAAACTAATTTTTCTGAATGTTCGTTCTGAAAGATTCGGATGAACCGAAATTTTCGCTAATGCACAAGTGTACTGTTTACTTTCCCAGGGGCGTATTTTGGCTTAGGCAAACAAGGCACTTGCCTAGGGCAGCAATTGAGCAATTGGGGGGGGCAGCACTTTTTTAGTCTCTGGTAGGAGCGGCAGGTGACCTAAAGGGACAGCTAATACCAACATTTGTTATTGTTTAAAAAGATAGATCGATAATGCCCCGACCCTCCGGAGCAATGTTCAGGGGCAAACGATGATAGTCTTAGCTGTCGGACTTCAGTGTTTGGTGTAGGCTGCAACTGCGCACTCCGTAGACTGGCTCAAAACTTGCGCCTAGGAGTTAAGTAAGGCAAAAGTCTCAGTACGCAGGTTGTGCAAATTGCCTAGATAGTTCCTCTGTGGTTCAGGATTGTGTATATCAGAAAATCCAAGGCTTTTTTATTCTTTGTAGGTGTTTTAAGCACGGAGTGCGTCTGGTCAGCTCGGCAGTTAACTCCGCCCTCCCACATTTTTTTTTGTAGCCTTTTACAACAGGGGCCTTCTAGTTCAAGTGTGCTATATTTAAATCTTTTTACTCTCTCCCGTGAGTTGTGGTTGATACTGCACTAATTGGCTAAAATATAAGTCAATAGATAATAAATAAATAAATAGTCATGTGATCAGGGGGCAGTCAAAAGAGGCCTTAGATACAAGGTAATCAGAGAGGTTATAAGTATACTAATATAACCGTGTTGTTTATGCAAAACTGGGGAATGGGTAATAAAGGGATTGTCTATCATTTTTAAACAATAAACATTTTGGAGTTGACTGTCCCTTTAACTAGTGCTAGCTGTCTGTATTATATATATATATAATTACTAGTCACATGTACACTGTATACATATATGCTAATTCAACCCACCTGAGTGTAAAACATTCCATGAAAAAGAAAGTTACATTACACCCTGACAAAAAATTGTAATGCCTAAGGCAGCACACATTCTAAATATGCCACTGACTCTCCCTTTGATCCTCACAAATAAAAATAAATAAATAAAATGCATTCTTACCTTATGTTTTCACAAGCTCCCCTTGTAGCTAACAGTGTAGAACTTTATCTGTTTCCAGCAATTTTTCTAGATATGCCTAGGGTTGCAAGGTGTCCAGTTTTCAACGGGACAGTGAATTATTTTAGCAGGCTGTCCAATTAAATGTTATAAAAATACTGGACACTTTAATGTCCATTTTTTTTTTTATTTTTTTAAAGTCATAGTTAAATTTAAGAAGGACTCATATGCCTCAATGCATTACACAAAATAAGTCACAGAGGTCATTTAGCTACTGTGTTTTTTGTGTGGTAGAGATGGGCTAATGTGGTGAAAACACAGTTCACTTTGTGGTACAAGGAATAGTCTTGTGGACATTTGTTTTGGACAATCGAATATTGATAAAAACAAAAATTAATAAAAATTCAGTAACCAAAGTTTATTTCTGTTTTTTACGAATGTTACTTTCAGTTTTGAATGTTGATAATTAGATTGAATATCCACATTCAAAATTTCGAATGAAACATTCGATTTAACAAATGCTATTCAGAAGTTCAATAGTCCATGTTGTAGGGAATTTCTAAATTGATAAATAATAGATACAAATTCTTATTTATTTTTTTCTGAATATTGCATAATTCGAATATTACATTTAAAGGAAGCATTAGAAATACTATTAAATGAATCTTAGAATGTGGTACAAACATTCAAAATGAACAAAAGTGTTAAAATTGGTTTAATTTTTCAATTTTTGTCAAACATTTGCCCATCCCTAGTTTGTGGTAAAGCAGCTGAGGAGGTAAACTGGTTGTTTTTGGTAAACTGGTTGATTTGTATTAGACATGTGCCTTCTATCTATCTATCTATCTATCTATCTATCTATCTATCTATCTATTGTCTGTCCATCTACACAACGTGCTGGAAGTTTCTTCTAGTTAGAAATTGCAATGGATCATTTAATAATGTGCAAAATCTTTTAATATACATACATTCTACTGAGCATGTGCAAGAATTCATGGAATATACATATATGCGTTTTGGGATTGGCTTATGGCTGTCACATGATGTAGTTGAGAAGGAAAAGGCAGAATATTTAAATATTAAAATCAGAATATTGTTTTCTAAGTGGTTTTGCATTGTCTTTTTATCAAGCAGTTATTGATTATGATATTCTACTGTGTTACTGGTCATTTAAATAAAAATATAAGTCTAGACATTACTTTTTGATTTTTTTATGCTAAAGCTTAACAAATAAAGTTATTAATGCATTGTCTTTTTTATAACTTTTTTTAGACAGTCACAGACTTCAGTATTTTGTCACCACAGCCCCTGTACCTATACCTGGGCTGCCTAAGTACTCGATTATTGGATACATTGATGACATGCCATATGCGAAATATACAAGTGAAACAGAGCGTGCTGAGATATTTTATAAATGGCTGGATGAAAAAACTGATCCTGAACACTGGAAGGAGATGACTCAGCGAGCACAAAACTTTGAAAGATATCACAGAGATATTACTCGCTTGATAAGAGTTCTGTTTAACCAGACAACTGGTAAGTGACATTACATAAATTTCATTAAAGAGACTCTAAGGTAAAACTGTTTTTTTTTTATGATTCAAAGAGAGCAAACATTTTAAAAAAATAAAAAATCTTTCCAATTTATTTATATTAATAAATTGTGCACAGTATTTTTATATGCACACTTTCTAAGGCACCAGCTACTACTGAACACGTGCAAAAGTGTATACGTATACCTGTCTGTGATTTGCTTACAACTGTCACATGTAGGGATGGGCGAATGTGTTTATATTCGAATTCGAATGTTAGAACAAATGTTATTGTAGAAATTCGATTTACATAATAGAATGCTGATAAGAACGAATATTCTTAAAAATTCGATTTTCAAATTTTATTTACAGTTTTCGAATGTCACATTCGAATTCGAATGTCACTTTCAAATTCGAATATTACATTTATAAAACACAATTATAGACTAGAAACACTATTTTGAATGTCACATTTGAATCGAACATCACATTCGAATCGAATATCACATTCAAATTCGAATATTACATTTATTAAACACAGTTGTAGACTAGAAATGCTATTTGGAATTTGAATGTCACATTCAAATATTATATGGTGAGAAAAAGAGACAGCGCAACCCCACATCAAGGTAGCAATTTTCACAAATTTATTGAATACACACAAGTAATGCACTTACAAACAGTTTGAAATTTCTCGCATTGATCCCTTCATAGGGAAAAAGGAAGCAAGTCCCAGTTTAGAAATCCTTCCGGTCACAGTTGTATTACTGCCGCATCGATATTCCTTCCACACTGTCTAAGTAAAACGGAGCCGTCCTAAGCTCCACCCCCAACGCGTTTCGTCTGCGCTGTCCAGACTTTATCAAGAGGAAATGGTGATGTTTAGCACGCTCCTGTGTGCTGCTATTTACATCCGGCCGTCACTTCTCATTGGTTGTTCACTGACCTATCAGGTCGCGGATTGCGACCAAGCCTCTTAACACTAAAGGCAATATCGCAAACTAATCCACTTGATGAAAAATAAATCTACAGTCTTACTATTTGTCAGCATACTCCATTAAATGTTTGAATACTTAGATCTTCTGATAAAACATTAAAGGAACAATTAGTAAAGCATAAATGGACCTCTATATATACGTAGTTCATTATTCACAGATTAACATTAGGATAAAATTCATTCACTTCATAAAAGATTCTTTACATGATTAAATACAAAAAGATTGACATATTAAAAAGGCTGAATAAATACTTACATATACAATTCATGTTTAATACAAATTCTCCTTATAGGAACCTATATAGCTACAGAAAGAATTAATAAAAAATCATTCATAATTAATAAAAATTCATCTTGAAAGGACCTATATTATATTAAAAAGAGTTGATCTGAATTCAAACAACAGTCCATAAAAAATTAATTACTTATTTTGTTACAAGAAGAGAGACAAATATACTGATTTTACAGCATAAAGGCCTGCAAGTCTATATCGACATTTAACCCTTTTGGGGCCATACAGTTAAGCAGGTGAATCCATTTGGTTTCACACTTTCTGAGGTGCATTAACCTTTGCTGTTCATTGCCTACTGACTGTGGGATAGTCTCTAATATTTTCACTTTGAGGCTATTTGGATTTTTGTCATGTACCCTCCTAAAGTGTTCAGATACACTATGATTTTCATATCCCTTTGTTATGTTCTCTATGTGTTCATAGATGCAGCGTTTGACTTTCCTTTTCGTTCTTCCCACGTAAATTAAATTACATTCACATATGAGATAATACACCGCATATATGGACACACATGAAGCTCTATCTTTAATTTTAAATTCCTTGGAGTGATCCCAATTGTAAACATTATCACCCTTACTAATGAGGCTACACATACAGCAGTTAAGTCTACCACACTTGAAAGTTCCCCCTTTATTAATGCACCAATCTGAGAGAGTCCCTTTCTTTGTATTTTTAATTTCTCTTAATTTTGAAGGAGCCAAAATATTTTTAATACTTTTGTTTTTCTTAAAGATGGTTACCGGGTGAGGGTCTAAATGGGGTCCTAGCACAGGGTCAGCCAACAGGATATTCCAATGTTTTTTTAAAGTATTTTTAATAAAGTTAGCACCTAGATTATATGTTGTTATAAATTTAGCTCCCCATTTCTTTTCCTCATTCTGGGTTTCAACCTGATGTTCATTAGTGCTGAGCAGAAGGTCCCCTCTATCCTTATTCCTGCTTTCAATTCTTGCTTTCTGTATTAAGCTACTGTCATACCCTTTCTTTAAAAATTTGTCTTCTAACTGATCAGCTTCTGTATCAAAGTCATCTATGTTGGTACAGTTTCTACGAATCCTAAGGAATTGGCCATATGGTATATTTCTTTTCCATTGGGGCAGGTGGCTACTTCCTGCATTTAGAAACCCATTACTATCTACTTCTTTCTTAAAATTCTTGACCGCTGTTTTATTGGTAATCGGATCAATGAAAAGACATAAATCCAGAAATTCTATTTCACTCTTGTGTATTTTACTTGTAAATTCCAGGTTAAAATTATTGTTATTAAGATGACTGATAAACTCCATAGCTTTAGTATCACTCCCTTTCCATACCATGAGAATGTCATCGATATAGCGCCGATATATCATGACATTCTCCTTGTATGGATTGTTATTCCACACGTACCTCTCCTCGAAAGCAGCCATGTAAATATTGGCATAGGAAGGAGCCATGGGCGTATTACCTCATTGTATACGAATATACCACATACAGAGGGAGTGAAAGCCTTTGAGGAGTTCTTTGACAAATTTAGTGATGTACCACCGATACAAGTCAAGTATTTAGCTAGAGGGATTGAATTTATTTTATTCCACAATTTCTTCTCCTTCGAGAAAAAGTTTTATCAGCAGATACAAGGAACGGCCATGGGTACGCCCATGGCCCCTTCCTATGCCAATATTTACATGGCTGCTTTCGAGGAGAGGTACGTGTGGAATAACAATCCATACAAGGAGAATGTCATGATATATCGGCGCTATATCGATGACATTCTCATGGTATGGAAAGGGAGTGATACTAAAGCTATGGAGTTTATCAGTCATCTTAATAACAATAATTTTAACCTGGAATTTACAAGTAAAATACACAAGAGTGAAATAGAATTTCTGGATTTATGTCTTTTCATTGATCAGATTACCAATAAAACAGCGGTCAAGAATTTTAAGAAAGAAGTAGATAGTAATGGGTTTCTAAATGCAGGAAGTGGCCACCTGCCCCAATGGAAAAGAAATATACCATATGGCCAATTCCTTAGGATTCGTAGAAACTGTACCAACATAGATGACTTTGATACAGAAGCTGATCAGTTAGAAGACAAATTTTTAAAGAAAGGGTATGACAGTAGCTTAATACAGAAAGCAAGAATTGAAAGCAGGAATAAGGATAGAGGGGACCTTCTGCTCAGCACTAATGAACATCAGGTTGAAACCCAGAATGAGGAAAAGAAATGGGGAGCTAAATTTATAACAACATATAATCTAGGTGCTAACTTTATTAAAAATACTTTAAAAAACATTGGAATATCCTGTTGGCTGACCCTGTGCTAGGACCCCATTTAGACCCTCACCCGGTAACCATCTTTAAGAAAAACAAAAGTATTAAAAATATTTTGGCTCCTTCAAAATTAAGAGAAATTAAAAATACAAAGAAAGGGACTCTCTCAGATTGGTGCATTAATAAAGGGGGAACTTTCAAGTGTGGTAGACTTAACTGCTGTATGTGTAGCCTCATTAGTAAGGGTGATAATGTTTACAATTGGGATCACTCCAAGGAATTTAAAATTAAAGATAGAGCTTCATGTGTGTCCATATATGCGGTGTATTATCTCATATGTGAATGTAATTTAATTTACGTGGGAAGAACGAAAAGGAAAGTCAAACGCCGCATCTATGAACACATAGAGAACATAACAAAGGGATATGAAAATCATAGTGTATCTGAACACTTTAGGAGGGTACATGACAAAAATCCAAATAGCCTCAAAGTGAAAATATTAGAGACTATCCCACAGTCAGTAGGCAATGAACAGCAAAGGTTAATGCACCTCAGAAAGTGTGAAACCAAATGGATTCACCTGCTTAACTGTATGGCCCCAAAAGGGTTAAATGTCGATATAGACTTGCAGGCCTTTATGCTGTAAAATCAGTATATTTTTCTCTCTTCTTGTAACAAAATAAGTAATTAATTTTTTATGGACTGTTGTTTGAATTCAGATCAACTCTTTTTAATATAATATAGGTCCTTTCAAGATGAATTTTTATTAATTATGAATGATTTTTTATTAATTCTTTCTGTAGCTATATAGGTTCCTATAAGGAGAATTTTTATTAAACATGAATTGTATATGTAAGTATTTATTCAGCCTTTTTAATATGTCAATCTTTTTGTATTTAATCATGTAAAGAATCTTTTATGAAGTGAATGAATTTTATCCTAATGTTAATCTGTGAATAATGAACTACGTATATATAGAGGTCCATTTATGCTTTACTAATTGTTCCTTTAATGTTTTATCAGAAGATCTAAGTATTCAAACATTTAATGGAGTATGCTGACAAATAGTAAGACTGTAGATTTATTTTTCATCAAGTGGATTAGTTTGCGATATTGCCTTTAGTGTTAAGAGGCTTGGTCGCAATCCGCGACCTGATAGGTCAGTGAACAACCAATGAGAAGTGACGGCCGGATGTAAATAGCAGCACACAGGAGCGTGCTAAACATCACCATTTCCTCTTGATAAAGTCTGGACAGCGCAGACGAAACGCGTTGGGGGTGGAGCTTAGGACGGCTCCGTTTTACTTAGACAGTGTGGAAGGAATATCGATGCGGCAGTAATACAACTGTGACCGGAAGGATTTCTAAACTGGGACTTGCTTCCTTTTTCCCTATGAAGGGATCAATGCGAGAAATTTCAAACTGTTTGTAAGTGCATTACTTGTGTGTATTCAATAAATTTGTGAAAATTGCTACCTTGATGTGGGGTTGCGCTGTCTCTTTTTCTCACCATAGGATCTGCAACCAAAAAGAGCGTTTGGAAACAAGCCTCTGGAAGTAGCTGCACCCCACCCTCTAAGGACTGTGATCAGGAGTTGACATTACTAACTACTGCAACAATCATTAGTCTATATGAACACTCCTAAGGACACTTCCCTGTAGTGGGTAATATCTATTCAGACAGATCAATTACGTTTGATCATTTGCTTTTTAGGCTTTCTATTCATTCACTATTGCTTTTTAGTATTTATATGTATTTATATTAACTTGTATGTGTATTTCTTATTTATTATTTTTATTTTATAGTTGCTGCAGTATTTATTTAAGTTTTTAGCTAATTTATTCATTCTAATATCCCTCTTATTTTAATATTATCCCATATCCTCTTCTCTACCAAGTTGCGCTGTTAATACTTTTAGTGTATTTTGTACATTCAAATATTACATTTCGAAATTGAATGAATACATAGCTAAACATTTTATTATTCTAACAAATATTTTTGAATTTTATTGAAAAATTCGAAAATGAAAATTTGAAAATAGAATGTTAGAATGTTATATAAACATTCGAAATTCGATTTGAACGAATGTATAAAAATTCGTTTTAAATTATGAATTTTTAGAAACATTCGCCCATCCATATTCACATGATACAGGAGGCGGAGTAAGTGCTACAACTTTTTCATTTTATATCCATTTGTTGTCTATGCAATTCTACTATATTTAAGGTTCCTTTAACCACTTAATAGTAAGATAACTTTCATTAGCCAAAACTGTACAGCCAATAAAATCACTGAACTGATAAATCTTCTTACATTTTACTAAAATGTTTATTTTTATTGTTATAGGTTAACATTAGACCAAACCCCGGTACTTAGCATTAAATATCAATAAGAGACATCACAATCCAATTAATAAACATTATCAGTAGATTTATTTGAGACTCATTAAAGGGATACTTAACTTAAATTAAAGGGACATGAAACCCACATTTTTCTTTCATGATTTAGAAAGATCATGCAATTTTTTTACAGCTTTCCAGTTTACATCGATTATCTAGTTTGCTTTATTCTCTTGATATTCTTACTTGAAACACATATGTAAATAGGCTCAGTTGCTGCTGATTGGTGGCTGCATATAGATGCCATGTGTTATTGACTCAACCAATGCGCATTGCTATTTCTTCAACAAAGGATACCTAAGAATGAAGCAAATTAGATAATAGAAGTAAATTGGAATGTTATTATAAATTGTATTCTCTATCTGAATCATGAAATATTTTTTTTGGGTTTCATGTCCCTTTTTAAACTTTCAGGATTCAGAAAGAGCAGGCAAATAAAAAAAAAATAAAAAAAAAATTTTCCGATAAACTTCCACTACCAAATTGTGCCTTTTTTTTATATGCATACATTCTGAGGCACCAACTCTTACTGAGCATGTACAAGAGTTCACAATAACTACCTATATGAGTCTATTATTGGCTGATAGCTGTCACATGATTTTGGGGTAGGAAAAAAAGAGGTAAACTTTAAAATTTCTCAAGAAAAATATCTACTGCTCCCAATGAATGTTATAGCATTATCTTTTTAATATAAATTAGTTATTTTATGTAATTTTACTGTATTTAATGGTCCTTTTTAAGTCTAATATTTTAATAAGATCTTTGGGTGAAGTCAGATAATGTATTCTGGGGATCTCATGCTACAGGCCCCGCCCCATCCTGATCTTAATTGTGCAGCAACCATTTTGCAAAAATTATAGGGACATAAAATTACTTCACATTTACGTAGCATGGTATACCTGCAAATCCCGCTGTTGGTAAACTGCCTTTAATTTTCTGTAGGTAGTGGATAAACAATGATGTGGCTATATTCACCTTTCTGTCCCTCCACATTGCTCCCTTTTTCTAGAGGAGAATACAGGTCACAAACCAAGAGCCATTTGACTACATTTGCCATAACTTTTGCGCTTACCTATGTCATGTGCATTAGAGAGTGACTGTCATGTGCACATGCAACCTTTAATCGCATACGCATTGCCTCTCATTACCACTCTTGAAAGACGATCCCTCAAGAGTTGATGCAGGACACAGATTAGGGGGGTGGATCAGGCTACTACTAGTAAAAATAAAAAGAGAGAAGTGCTCAACCTGGGAACGAACAATAGCATAATAGCTTGTTCTATGGCTAGTTACCACCCAAGAAGCGGCCTCTTTTTGCTCAACATATGCCTTTCACTGAGAAGAACTTTTCTGAAGCATATCAGTCTGATCCTGACTTCACAGTACAGTCCAGCCCCGAAATACCAGGCAGTACCTCTCTGAACGAGAGAAACAGCAAAACCCCAGACGTACGTTTCGGCCTATTGTGGGCCTTGTCAGTGAGGTGCAACCATATCCCTCTAGGCACACTGAGCAACGGGTCCACGTCTGGAAGCAGCCTCTTTTTGCTCAATAGGCCAAAACATAAGTCTGGGGTTTTGCTGTTTCTCTCATTCAGAGAGGGATTGCCTGGTATTTCGGGGCTGGACTGTACTGTGAAGTCAGGATCAGACTGAGATGCTTCAGGAAAGTTCTTCTCTGTGAAAGGCACATGTTGAGCAAAAAGAGGCTGCTTCTAGGGTGGTAACTAGCCATAGAACAAGCTATTATGCTATTGTTCGTTCCCAGGTTGAGCGCTTCTCTCTTTTTATTTACTACTAGTAAAAGCCCAATGCAAGTAACTTTATTTAAAAAAAAAATACTTATAAGGCATTTTTTAAACATTTTTCTTCACAGACCTTTATTGCTTCTTTTTAATGAATATAAAAATAACATTATTTTATAACAATATTTTGATAAAATTTGAAATACAGTATGGATTTTATAGTATACAATGTCACTTTTTTATGGTGTACATAGCAAATAGAAACAGATGTAATTATTTCCTAAAAATGTCAGAGATATTTTATGATCTCATTCTTAAAGAGACAGTCTACAATTAAGTCATCTTAAAGTCTTACCTTAGATAAAGCGGCAAATAGCCTCCTCCACATTTTCTATATCATGCAGCAGGAACAGTAAAAAAGTTATTTTAAAATTAATCTTGTGTCTGGCCACTTTGAATTGGCTGCCAAGCTCTGCCCACTGATGACATCATGATCTGGACTGCATCTAGGCACTCTGCTGAATAGCATTGATAGCCTGTTGAATCCAACCAGTGAGCCTATTGTGATTGGACACTATATGCAGCCCATATTGTTATGTCATCAGTGGGCGGAGTTTGCCAGCCATTTCAAAGTGGCCAGGAACAATATTAATTTTAAAATAACTTTTTTAACATTTCTGCTGCATGATATAGAAAGGGTGCAGGAGGCTATTTGCAGCTTAATCTAAGGTAAGACTTTAAGATTAATAAAGTTTAGACTGTCCTTTTAATCTCAATTCACCTTAAAGTAACTAGTGCCTGCTATCTCCCTGGGCTGCTAACATTAAAAAAAAAAGTGCATTCCTATTGGATTGTGCGCACTTTCACAAGTCATGTGCGCTATGTTGGGAAAAGGTGCGCGCAAAGGGAATAATGTAGTGCATGTGAAAGGGACACTGAACCCAATTTTTTTTCTTTCATGATTCAGATAGAGCTTGCAATTTTAAGCAACTTTCTAATTTACTCCTATTATCAATTTTTCTTCATTCTCTTGGTATCTTTATTTGAAAAGCAAGAATGTAAGTTTAGACGCCGGCCCATTTTTGGTGAACAATCTGGGTTGTTCTTACTGATTAGTGGATACATTTACCCACCAATAAACAAGTGCTGTCCATCGTCTGAACCAAAAAATCGCTGGCTCCTTAGCTTTAGCTTAGATGCCTTCTTTTGAAATAAAGATAGCAAGAGAACAAAGAAAAAATAATAGGAGTAAATTAAAAAGTTGCTTAAAATTGCTACTCTATCTGAATCACGAAAGAAAATAATTTGGGTTCAGTGTCCCTTTAATCTTTAAATAGCATAATATATATTGTTTAATTTTCATGCAGATAAACACATACTCCAGGTAAAGCTTGAATGTGAATTACATGACGATGGCACCATTAACGGAGGACTAGAGTTTGGTTATGATGGGGAGGAAATCATTGCGTTTGATAAGGAGAGAGTCATTTTTATTCCTATGCATCAAGAGGCTCAATACATAACACAGAAGTGGAATATTGATGGAATGATAAGAAATAAGGATCTAATTGAACGTGACTGCATAAGGTGGATAAAAATGTATTTCAGACTTGGGCAGAATAAGCTGGAGAGGAAAGGTGAGAGGTCACAATATGTAATCTTTACACTGTAACTATGACATAGTTTAATGTCTGTTATTTAAAGGGAAATTCCGGTCAAAATTTAAATGCAGATACATTAAAGGGATAGTAAACACCAAACATATTTTTATTTAAAAAGATAGATAATCCCTTTCTTTACCATTCCCCAGTTTTGCATAACCAACATGGTTATATTAATATACTTTTTCCCCTCTGTAATTACCTTGTATCTAAGCTTCTGCTGACTGCCTCCTTATCTCAGATCTTTTAACAGATTTGCATTGTAGGCAATTAGTGCAGATTTTTAAAATACTCCACGTGTGTGAGCACAATGTTATTTATATGAAACACATGAACTAACACCCCTCTAGCTGTGAAAAACTGTCAAATGCATTCAGATAAGAGGCGGCCTTCAAGGACTTAGAAATTAGCATATGAGCCTTCTAGGTTTAGCTTTCAACTAAGAATACAAAGAGAACAAAGCAAATGTAATGATTAAAGTAAATTAAAAAAAGTGTTTTAAATTACATGTCCTATCTGAATCATGAAACTTTAATATGGATTTTACTATCCCTTTAACTACATTTTTTATTAGAAACATATTTACTATATACATGTATTTACAAAAAAATGCTTCTAGTAAACGTTATCAGGGTTATAGTGTTGGCATTTTTCTCTCCACGTGCATGTGAAGCATAGCTAGATATTTTCAGTGCACCAGCATTTTAATTACTGCAGCTGCTATGAGCACCAGTGGGACTTGTAGCATGTCAGCAATTAACAAATATACACCTAGATTACAAATTGTGCATTTGTGTTTTAACACTGAAAAAATGGTAATTTCAGTGTTAAAACAGCACCGCAGCCATTTCAAAGTCTTGTCAGTATAGCTGTTTCGCAAGCCTTTTAGCCTGTAATGCAACGTCAGTCCCGCACTCGTAAAAATTAAGTTTTTTCATGGGACTTCCATAGCGCTGCCCTTACGAGTTTTGCGGTGAGGCTGAAAAGCTTGCATTCCAGCCTATACCAACAAGATCCGTCTCGCAATCTAAAAGCAGTAGTTATGAGTTTTACGCTACAAAACTCAAAGTGCACTAAACACCCATAAACTACCTATTAACCCCTAAACCAAGGCCCTACTGCATCGCAAACACTATATTAGTTATTAACCCCTAATCTGCCGCTCCCGACATCGCCACCACTATACTAGTTATTAAGCCCTAAACTGACGCCCTCCTGCATCGCAAACACTCTTTAATTATTAACCCCTAATCTGCCGTCCGCCCACATCGCTGCTACTATACTAAAGTTATTAAGCCCTACACCGCCGCCATTATAATAAACCTATTAACCCCTAAACCGCAAGCCCCCACAACGAAATATACTAAATTAAACTATTAACCCCTAAACCAAAAGCCCTCCACATCGCAATAAACTAATTTAAACTAGTAAACCCTAAACCTAACGCCCCCCCTTAACTTTATATTAAAATTACAATTTTCCTATCTTAAATTAAATCTTACCTGTAAAATTAAAAAAACTAACTACCAATTAAATAAACTTTATTACACATTAAAAAAATCCTAACGCTACTCCAAAACTTACAAACTATCTAATTACAAAAAATTTAAAAAGACAAAATTATCAAAAATAAAAAAGAATTACACCTAATCTAATAGCCCTATAAAAATAAAAAAGCCCACCGAAAATAAAAAAAGCCTAGCCTACATTAAACTACCAATAGCCATTAAAAATGCCCTTTGTAGGGCATTGCTCTAAGTTAAACAGCTAAAAATAGACCCCCAACAGTAAAACCCACCCCCCAACCAACCCCCCAAAATAAAAACCTAACTCTAACAAAAACCTAAGCTACCCATTGCCCTGAAAAGGGAATTTGTATGGGCATTGCCCTTAAAAGGGCATTTAGCTCTTTTGCATTGCGCTGAAAAGGGCATTTAGCTTTTTTACGAAAAGCCCAAACCCTAAACAACAAAAAAAACACCCAAATAAACTTAAAAAATCCTAACACTAACCCTACGAAGATCCACATACAGTTGCTGAAATCCCGCTTGAAGGATTTTCATTCCGGCGGATTTATCTTCATCCAGGCGACAGGCGGCTCCATCTTTATCCAGGCGGCTCCATCTTCATCCCGGCAGCATCTTCTATCTTCATCCCGGTGGCGCGGAGCGGATCCATTCTGAAGAAATCTAGCGTGGAGCATCCTCTTCATACGGTCGCAGCCGTACACTGAATCTTCAATGCAAGGTATGCAATTCAAAATGGTGTCCCTTGCATTCCTATTGGCTGATTTGATTTTGGAAATTCAAATCAGCTAATAGGATGAGAGCTACTGAAATCCTATTGGCTGTTTAAATCAGCCACTAGGATGAGAGCTACTGAAATTCTATTGGCTATTCAAATCAGCCAATATAATTTCAGTAGCTCTCATCCTATTGGCTGATTTGAATTTCCAAAATCAAATCAGCCAATAGGAATGCAAGGGTGTCAGGTTCTGGTGTATATGCGCTCAGGACACAGACCCTCTGGGCAGTGGTAGGGAATTGGAGACACCGACCCCTGACCCAGGGAAGAGTATCCTGGACGTGGATAGATGATATTCTGTGTTTCATAGTTGCAAGAAGTTATTGTAGAAATCATAGAGAGTAAAGCATATGAATATAATTTCTTCAACGGAAACATAAATTGATACTGTGACTAATCGTTAATAGGAGTAGCTGCAGCATTCATGAGATAAATATAGCAATGTAATGTTCAGGCTTCAGAGTAAACTGGTAAAAGGTTGTGACTCATGGATGCAAAGACTTACTGCAGGTTCACAGTACTTAATAATAGTATTTAGAGCTGTAAGCAGAGTTGCACAGGTAAGTTTAAGGCATTAAATACTGATTGTGTATATATTGTAAAATCACAGGAGAACTGTTTAACTGAACACATAGAAGCAGAGTTCTGAATAGATTAACATGCTTGCAGGAGGATATTTCAACTATGATAACTTGTAGCAGAGAAAAGTTGTAAAGTTTTGAGTATGATGCTGTTGTAGCAATTTGAGAGATTATAACCAATGCATTGTTGTAATTTAGAAATAGTTCAGAGATTAAAGGGATACTAACCCCAAATTTTTTCTTTCATGATTCAGATAGAGCATGCAATTTTAAGCAACTTTCTAATTTACTCCTATTATCAATTTTTCTTTGTTCTCATGTTATCTTGATTTAAAAAAGCAGTAATAAAAGGTTAGGAGCCAGCCCATTTTTAGTTCAGCACCTTGGTAGCGCTTGCTGATTGGTTTGCAACATTTAGCCACAAATCAGCAAGTGCTACCCAGGTGCTGAACAAAAAATGGTCCGGCTCCAAAGCTTACAGTACTGCTTTTTCAAATCAAGATAACATGAGGACAAAAAAAATTGATAATAGGAGTAAATTTAAAAAGGTGCTTAAAATCTCATGCTCTATCTGAATCATGAAAGAAAAAAATTGGGTTTAGTATTCCTTTAAGTAGCAGTGTCCAGGAAACAAAAGGAATTATATGGATACTTGCGATTAGATGATTTTAAGCATAGCTTGAAGGAAAGGCTGTATATGCTGGTAAAATTCATAATGGAAACAGTCACAGACATCTGTTTCTGGAACAAAACTTCAATACTAATGCAATGCACATTGGGCCTGAGAAGATTTAAAAGGAGGCTGAGGGAATCAGGTGCATGAATGATTAGTTAATTTGGCAGGTACGTTGAATGCAGATACTGCTCACACAGTATGAATGTCAGTAGCAGGGAAGGCAGTCTTAAAGGGACAGTGATATCAGACAGGCATATGTTACAAAGGGACGCCATTTTGAATTGGGTACCTTGCATTGAAAATTCAGTGTACAGCGGCGACCGTATGAAGAGGATGCTCAGCCTGGATGTCTTCAGGATGGATCTGCTCCGTGCCGCCGGGATGTAGATACTTCAAGCGGGACTTCAGCAACTGTAAGTGGATCTTCGGGGGTTAGCGTTACGATATTTTTTTTTTTTTTAGGGTTGGTTTGGGCTTTTCGTAAATGAGCCAAATGCCCTTTTCAGGGCAATGGGGAGCTTAGTTTTTTTAGGTAGTTTTTTGGGGGGTTGGTTGTGTGGGTGGTGGGTTTTACTGTTGGGGGGTTGTTTGTATTTTATTTTTACAGGTAAAAGAGTTGATTTCTTTGGGGCAATGCCCCGCAAAAGGCCCTTTTAAGGGCCATTGGCAGTTTAGTGTAGGGTAGTTTTTTTTTTATTTTGGGTGCTTTTTTATTTTGATAGGGCTATTAGATTAGGTGTAATTAGTTTAAATATTTGATAATCTCTTTTTTATTTTGTGTAATTTAGTGTTTATTATTTTCTGTAATTTAGATGAATGTATTTTGTTAATTTAATGTATTTAATTTCAGTGTAATGTTAGGTTTTAGTGTAAGACAGGTTAGGTTTTATTTTACAGGTAAATTTGTATTTATTTTAACTAGGTAGTTAGTAAATAGTTAATAACTATTTAATAACTAATCTACCTAGTTAAAATAAATACAAACTTACCTGTGAAATAAAAATAAAACATTAGCTAGATACAATATAGCTATTAGTTATATTGTAGCGATCTTAGGTTTTATTTTACGGGTAAGTATATGTATTTAGTTTTAAATAGGAATAATTTAGGTATTAATTGTAATATTTATTTGTAATTTATTTTAATTATGTTAAAGTAAGTGGGTGTTAGGTTTAGGGGTTAATAACTTTAGTATGGTGGCAGCGACATTGGGGGCAACCGATTAGGGGTTAATAAGTGTAGTTAGCTGGCGGCAATTTGGGGGGCAGCAGATTAGGGGTTAATAACAGTAATGTAGGTTGCAGTGATGTTAGGGACAGCTGATAAGGGGTTAATAAGTGTATGTAGGTGGCAACGACATTGGGGGCAGCAGATTAGGGGTTAATAATTTTATTATATTGTGTTTGCAATGTGGGAGGGCCTTGGTTTAGGGGTTAATGGGTAGTTTATGGGTGTTAGTGTACTTTGTAACACTTAAATTATGAGTTTTATGGTACAGCTTTTTAGCGTAAAACCCATAACTACTGACTTTCAGGTGACGGTACAGATCTTGTAGTTATGGGCTGTACCGCTCACTTTTTGGCCGGACAGACAAACTCGTAATACCAGCGCTATGGAAGTCCCATTGAAAAAGGACTTTTTAAAAAGTGCGGTAGTTACATTGCGTGACGGCCAAAAAAGTGTGCGGTACAGCTGTACCTACAAGATTCGTAATAGCAGCGGTAGTGAAAAAGCAGCATTGAGGCTTTTTCACTTGTAACGCAAAACTCGTAATCTAGCTGAAGGTTATCTATATGGCCCACATGAACTAGCAGTCTCCTGCTGTGAAAAGCTAATTAAAAAAAAGTGATAAGAGGCTGTCTATAGTGGCTTAGAAACAGGCAGACATTTAGAGGTTTAAAGGTTATAAAGTATATTAATATAACAATGTTGGTTGTTGCGAGCTGGGGAATGGGTAGGAAAGGTGTTATCTACTATCTTTTTAATTATTACCAGTGTTTGAGTTGACTGTCCCTTTAAGTGTAATAACTTTTTGTTTTGTTTTTCAGTTCCCCCAAAAGTAGAAATTTTTGATCACCAATCAGACACTGCGACAAAACTTCACTGCCTGGCATACGGGTTTTACCCACGAGCTGTGGATGCCAAGTGGGTGAAGAACAGTAAAGATGATGTTTATTCAGATGTTGCTAAACAAATCCTCCCCAATCCTGATGGGACCTATCAGATTAGAGTCACAGTAGAGGTTATTCCAAAGAATGAAGACACTTACGGTTGCCATATTGACCACAGCAGCCTAAATAACCCTATGATCGTGTTATGGGGTGAGTATCGAAGAATAACTAAAAGAAAAGAGAGGTAGATTAACTTAGTGAAATAAATTAAAGGGACATGAAACCCCCAAAATGTATTTCATGATTCAGATAGAGAATACAATTTTAAACAACTTTCTAATTTACTTCTATTATCTAATTTGTTTCATTATCTTAGTATAATTTGTTGAAGGAGCAGCAATGCACCACTGGTTTCTAACTGAATTCATGGGTGAGCCAATGACAATCGGTATAAATATATGCAGCCACCAATCAGCAGCTAGAACCTAGGTTCTTTGCTGCTCCTGAGCTTACCTAGATAAACCTTTCAGCAAAGGATAACAAGAGAAGGAAGACAATTAAATAATAGAAGTAAATTGGAAAGTTTTTTAAAATTGTATTCTCTGTTTAAATAACAAATGTCTAATTATGACTTTACTGTCCCTTTTAAGACACTTCTTTTTTTTTATGTGATTTAAATTTTTATTAGTATCTAAACAGTGTATTTAGGATTTATGTCACCTTGAACTGACATAAATCTGAAAGAAATGTGTTCACAAAACTAAAGACTAAGGGCTAGATAGTGGAGAGCTAAAGTTAGCGTGCGAAGCAATAAGCAGAATTGCGACTGTGCTAATTTGCATGCAAATTACAAGTTAAAAGTAAACTGTTGCGCTTGACCACAAACAAAATTTGCTCTCGTAGTGTCAGCGTTAGTGATGTCGCGAACCTAAAATTTTGCGTTCGCGATCAGCGAACGCAAACTTCCACAAAAGTTTGCGAACGTGCGAACCGCCATAGACTTCAATAGGCAGGCGAATTTTAAAACCCACAGGGACTCTTTCTGGCCACAAAAGTGATGGAAAAGTTATTTCAAGGGGACTAACACCTGGACTGTGGCATGCCGGAGGGGGATCCATGGCAAAACTCCCATGGAAAATTACATAGTTGATGCAGAGTCTGTTTTTAATCCATAAAGGGCATAAATCGCCTAAAATTCCTAAATTGTTTGGAATAACGTGCTTTAAAACATCAGGTATGATGTTGTATCGTTCAGGTAGTGTAAGGGTTACCCCCGCTTCACAGTGACAGACCAAACTCCCCGTGTAACGCACCGCAAACAACCGCAAACAGTCCATTTGCACAACCGCAAACTCCCCATTTGCACAAGGTTGGATACCAAGCTAGCCATGTCCCGTTCTTTGTCCTCACTGATGTCACTGCGTGTGCAATCACTTCCTGGGGTAACAGAAAATGCTCCACCCACAAGATGCTCCTATTATATTACTGCACTGAGGATGCTGCCTGTATCTGTGTGTCCTGCTCCCTGGCCGGAGAGCACAGGGGGCACCAGGTCAAGCTGCTGAATGAGGCTTCTGAGAAGAAGAAAAACAAACTGAGAAATGTTCTGCAGAAACTGACTACAAAGAGAGAGGAGACTGAGAAAAGAGTCCAGATTCTGAAGAAGCACAGGAGAGGGGTGCAAGAGAAAGCAGCTGGTGTAACAGAGAGACTCACTGCCCTGATTAGAGACATCAGGAAACAGCTGGAAGACCTAGAGAAGCGAGTCCTGAGTGAGATCACCCGGCAGCAGGAGCAGGTTTTACTCACAATCTCTGATCTGATCCAGCAGCTGGGAAAAAGAGAACGATGAGCTAACCAGGAAGATTTGTCACATTGAGGAGCTGTGCAACATGACTGACCCATTAACTGTCCTACAAGAACAGGAATCACACAGAGATGAGATGCTTGGTCGGTCCTCCTACTTCCAAGTTCCAATTTGAGGCACTGCACGTGCAATCTAATGTGCCACAAGATAGGAGTGGTGTGTTAACTAGTACTATTCTTATCAGTTTAATCCCTGTTACGTGCCCTATCAGGGGACGTGTATATGGCATCGATTTCAGGAACCCGGAGATGATTTTAGGAACCTGGAGATGGAAAAAGATGCTTGGTCGGTCCGGCCACGAGATAGATAGATACATAGATTAGATAGATAGATCAATAGATGCAATAGATACATATGATGATAGATAAAATAGATAGATTTGATAGATAAATAGATAGATTTGATAGATAGATAATTTCCCAGACAGAGAATTACAAGACGGGCGGTCTGGGACCCATGGTAAGGTTCCCAGAGGCAGTTGTGGCGCCCGAGGCTCTGATTAGAACAGAGCACTCTGTGTATCTGCCCTCTTCCAATTTCGGCCCATTCTTTAGCTTTCTGCCTGTCGGCCAAATGTCCCTCTGCCAAATGTCCTTCTGCATTTTGTCAGAGCACCGCGTGCAATCTACTGTGCCACCAGATAGGATTGGTGTGTTAACTAGTAGTATTCTAATCAGTTTAATCCCTGTTACGTCCCCTATCAGGGGACGTGTATATGGCATGGATTTTAGGAACCGGGAGATGGAAAAAGATGCTTGGTCGGTCCTCCTACTTCAAATTTGGGGCACTGCACGTGCAATCTACTGTGTCACCAGATATGAGTGGTGTGCTAAGTAGTACTATTCTTAGCAGTTTAATCCCTGTTATGTGCCTTTTTTTTTGGTTTGGGTTTTGAAGCCACAGTGCAGCACCAGAGGCCAGAAAAATTAGGCATGTACACATGCCTGAAAAATTAGGTATTGTTGCAGCCGCTGCTGTAGCAGCGGCCAGAAAAATTGATGTTTGTTTGACAGTTAAAAAGTGCCCTAAAACATTGAGGCTTGAACCCTAGTTGTTGGCGGATAAGTCACGCAAGTCATCCGGCATTCGAAGATAAAATACAGCAGCGTGTGGACCATTTTTAGCCCAAGGCAGCTCATCTCATCAGGCCTTTTTTACTCGAATGTATCGCCCAATGTCAGTCCCTTCGGGATCCATCCCTCATTCATTTTAATAAAGGTGAGGTAATCAAGACTTTTTTGACCTAGACGACTTCTCTTCTCAGTGACAATACCTCCTGCTGCACTGAAGGTCCTTTCTGACAGGACACTTGAAGCGGGGCAGGCCAGAAGTTCGATTGCAAATTGGGATAGCTCAGGCCACAGGTCAAGCCTGCACACCCAGTAGTCAAGGGGTTCATCGCTCCTCAGAGTGTCGAGATCTGCAGTTAAGGCGAGGTAGTCTGCTACCTGTCGGTTGAGTCGTTCTCTGAGGCTGGATCCCGAAGGGCTGTGGCGATGCATAGGAGTTAAAAAGGTCCGCATGTCCTCCATCAACAACACGTCTGGAAAGCGTCCTGTCCTTGCCGGCATGGTCGTGGGAGGAGTATTACTTTCACCTCTTCCCCTGTTAGATTCCCGTTGTGCTGTGACATCACCCTTATATGCTGTGTAAAGCATACTTTTTAATATATTTTTGAACTGCGCCATCCATTCCGACTTGCGGGAATTCAGTAACATTTCAGTCACTTTATGCTTATACCGGGGGTCTAGTAGCGTGGACACCCAGTACAGTTCGTTCTCCTTCAGCTTTTTTATACGAGTGTCCCTCAACAGGCACGACAGCATGAAAGACCCCATTTGCACAAGGTTGAATGCCAAGCTACTCATGTCCCATTCCTCGTCCTCACTAATCTCATTGGAGGTATCTTCTTCCCCCCAGCCACGTACAACACCACGGGTACCAGATAGGTGACAACAACGAGCACCCTGGGATGCCTGTTGTGCTTGGTCTTCCTCCTCCTCCTCAAAACCACATTCCTCCTCTGACTCTTTCTCACAATCCTCTTCCTGCATTGCTGCTGGTCCAGCAAGCGATGCTGATAAGGCTGTTTCTGGTGGTGATGGTGACCACAACTCTTCCTCTTCACGCTCATCTACGGCCTGATCCAGCACTCTTCGCAGGGCACGCTCCAGGAAGAAAACAAATGGTATGATGTCACTGATGGTGCCTTCGGTGCGACTGACTAGGTTTGTCACCTCCTCAAAAGGACGCATGAGCCTACAGGCATTGCGCATGAACGTCCAGTAACGTGGCAAAAAAAATCCCAGCTCCCCAGAGGCTGTCCTAGCACCCCGGTCATACAAATACTCGTTAACAGCTTTTTCTTGTTGGAGCAGGCGGCCGAACATTAGGAGTGTTGAATTCCAACGTGTCAGGCTGTCGCAAATCAAGCGCCTCACTGGCAGGTTGTTTCGCTGCTGGATATCTGACAAGTGCGCCATGGCCGTGTAGGAACACCTGAAATGGCCACACACCTTCCTGGCCTGCTTCAGGACGTCCTGTAAGCCTGGGTACTTATGCACAAAGCGTTGTACAATCAGATTACACACATGTGCCATGCATGGCACATGTGTCAACTTGCCCAATTTCAATGCCGCCACCAAATTACTTCCGTTGTCAGAAACCACTTTGCTAATCTCCAGTTGGTGCGGAGTCAGCCACTGTTCCACCTGTGCGTTCAGGGCGGACAGGAGTGCTGGTGCGGTGTGACTCTCGGCTTTCAGGCAAGTCAACCCCAAGACGGCGTGACACTGCCGTATCCGGGATGTGGAATAGTACCTGGGGAGCTGGGGGGGTGCCGTTGATGTGGAGCAAGACGCAGCAGCAGAAGAGGACTCAGCCGAGGAGGTTATGGAAGAGGATGGGGTAGGAGGAGTAGAGGAGGTGGCAGCAGGCCTGCCTGCAAGTCGTGGCGGTGTCACCAACTCCTCTGCAGAGCCAGGCATTCCATGCTTGGCAGCCATCAGCAGGTTTACCCAATGCGCAGTGTAGGTTTTATACCTGCCCTGACCATGCTTTGCTGACCAGCTATCAGTGGTCAGATGGACCCTTGCCCCAACACTGTGTGTCAGACATGCCATTACTTCCTTTCGCACAATCGAGTACAGGATTGCCTTTTGTGCAAAGAAATTTCGGCCGGGTACCTTCCACTGTGGTGTCCCAATAGCTACAAATTTTTTGAACGCCTCAGACTCCACCAGCTTGTATGGTAAAAGCTGGCGGGCTAAGAGTTCAGACAAGCCAGCTGTCAGATGCCCGGCAAGGGGGTGACTTGGTGACATTGGCTTCTTACGCTCAAACATGTCCTTGACAGACACCTGACTGTGGGCAGATGAGTAGGAACTGCTCTGGAAGAGAGACGGATTGGCGGATGGTTGAGAGGGGGCAAGGAGCACAGCAGTGGTTGATGTGGCTGAAGATGCTGGACCAGGAGGAGGATGGCGGCTTTGAGTTTGTGTGCTGCTTGTCCTCATGTGTTCATCCTATAGGCGTTTGTGATGTGAGATCATGTGCCTTCGCAAAGCAGTTGTACCTAGGTGGGTGTTGGACTTTCCACGACTCAGTTTCTTTTGGCACAGGTTGCAAATGGCATTGCTGTTGTCAGAAGCAGACACATAAAAAAAATGCCACACTGCTGAGCTCTGCGATGACTGCATTCTGGTGGTGGCAACAGCATGCGTTGATTGGCGTGCTGTCTGGCTGACCCCGGGTGCCAATGCATGCTGTCTGACTGTGCCACTAGCTCCTTGCGACGACCTCCTCCTGCTTCCAACTCGTCTCCTCCTCCTGCTCCTCTCTGTCTCCCCATCTGAACTTTCCCCCTGTTCTTCTTCTCTTCTACCGGGCGCCCACGTGACATCCACGGACGCATCGTCATCATCAACCCCTTCACTTGTATCTGACAACTCAACAACGGAAGCAGCGGTGGGTACATCATCATCATCATCATCATCATCATCATCACACCGTGCGTCGTCCATGTCTGTAATGCTGCCTGACTGAGACATATCACAGTTATCTACATCCTCTGTCAATGATGGTTGCGCATCACTCATTTCTTCACACTGAGGTGTACATAACTCCTCTGACAGATCAAGTGAGGCGGCTGTGGTGCTAGTGCCAGTGGTGGCGGCAGGCAGGCGAGTGGTAAGTTGAGAGGTGCCCGAAGCTAAGCTGGAGGAGGATGGTGCGTCAAGGTTACGAGCGGAAGCTGTAGAAGATTGTGTCCTGTGTTATAAAGTCAACTATTTCATCAGAACTTTTCGTGTTCATGGTACGTGGCCTAACACTGGGCATTATTCTATGGCCAAAGGGAATCACAGCACCACGACCACGATGGCCCCTGCGGGTTGGCCTGCCTCTGCCTGTCATTTTTTTTTCAATTAGTGCTACTATGCGTGCAAGCTACTGTGAGTGGGCACAGTATACGCTGTGAGCCTGACACAAAAAACAGACTGATGTTTCACAGTCAAAATAGTTTTTTTATTTTTAAAATGTACACTTACACTACTATTAAACAAGATAATGTGAGTGGTGGCACTGGACAAGTGGGCACAGTATACGCTGTGAGCCTGACACAAAAAAGCAGACTTATGTTTCACAGTCAATATAGTTTTTTTTTTTTTTTAAATGTACACTGACACTACTATTAAACAAGATAATATGAGTGGTGGCACTGGACAAGTGGGCACAGTACACGCTGTGAGCCTGACACAAAGAAGCAGACTGATGTTTCACAGTCAAAATAGTTTTTTTATTTTTAAATGTACCCTTACACTACTATTAAAAAAGATAATGAGTGGTGGCACTGGGCAAGTGGGCACAGTATACGCTGTGAGCCTGACACACACGCTGGCAGTGGCAGGCTGGCCTGGCAACTGCAATTAGATTACACTAGCAGACTGATGTAAAAGTTTTTTTTTTTTTTAAATTTACACTACTGTTACACCAGATATGACTGGTGGTGGCACTGAGCAAGCAGGCACAGTATATTCTGTGAGCCTGACACACAGGATGCTGGCCTGGCAACTGAAATTAGATTACACTAGCAGACTGATTTAAAAGTTTTTTGTTTTTTTTAAATTTACACTACTGTTACACCAGATATGAGTGGTGGCAGTGAGCAAGTAGGCACAGTATATGCTGTGAGCCTGACACACGCTGACAGGCAGGCAAATGCAATTAGATTACAAAGAAAAAAAAATGTTCTAGCCCTAAAAAGGGCTTTTTGGGGTGTTGTCCTTACAGCAGAGATCAGATGAGTCCTTCAGCACTGTAGTGGACACTGAATACACTAGCCTAGCTATCAATTTCCCTATTAAATTAGCAGCAGCTACACTGTCCCTCCTCTCACTAGCAATGCAGCTTCAGAATGAATCTAAAATGGCTGCTGTCCATGAGGTGTAAGGGTCTGGGAGGGAGGGTCTGCTGCTGATTGGCTGGAATGTGCCTGCTGACTTGAGATACAGGGTCAAAGTTTAGGCAATGATGAAGAATAGGGGGCGGATCGAACATCGCTTATGTTCGCCCGCCGCTGCGAACAAGCTATGTTCGCCGGGAACTGTTCTCTGGCGAACTGTTCGACATCACTAGTCAGCGTGAGTGAAGACCTAACGTAAAGCGGAAGGGTTTAAAAACACTAAATATATATATATATATATATATATATATATATATATATATATATATATATATGAAAATCAAAGAATGCAGGATAGCTCAGGTTGAACAGCTAGTATATACTAATCTAAATCAATAAAGATATTTTATCATGAAAGGTATAAGTCTGCGATCAGTCATACCAATTATAGTAATATAAGAAAAATATATAAATAAGTTAAAAATCAGTTAAAAATATGTGGTAAAATACACAGTCCCAAAAGTTGATAAAAGTGAGGTCAGAAAAATAATCTTCATCAATTTCTCCCCTTTTGGATTTGCACTTACTTCCAGTCTCCTCAATCATATGAGGTAAGAATGTAGCAATATTACTGATGGGCTAGGCACCTCCTGTAGTATGGATCAAGCTGGTCGTGGATCTCTGGAGATTGCAAGGTCTTGTCACTATTTGCTCATGTAGAAATCAAGCACACACCCTTGGTTCTTGTGCTCTCTTAGTGGATGGAAACTTTCAATTCCGGTAACCAATTTTGCAGGAAAAACCAGAAAAAGGTACATAGTGTAAAACTTTTTTTAATAAGGATACAATAAAAAACACACTAAGTTCCACTCACATTTAAAATCCTCAACTAATGAGGCATGAAGTCAGCACATAAATATGACTAGCAAAGTCCAGCAGCAGTTCGTAATAACAAAGATATCCCAGTTAATACCAGGAGCTCCAGTCATGCAGAGACAAAGCTTAGTCCAATACAAACCCCTTACGCGGGGTTAATATAGTTCAATTCCCTTCTTCATCAGAGGACCTCTGATGAAGAAGGGAATTTAACTATATTAACCCCTTCGAAACGCGTAAGGTGATAATTATAGGGAAGATCATCCTCCTATATTTGTATTGGACTAAGCTTTGTAGCTATCTTAGGGTTTATTTTACAGGTAAATATTTAGTTTTAAATAGGAATAATTTATTTAATGATAGTGTAGTGTTAGGTGTAATTGTAACTTAGGTTAGTTTTTATTTTACAGGTAAATGTGTCTTTATTTTATCTAGGTAGCTATTAAATAGTTAATAACTATTTAATAGCTATTGTACCTAGTTAAAATAAATAGAAATTTGCCTGTAAAATAAAAATAAATCCTAAGATAGCTACAATATAATTATTAGTAATATTGTAGCTATATTAGGGTTTATTTTATAGGTAAGTATTTAGTTTTAAATAGGATTAATTTAGTTAATAAGAGTAATTTTTATTTAGATTTATTAAAATAATATTTAAGTTAGGGCATGTTAGGGTTAGTGTTAGACTTAGGTTTAGGGGTTAAGTAGTTTAATATAGATGGCGGCGGTATGGGGGGCAAGATAGGGGTTAATAAATGTATTATAGGTGGCGACGGTGTAGGGGGGGCAGATTAGGGGTTAATAAGTTTAATATAGGTGGCGGCGGGGTCCGGGAGCGGCGGTTTAGGGGTTAAACAATTTATTTAGTTGCGGCGGGGTACGGGATCGGCAGGATAGGGGTTAATAGGTATTATGTAGGTGGCGGTGGGCTCCGGGAGCAGCGGTTTATGGGTTAATAAGTTTATTAGAGTGGCGGTGGGCTCCGGGAGCGGCGGTTTAGGGGTTAACATGTTTAATATAGGTGGCGGCGGTGTAGGGGGGGCAGATTAGGGGTGTTTAAACTCGGGGTACATGTTAGGGTGTTAGGTGTAAACAGCTCCAATAGGAATCAATGGGATGTCGGGCAGCAGCGAATATGAGCTTTCGCTATTGTCAGACTCCCATTGATTCGGCGGCGGCGGATTGAAAACCAGGTACGCTGGGCCGGAAAAGTGCCGAGCGTACCTGGTAGTCATTTGATAACTTCCAAAAGTAGTCAGATTGTGCCGAACTTGCGTTCGGAACATCTGGAGTGACGTAAGAATCTATCTGAGTCTGGCGGATCGTAGCTTACGTCACAAAATTCTACTTTTGCCGGTGTGTAGGGCTTGATAACTTAGGCGAATCAGCCTCGCCACAAATACGCTGCGGAATTCCAGCGTATTTGAGGTTGACGGCTTGATAACTAGAGGCCATAGTGTGTGTGTGTTTAAAGCCCATAGCCTCCAATAGCTATTTAACTAAGAGAGCTCTTAAAAAGGCCTTTGCATGTGTAAAGTACCAACTGGGAGGTCACCCAAAGCTGACTGATATAATAGTCTATTCACACCTCTTAAAGGGATATGAAACCCAAAAATGTTATTTTGTGATTCAGACAGAACGTACACTTTTTAAAAAGTTTCCAATTTACTTCTATTATCACGAGCCATTTTAAATACAGTCGTGACCATGTTTGTACATAGTCTGTATGGAGGTGAGCTTCCTATAAAACCCCATCATGAAGGAGCAATCTGTTTTGAAGGTCTCCTAGGCAGATACAATGTTGCAAGGGAACTGGTTCACACTTTACAGTTTCAGATTTTTTAATATCCAGTATAAGAAGATATTATTTTCCAAAAAAACGATAGTCATCATTTTGTTTTAAAAACACGACAAAAAGAAAAGGGTAGAAATAAATATTGTAAAACAAATACTTGATAAAGTTTAAAAGAGCACAAATAGTGATTAAAAATGGTGCCAGTCTGCCCGTCATGCCAATACAAAATTGTTATTCAGATGATTTAGCCGTGGTGCAGATAGAAACAGATTACAATAGGTTCTTCTGAAATTCATGATTGTTTTAAAGGTCGGTTATGATGACTCCAATACTGCTAGTAACAGACCCAACAGTGCGAGTGTGACTTAGAATTAAATCTTACAATAAAAATTAAAAACACACAATTTGTAGATATCGGGGTCCTGTGACTTTTCCTGCAGATCCCCTGTACAGGATATCATGTACTCAACATATCTACATATGTAAATGAATGCCCCGTACATTGTATACAGCCTATAGTATATATATAATAATGATACAGAGAGCTTTAAAGGGACAGTATACTAAAAAATAATTTTCCCTTAATGTTTTTCCAATTACTTTGTTTTTTACCAGCTGCAGAGTATAACATTTATGAGATTTGCTTTTTAAGGTTTATTTGTGTTTTGAAGCAACAACCTAATAAAATGGGTTGAGCTTGTAGGTATAATCAGATCTCACTACTTTATCACATTGTGTACATATGCATTCTTCTTTATCTTATATCTGTCCATAAACCAATCACCAATACTTGGAGAGAACAACGGAAAATTAACATTTTATTACATTATCTCTTCTATACCCAACTGGGGGTGTAATTCCTTCTACTGGCTGTATTTACACAGCTTGGCCTTGAGGCCAAAAACTGTCAGGATGGGTGAGGATACCACAGGCTAAATACACTATTTCAAAAGCCAAAATAAGGGTAATGGAAATACTTGTAAACAATAAATACACTCCAGCAGGTAAAGTGGATCATTGGGAACAAATTAAAGGGGAGAAAATTTTAGTAAACTGTCCCTTTTAATAAATCAATACATATGAAATGAGATTGAAAAAAGACTGAAGTCCGTCAAGTTCAACCTATTCAAATCTAATATACTTACAAGTAAGCTCCAGTTGAGCTTTATAAATCCCATTAAAAAGGTGATTTAATACTATTAGTAGATCTTTACAATGTCTCCTGTGGTAATTTCAGAGTGTTATGCACATGTGCAAGATAATAGACTGATTCTCAATAGCCGTGAAATAGTTGTAAAGATGTCCAGAATACGCTTTATCTAGATCCTTGAGGTGTTGAATTGAAAAAAGTCAAAGCTATGTTAAAAGGTGTTGAAAATGGATTGTAAACACCAAGAACTTTTTGGTTTATTAATAAAAATAGGACTTTTAGTGAGGATCCAATAACACATTCGCGGAAAGCAGCCGAAAAAGTGGCCTTTTTGGCCAGAACTATAGTCAAAAAGGCCTCAGTCGCTAGATTGTGATCAAGGCCTTTATTATTTACCTCAAAATTTCCAAATTCTAAATCAATATATGATGATGGGTCAATGAAGGCTAAAGACTAGGTGATTGGTAAAAAATAATTAAAGCCTATTATAATATATATATTTCTTTCATGTAATTGGCAAGAGTCCATGAGCTAGTGACATATGGGATATACAATCCTACCAGGAGGGGCAAAGTTTCCCAAACCTCAAAATGCCTAAAAAATACACCCCTCACCACACCCACAATTCAGTTTTACAAACTTTGCCTCCTATGGAGGTGGTGAAGTAAGTTTGTGCTAAGATTTCTACGTTGATATGCGCTTCTCAGCATTGTTGAAGCCCGATTCCTCTCAGAGTACAGCGAATGTCAGAGGGACGTGAAGGGAGTATCACCTATTGAATACGATGATTTCTCTAACTGGGGTCTATTTCATGGGTTCTCTGTTATCGGTCGTAGAGATTCATCTCCTACCTCCCTTTTCAGATCGACGAAATACTCTCAATTTACCATTACCTCTACTGATAACTGTTTCTGTACTGGTTTGGCTATCTGCTATATGTGGATGGGTGTCTTTTGGTAAGTATGTTTTTTATTACTTAAGACACCTCAGCTATGGTTTGGCACTTTATGCATTTATATAAAGTTCTAAATATATGTATTGTACTTATATTTGCCATGAGTCAGGTTCATGTATTTTCTTCTGCAGACTGTCAGTTTCATATTTGGGTAATATAAACATCTTTTAAAGAAATTTTTTTCTTACCTGGGGTTTAGTCTTTTATCAATTGACTACTTCTTGCAAATTGCGGGCGGCATTAGGCCCGCGGGTGCGTCAAATGCTAAACTTGATTGCGTCATTTTTGCGCGGAAAAATACGTCTATGACGCAACTTCGTCATTTCCGGCGTCATTCTTGACGCTGAGACCTTTCACACGGTTGCGTCACTAGTGACGAGAGTGTGTCATTTCCGATTATTTTTTCATTATTTCAATACCCCATTGATATTTGCCTCTTGATTTTTTTTTTCTCTATCAGAGGTCTATGCTATTTGCTTTTTTCCCATTCCTGAAACTGTCATATAAGGAAATAGATAATTTTGCTTTATATGTTGCTTTTTCTCTTACATTTTGCAAGATGTCTCTATCTGATCCTGCCTCAGAAGTTTCTGCTGGAACATTGCTGCCTGACATCGGTCCTACCAAAAGCTAAGTGCATTTGTTGTAAAATTGTTGAGATTATTTCACCGAATGTCATTTGTAATAGTTGTCATGATAAACTTTTACATGCAGTTAGTGTATCCATCAGTAATAGTACATTGCCAGTTGTAGTTCCTTCAACTTCTAATGTGCATGATATACCTGTAAATTTTAAAGAATTTGTTTCTGATTCTATTTTTGAAGGCTTTGTCTGCATTTCCACCTTCTAATAAATGTAAAAGGTCTTTTTAAACTTCTCATTTAGTTGATGGAATTTTAAATGACCAACAACATAATTTATCCTCTTCTGATGAGGATCTATCTGATACAGAAGATCCTTCCTCAGACATTGACACTGACAAATGTACTTATTTTTTTAAAATAGAGTATATGCATTCTTTATTAAAAGAAGTGTTTATTATTTTGGATATTGAGGTAACCAGTCCTATTGACGTTCAGTCTAATAAACGTTTAAATGCTGTTTTTAAACCTCCTTTGGATTCTCCAGGGGTTTTTCCTATTCCTGAGGCTATTTCTGATATGATTTCTAGGGAATGGAATAAGCCAGGTACATCTTTTATTCCTTCTTCAAGGTTTAAAAAATTGTATCCTTTACCAGCAAAATCTATAGAGTTTTGGGAAAAAATCCCCAAGTTGATGGGGCTATTTCTACTCTTGCTAAACGTACCACTATTCCTATGGAAGATAGTACTTCCTTTAAGGATCCTTTAGATAGGAAGCTTGAATCTTATCTAAGGAAGGCCTATTTATATTCAGGTAATCTTTTCAGACCTGTAATTTCTTTGGCTAATGTTGCGGCTGCATCAACTTTCTGGTTGGAGAATTTAGCGCAACAGGAATTGGATTCTGACTTATCTAGCATTATTCGCCTATTGCAATATGCTAATCATTTTATTTGTGATGCAATTTTTGATATTATCAAAATTGATGTTAGATCCATGTCTTTAGCTTTTTTAGCTAGAAGAGCTTTGTGGTTTAAATCTTGGAATGCTGATATGACATCTAAATCTAGATTACTATCTCTTTCTTTCCAAGGTAATAATTTATTTGGTTCTCAGTTGGATTCTATTATTTCAACTGTCACTGGGGGAAGGGAGTTTTTCTGCCTCAGGATTAAAAACCTAAGGGTAAATCTAAGGCTTCTAACCTTTTTCGTTCCTTTCATCAGAATAAGGAACAAAAACTCAATCCTCCCCCCAAGGAGTCTGCTTCCAATTGGAAGCCTTCCTCAAATTGGAATAAATCCAAGCCATTTAGGAAACCAAAGTCAGCCCCTAAGTCCGCATGAAGATGCGGCCCTCATTCCAGCTCAGCTGGTAGGGGGCAGATTAAGGTTTTTCAAGGATATTTGGATAAAATTTGTCCAAAATCAATGGATTCAGAGCATTGTCTCTCAAGGGTATTGAATAGGATTCAGAATAAGACCTCCTGTGAGAAGATTTTTTTTTCTCTCACGTATCCCAGTAAATCCAGTAAGCTCAGGCTTTCCTGAAGTGTGTTTCACCTGGAGTCTTCAGGGGTAATCATGCCAGTTTCTCCTCAGGAACAAGGTTTGGGGTTTTATTCAAATCTATTCATGGAACCAAAGAAGGAAAATTTATTCAGACCAGTTCTGGATCTGAAAATTTTGAATCGTTATGTAAGAGTACCAACTTTCAAGATGGTGACTATAAGGACTACTCTGCCTTTTGTTCAGCGAGGACATTATATGTCCACAATAAACTTGCAGGATGCAGACCTTCATATTCCGATTCATCCAGAACATTATCAGTTCCAGAGATTCTCTTTTCTAAACAAGCATTACCAATATGTTGTTCTTCCATTTGGCCTAGCAACAGCCCCAAGAATCTTTTCAAAGGTTCTGGGTGACCTACTCTCTGTAATCAGAGAACAGGGTATTGCGGTGTTTCCTTATTTGGATGATATCTTGGTACTAGCTCAGTCTTTGCGTACTGCAGAATCTCACACCAATCAACTAGTATTTCTTTGGAAACATGGTTGAAGGATCAATTTTACCAAAAGTTTATTGATTCCTCAGACAAGGGTCACCTTTTTAGGCTTCCAGATAGATTCAGTGGCCATGACTCTGTCTCTAACAGACAAGAGATGTTTAAAATTGGTTGCTGCATGCTGGCACCTTCAGTCTCAGTCATTCCCTTCAGTGGCTATGTGCATGGAAGTTTTAGGTCTCATGACTGCAGCATCGGACACGATCCCCTTTGCTCGTTTTCACATGAGACCTCTACAGCTTTGTATGCTGAATCAATGTATGACACTCTCTGACATGGTGGATAGATCACCATTGTTTAGTTCAAGGAGCTTCTTTTGTTCGGCCAACCTGGACTGTGATCACAACAGATGCGAGTCTTTCAGGTTGGGGAGCTGTTTGGGGATCTCTGACAGCACAAGGGGTTTGGAAATCTCAAGAGGTGAGATTACCAATAAATATTTTAGAACTGCAATTCTCAGAGCTCTTCAGTTTTGGCCTCTGCTAAAGAGAGAGCCATTCATTTGTTTTCAGACAGACAATATCACAACAGTGGCATATGTCAATCATCAGGGTGGGACTCACAGTCCCCAAGCTATGAAAGAAGTATCTTGGATACTTGTTTGGGTGGAATACAGCTCTTGTCTTATCTCTGCGGTGCATATCCCATGTGTAGACAATTGGGAGGTGGATTTTCTCAGCCGCCAGACTTTACATCCAGGGGAGTGGTCTCTCCATCCAGATGTGTTTTCTCAGATTGTTCAGTTGTGGGGTCTTCCAGAGATAGATCTCATGGCCTCTCATCTAAACAAGAGACTTCCCAGATACCTGTCCAGGTTCAGGGATGTTCAGGCGGAAGCAGTGGATGCGCTGACACTTCTTTGGTGTTATCATCCTGCTTACATTTTCCCGCCTCTAGTTCTCCTTCCAAGAGTGATCTCTAAAATCATCATGGAACAATCATTTGTGTTGCTGGTGGCTCCAGCTTGGCCACACAGGTTTTGGTATGCGGATCTGGTTCGGATGTCCAGTTGCCTGCCTTGGCCACTTCCGTTTGGCCAGACCTACTATCTCAAGGTCCGTTTTTCCATCAGGATCTCAAATCATTAAATTTGAAGGTATGGAAATTGAACGCTTAGTACTAAGTCATAGAGGTTTCTTTGACTCAGAGATTAATACTATGTTACAAGCTCGTAAATCTGTTTCTAGAAAGATTTATTATAGAGTTTGGAAGACTTACATTTCATGGTGTTCTTCTCATAAAATCTCCTGGCATTCTTTTAGAATTCCTAGAATTTTACAGTTTCTTCAGGATGGTTTGGATAAGGGTTTGTCTGCAAGTTCCTTGAAAGGACAAATCTCAGCTCTTTCTGTTTTATTTCACAGAAAGGTTGCTATACTTCCTGATATACTCTGTTTTGTACAGGTTTAAGCCTGTTATTTAATCAATTTCTCCTCCTTGGAGTCTTATTTTGGTTCTGACGGCTTTACAGGTTCTTCCATTTGAACCTATGCATTTTTTGGACATTAAACTACTTTCTTGGAAAGTGTTGTTCCTTTTGGCCATCTCTTCTGCTAGAAGAGTTTCTGAGTTATCTGCTCTTTCTTGTGAGTCTCCTTTTCTGATTTTTTCATCAGGATAAGGCAGTTTTGCGGACTTCTTTTTTATTTTTACCTAAGGTTGTGAATTCTAACAACATTAGTAGAGAAATTGTTGTCCCTTCCTTGTATCCTAATCCTAAGAATTCTTTGGAAAGTTCCTTACATTCTTTGGATGTGGTAAGAGCTTTGAAATATTATGTGGAAGCTACTAAAGATTTCAGGAAGACTTCCAGTCTATTTGTTTTATTTTCTGGTCCTAGGAAAGGTCAGAAGGCTTCTGCTATTTCCTTGGTTTCTTGGTTGAAACTTTTGATTCATCAAGCTTATTTTGAGTCGGGTCAGGCCCTGCCTCAGAGAATTACAGCTCATTCTACTAGATCAGTCTCCACTTCGTGGGCTTTTAAGAATGAAGCTTCAGTTAATCAGATTTGCAAAGTGGCAACTTGGTCCTCTTTGCATACATTTACTAAATTCTACCGTTTTGATGTATTTGCTTCTTCGGAAGCAGTTTTTGGTAGAAAAGTTCTTCAGGCAGCTGTTTCAGTTTGATTCTTCTGCTTTTGTTTTAAGTTTTTTTTCTTTCAAATGAAATAAACTTACGGCTAGATTTAGAGTTTTGTCGGTAACGACCCGCGTAGCTAACGCTGGCTTTTTTCCCCCGCACCTTTTAAATACCGCTGGTATTTAGAGTTCACAGAAGGGCTGCGTTAGGCTCCAAAAAGGGAGCGTACAGGCATATTTACCGCCACTGCAACTCTCAATACCAGCGGTGCTTACGGACGCGGCCAGCTTCAAAAACGTGCTCGTGCATGATATCCCCATAGGAAACAATGGGGCAGTTTGAGCTGAAAAAAAACCTAACACCTGCAAAAAAGCAGCGTTCAGCTCCTAACGCAGCCCCATTGTTTCCTATGGGGAAACAGTTTCTAAGTCTGCACCTAACACCCTAACATGAACCCCGAGTCTAAACACCCCTAAACACTTATTAACCTCTAATCTGCCGCCCCCTCTATCGCTGACACCTGCATATTTTTTTAACCCCTAATCTGCCGCTCCGTACACCGCCGCAACCTACATTATCCCTATGTACCCCTAATCTGCTGCCCCTAACACCGCCAACCCCTATATTATATTTATTAACCCCTAATCTGCCACCCCCAACGTCGCCTCCACCTACCTACAATTATTAACCCCTAATCTGCTGACCGGACCTCGCCAACACTATAATAAATGTATTAACCCCTAAAGCTAAGTCTTGAGCTTGCATTCTATTGGCTGATTGGAACAGCCAATAGAATGCAAGCTCAATCTGATTGGCTGATTGGATCAGCCAATCGGATTGAACTTGAATCTGATTGGCTGATTCCATCAGCCAATCAGAATTTTCCTACCTTAATTCCGATTGGCGGAATTCGAGGGACGCCATCTTGGATGACGTCCCTTAAAGGAACCTTCATTCTGTGTTAGGACGTCGGAAGAAGAGGATGGATCCGCGCCGGAGGTCTTTAAGATGGAGCCGCTCGTCGTCGGATGGAAGAAGATAGAAGATGCCGCTTGGATGAAGATGTCTACCGGTCCGTATCTCCTCTTCTGCCCGGATAGGATGAAGACTTCTGCCCGATGATGGACCTCTTCAGCCGGAGGATTGACGTCTTCAGCCCCCGCTTGGGCTGGGATGAAGACTTCGGAGCCTGGACCGATCGGTGATACCCGGCGTGGTGAAGATAAGGTAGGGAGATCTTCAGGGGCTTAGTGTTAGGTTTATTTAAGGGGGGTTTGGTTTAGATTAGGGGTATGTGGGTGGTGGGTTGTAATGTTGGGGGGGGGGGGTATTGTTTGTTTTTTTTACAGGCAAAAGAGCTGAATTCTTTGGGGCATGCCCCGCAAAAGGCCCTTTTAAGGGCTGGTAAGGTAAAAGAGCTTTTCTATTTGTATTTTAGAATAGGGTAGGGCATTTTTTTATTTTGGGGGGCTTTGTTATTTTATTAGGGGGCTTAGAGTAGGTGTAATTAGCTTAAAATTGTAATATTTTTATAATGTTTGTAAATATTTTTTTATTTTTTGTACTTTAGTTAGTTTATTTAATTGTATTTATTTGTAGGTATTGAATTTAATTAATTTATTGATAGTGTAGTGTTAGGTTTAATTGTAGATAATTGTAGGTATTTTAATTAATTTATTGATAGTGTAGTGTTAGGTTTAATTGTAACTTAGGTTAGGATTTATTTTACAGGTAATTTTGTAATTATTTTAACTAGGTAGCTATTAAATAGTTATTAACTATTTAATAGCTATTGTACCTGGTTAACATAAATACAAAGTTGCCTGTAAAATAAATATTAATCCTAAAATAACTACAATATAATTATAATTTATATTGTAGCTATATTAGGATTTATTTTACAGGTAATATTTAGCTTTAAATAGGAATAATTTATTCAATAAGAGTTCATTTATTTCGTTAGATTTAAATTATATTTAACTTAGGGGGGTGTTAGTGTTAGGGTTAGACTTAGCTTTAAGGGTTAATACATTTATTATAGTGTTGGCGAGGTCCGGTCGGCAGATTAGGGGTTAATACTTGAAGTTAGGTGTCGGTGATGTTAGGGAGGGCAGATTAGGGGTTAATACTATTTATTATAGGGTTAGTGAGACGGGAGTTAGGCGGATTAGGGGTTAATAAGTGTAGGTAGGTGGCGGTGACGTTTGGGGTGGCAGATTAGGGGTTAATAAATATAATATAGGGGTCGGCGATGTTAGGGGCAGCAGATTAGGGGTACATAGGGATAACGTAGGTGGCGGCGGTGTGCGGTCGGCAGATTAGGGGTTAAAACATTTTAATAGAGTGGCGGCGATGTGGGGGGACCTCGGTTTAGGGGTACATAGGTAGTTTATGGGTGTTAGTGTACTTTAGAGCACAGTAGTTAAGAGCTTTATGAACCGGCGTTAGCCCAGAAAGCTCTTAACTCCTGGCTTTTTGCTGCAGCTGGAGTTTTGTCGTTAGATTTCTAACGCTCACTTCAGCCACGACTCTAAATACCAGCGTTAGAAAGATCCCATTGAAAAGATAGGATACGCAATTGACGTAAGGGGATCTGCGGTATGGAAAAGTCGCGGCTTCAAAGCGAGCGTTAGACCTTTACCTACACGACTCTAAATACCAGCGGTAGCCCAAAACCAGCGTTAGGAGCCCCTAACGCTGGTTTTGACGGCTAACGCCAAACTCTAAATCTAGGCGTTATATTTTTGGGTTGTGGATTAATTTTTTTCAGCAGATTATGGCTGTTTTTATTTTATTCCCTCCCTCTCTAGTGACTCTTGCATGGAGTTCCACATCTTGGGTATTGCTATCCCATATGTCACTAGCTCATGAACTCTTGCCAATTACATGAAAGAAAACATAATTTATGTAAGAATTTACCTGATTCATTTCTTTCATATTGGCAAGAGTCCAAGAGGCCCACCCTTTTTATGGTGGTTATGATTTTTTTGTATAAAGCACAATTATTTCCAAATTTCCTTTGTTGATGCTTTCTACTCCTTTCTTTATCACCCCACTGCTTGGCTATTCGTTAAACTGAATTGTGGGTGTGGTGAGGGGTGTATTTATAGGCATTTTGAGGTTTGGGAAACTTTGCCCCTCCTGGTAGGATTGTATATCCCATATGTCACTAGCTCATGGACTCTTGCCAATATGAAAGAAATGAATTTATCAGGTAAGTTCTTTCATAAATGTCCACACTTTGACATTCCTGTGGTTTATGGGACAGTTAAGAGATATGTACTAGTAATGTATTCTCCATACATGAGAAAACACAAACACCTGAGAACTTTTTCCATAAAGTTTTAATGATTCAGTGAGTGTGAAATCCTTGTGAAAATCCATATAGACTTTGTACACATCATCAAGTTGACTGCAATAGATATGAATCCTCCTTAGCTATATGAATAGCATCTTTTAATGCACTTATCATATGTTTTTGTCTCCCTACTTGTCTCATTTCATATGAACAGAACCTAACAGGACCAGTATTCTCGTCATTGTAATCGTCATTACTATCCTTGCTGTTGTTGCTCTCTCTGGAATTGGAATATGTATATACAGGACAGTTTCAAGTAAGTGGAGTCAGTAAATGTCTATATTGTGAACTCTAACAAAATAATACATTTTTCTTATTTCTAAATAAACCAGTATTCTGTTCTGGATACTTACATAACCAATATAAACAAACAGAATTAGTCCAACACAGCAGCGGCCAGGAACATGCAGGTTCACTCAGGAGCTACACTCAGGGCTCCAACAGCATACAAAAAAACTCCAAGGTGAGTGGCAGCAAAGATAAGTTTATTAAAAAACTTTACACAAGAGGTAGCAGCGACGTTTCGGAACAAGTTTCCTTAATCATGCATACAAACAAAGGCCTAGATTTAGAGTTTGGCGGTAGCCGTGAAAACCAGCGTTAGAGGCTCCTAACGCTGGTTTTAGGCTACCGCCGGTATTTGGAGTCAGTCAGGAAAGGGTCTAACGCTCACTTTTCAGCCGCGACTTTTCCATACCGAAGATCCCCTTACGTCAATTGCGTATCCTATCTTTTCAATGGAATCTTCCTAACTCCGGTATTTAGAGTCGTGGCTGAAGTGAGCGTTAGAAATCTAACGACAAAACTCCAGCCGCAGAAAAAAGTCAGTAGTTAAGAGCTTTCTGGGCTAACGCCGGTTCATAAAGCTCTTAACTACTGTACTCTAAAGTACACTAACACCCATAAACTACCTATGTACCCCTAAACCGAGGTCCCTCCCACATCGCCGCCACTCGATTAAATTTTTTTAACCCCTAATCTGCCGACCGCCACCTACGTTATACTTATGTACCCCTAATCTGCTGCCCCTAACACCGCCGACCCCTATATTATATTTATTAACCCCTAACCTGCCCCCCACAACGTCGCCGCCAGCTACCTACAATAATTAACCCCTAATCTGCCGACCGCAAAGCGCCGCCACCTACATTATAGCTATGTACCCCTAATCTGCTGCCCCTAACACCGCCGACCCCTATATTATATTTATTAACCCCTAATCTGCCGCCCTCAACGTCGCCTCCACCTGCCTTCACTTATTAACCCCTAATCTGCCGAGCGGACCGCACCGCTACTATAATAAAGTTATTAACCCCTAATCCGCCTCACTCCCGCCTCAAAAACCCTATAATAAATAGTTTTAACCCCTAATCTGCCCTCCCTAACATCGCCGACACCTAACTTCAATTATTAACCCCTAATCTGCCGACCTAATCTCGCTACTGTAATAAATGGATTAACCCCTAAAGCTAAGTCTAACCCTAACACTAACACCCCCCTAAAAACGAAATAAATTAACTCTTATTAAATAAATTATTCCTATTTAAAGCTAAATACTTACCTGTAAAATAAACCCTAATATAGCTACAATATAAATTATAATTATATTATAGCTATTTTAGGATTTATATTTATTTTACAGGCAACTTTGTATTTATTTTAACCAGGTACAATAGCTATTAAATAGTTAAGAACTATTTAATAACTAAAATAGTTAAAATAATTACAAAATTACCTGTAAAATAAATCCTAACCTAAGTTACAATTAAACCTAACACTACACTATCAATAAATAAATTAAATACAATTCCTACAAATAAATACAATTAAATAAACTAACTAAAGTACAAAAAATAAAAAAGAACTAAGTTACAAAAAATAAAAAAATATTTACAAACATTAGAAAAAAATTACAACAATTTTAAACTAATTACACCTACTCTAAGCCCCCTAATAAAATAACAAAGACCCCAAAAATAAAAAAATGCCCTACCCTATTCTAAATTACAAAAGTTCAAAGCTCTTTTACCTTACCAGCCCTGAACAGGGCCCTTTGCGGGGCATGCCCCAAAGAATTCAGCTCTTTTGCCTGTAAAAAAAAACATACAATACCCCCCCCAACATTACAACCCACCACCCACATACCCCTAATCTAACCCAAACCCCCCTTAAATAAACCTAACACTAAGCCCCTGAAGATCTTCCTACCTTGTCTTCACCATGCCAGGTATCACCGATCGTTCCAGGCTCCGAAATCTTCATCCAAGCCCAAGCGGGGGCTAGACATCCATCATCCGACGGCTGAAGAAGTCCAGAAGAGGGTCCAAAGTCTTCATCCTATCCGGGAAGAAGAGTAGATCCGGACCGGCAACCATCTTCTTCCAAGCGGCATCTTCTATCTTCATCCGATGAGGACCGGCTCCATCTTGAAGACCTCCATCGCGGATCCATCCTTCTTCTCCGACGACTTCCCGACGAATGACGGTTCCTTTAAGGGACGTCATCCAAGATGGCGTCCCTCGAATTCCGATTGGCTGATAGGATTCTATCAGCCAATCGGAATTAAGGTAGGAAAATTCAATCAGCCAATCAGATTGAGCTTGCATTCTATTGGCTGATCGGAACAGCCAATCGGATTGAACTTGATTCTGATTGGCTGATTCCATCAGCCAATCAGAATTTTCCTACCTTAATTCCGATTGGCTGATAGAATCCTATCAGCCAATCGGAATTCGAGGGACGCCATCTTGGATGACGTCCCTTAAAGGAACCGTCATTCGTCGGGAAGTCGTCGGAGAAGAAGGATGGATCCGCGATGGAGGTCTTCAAGATGGAGCCGGTCCTCATCGGATGAAGGTAGAAGATGCCGCTTGGAAGAAGATGGTTGCCGGTCCGGATCTACTCTTCTTCCCGGATAGGATGAAGACTTTGGACCCTCTTCTGGACTTCTTCAGCCATCGGATGATGGATGTCTAGCCCCTGCTTGGGCTTGGATGAAGATTTCGGAGCCTGGAACGATCGGTGATACCTGGCATGGTGAAGACAAGGTAGGAAGATCTTCAGGGGCTTAGTGTTAGGTTTATTTAAGGGGGGTTTGGGTTAGATTAGGGGTATGTGGGTGGTGGGTTGTAATGTTGGGGGGGGGGTATTGTATGTTTTTTTTTTACATGCAAAAGAGCTGAATTCTTTGGGGCATGCCCCGCAAAGGGCCCTGTTCAGGGCTGGTAAGGTAAAAGAGCTTTGAACTTTTGTAATTTAGAATAGGGTAGGGCATTTTTTTATTTTGGGGGTCTTTGTTATTTTATTAGGGGGCTTAGAGTAGGTGTAATTAGTTTAAAATTGTTGTAATTTTTTTCTAATGTTTGTAAATATTTTTTTATTTTTTGTACTTTAGTTAGTTTATTTAATTGTATTTATTTGTAGGAATTGTATTTAATTTATTTATTGATAGTGTAGTGTTAGGTTTAATTGTAACTTAGGTTAGGATTTATTTTACAGGTAATTTTGTAATTATTTTAACTATTTTAGGTATTAAATAGTTAATAACTATTTAATAGCTATTGTACCTGGTTAAAATAAATACAAAGTTACCTGTAAAATAAATATTAATCCTAAAATAGCTATAATATAATTATAATTTATATTGTAGCTATATTAGGGTTTATTTTACAGGTAAGTATTTAGCTTTAAATAGGATTAATTTATTTAATAAGAGTTAATTTATTTCGTTAGATTTAAATTATATTTAATTTAGGGGGGTGTTAGTGTTAGGGTTAGACTTAGCTTTAGGGGTTAATACATTTATTAGAATAGCGGTGAGCTCCAGTCGGCAGATTAGGGGTTAATGTTTGAAGTTAGGTGTCGGCGATGTTAGGGAGGGCAGATTAGGGGTTAATACTATTTATTATAGGGTTATTGAGGCGGGAGTGAGGCGGATTAAGGGTTAATACATTTATTATAGTAGCGCTCAGGTCCGGTCGGTAGATTAGGGGTTAATAAGTGTAGTTAGGTGGAGGCGACATTGTGGGCGGCAGATTAGGGGTTAATAAATATAATATAGGGGTCGGCGATGTTAGGACAGCAGATTAGGGGTACATAGGGATAATGTAGGTGGCGGGGGTGTACGGAGCGGCAGATTAGGGGTTAAAAATAATATGCAGGGGTCAGCGATAGCGGGGGCGGAAGATTAGGGGTTAATAAGTGTAAGGTTAGGGGTGTTTAGACTCGGGGTACATGTTAGAGTGTTAGGTGCAGACGTAGGAAGTGTTTCCCCATAGGAAACAATGGGGCTGCGTTAGGAGCTGAACTCGGCTTTTTTGCAGGTGTTAGGTTTTTTTTCAGCTCAAACAGCCCCATTGTTTCCTATGGGGATATCGTGCACGAGCACGTTTTTTAAGCTGGCCGCGTCCGTAAGCAACTCTGGTATCGAGAGTTGCAGTGGCGTTAAATATGCCTGTACGCTCCCTTTTTGGAGCCTAACGCAGCCATTCTGTGAACTCTCAATACCAGAGTTATTTAAAAGGTGCGGCCAGAAAAAAGCCAGCGTTAGCTACGCGGGTCGTTACCGACAAAACTCTAAATCTAGCCGAAAGTGATTTACAATCTATATATAGACAGATACCACAAGGTGGCGCTCTATTGCAAAATTTCTATTTAACCCTATAGGTAACAATATATCCAAGTTGGTATATAACCAGCACAAATATACATAATTCTCCTAAGTTTTGGAAAAGCTTTTACAAAAATAGATATCTAAATAATCTAACATGCATTAGATATATGCAATAAAAACCTTAATCAAGACCTAATTTTATAAAAAAACAGAAAGGTCCCAATCTCTATTGAGACCATTAGGTTCAAGAGTACCTAATTTAAAGATCCAGAAAGCCTTGCGCTGTTTCAACAGCTGCTCCCTATCACCCCCTCTTACTACACTCTCAATAATTTGAAATCTTAACTCATTGATGAGGTGTCCCATCTTAATAAAGTGATGTGCTACTGGCGCTTTTTTATTACCTGTTCTAATACTACTCTTATGTTCTATAATTCTGTCTTTGATGTTTCTTGTCGTCTCTCCGACATAGCCACGCCCACAAGGGCATTTAATCAAATATATAACAAATTGAGTATAGCAGGAAAGGTAACCCCTAATATTAAATTTCTTTCCTGTTGTTGGATGGTAAAAAATTGAACCTTTAGACATATTATTACAGCAGGAGCAGTTGAGGCAACTTGGTTTAATGTGGTTTCTGTGGATGGTGTGTGGTTGATTACACTTATCACATATTGTTATGTGTGACTAGTGAATTTGATGTATCTGGTTTGCTGGTAAGGTGCCGTTCCGTCACTTTTCATGAAAAAAACGGTTTACAGGCCGGAACGGGCATTGGAACGTGGTTTCTGTGGATCATTTGTGGTTTATTACACTTATCACATCTAGTTATGTGTGGCTGGTGAATTTGGATTGTATATGTTGCTGGGAAGGCGCCGTTCCATCACTTTTCATGAAAAATCATTTTACAGGCCAGAACCTTTATTGGAACGTGGTTTCTGTGGATGGTTTGTGGTTGATTACACTTATTTTATATAGTTATGTGTGTCTGGTGAATTTGGTCTGTATATGTTGTTGGGAAGGTGCCGTTCCATTACTTTTAATGAAAAAGTGTATTACAGGCCGGAACAGATATCATAAAGAGGTTTCTGTGGATGCTTTGTGGCTGATTAGACTCATTACATTTAGCAATGCGTGACTGGTGAATTTGATGTATCTAGTTTGCTGGTAAGGTGCCGTTCCGTCACTTTTCATGAAAAAGTGTATTACAGGCCAGAACCAGTATTGGAACGTGGTTTCTGTGGATGGTTTGTGGTTGATTACACTTATTTAATCTAGTTATGTGTGGCTGGTGAATCTGGTCTGTATATGTTGCTGGGAAGGTGCCGTTCCGTCACTTCTCATGAAAAAGCTTATTACAGGCTAGAACAGGTATTGAAACATGGTTTCTGTGGATGGTTTGTGGTTGATTACACTTATCACATTTAGTTATATGTGGATGGTGAATTTCTCTGTATATGTTGTTGAGAAGGTGCCGTTCCATCACTTTTCATGAAAAGCGTTTTAAAGGCCAAAATCGGTATTGGATTGTGGTTTCTGTGGATGGTTTGTGGTTGATTACACTTATTTTATCTAGTTATGTGTGTCTTGTGAATTTGGTCTGTATATGTTGTTGGGAAGGTGCTGTTCCATCACTTTTAACCCCTTAACGACCGAGGACGTGCAGGGTACGTCCTCAAAAAAAAAAAGGCAGTTAACGCCTGAGGACGTACCCTGCACGTCCTCGGTGTGGAAAGCAGCTGGAAGCGATCCTGCTCGCTTCCAGCTGCTTTCCGGTTATTGCAGTGATGCCTCGATATGGAGGCATCCTGCAATAACCGTTTGAAGCCATCCGATGCAGAGAGAGCCACTCTGTGGCCCTCTCTGCACCGGAGATCTGTGGCTTACTTCGTTGGTGGGTGGGAGCAGGACAGGGAGGCGGGTGGCGGCCATCGATGGCCCTGGATGATGCGGAGGGGGGCGGGATCGTGGGCGGGGATGTCAGGGGGCGCGCACAGACGCGTGCACGGGGAGGCGGGGGCGGGCGCGTGCACGGGGAGGGAGCGGGTGGGAACCGCTACACTACATAAATATTTTATGTAGAAGTGGGGAAAAAGGGGGATATTATTTACAATTTAGCAAGATCGGTATGGCTGGTGGGGTGTTAGTCTGTGGGGGGGAAGCTACACTACAGAAAAAAATAAAATAAAAATAATAAAACACTTTTTTTTTTGCAAACTGGGTACTGGCAGACAGCTGCCAGTACCCAAGATGGCCCCCAATAAGGCAGAGGGGGGGTTAGGGAGCTGTTTTGGGGGGGATCAGGGAGGTTGGGGGCTAAGGGGGGATCCTACATAGCAGCATATGTAAATATGCTCAATTTTTTTTTAAAAGAATATTCAAAGATGCCTTTTATTTTAGTACTGGCAGACTTTCTGCCAGTACTTAAGATGGCGGGGACAATTGTGGGGTGGGGGAGGAAAGGGAGCTGTTTCGGAGGGATCAGGGGGTGTGATGTGTCAGGTGGGAGGCTGATCTCTACACTAAAACTAAAATTAACCCTGAAAGCTCCCTACAAATTACCTAATTAACCCCTTCACTGCTAGCCATAATACACGTGTGATGTGCAGCAGCATTTAGCGGCCTTCTTATTACCAAAAAGCAACGCCAAAGCCATGTATGTCTATTTCTGAACAAAGGGGATCCCAAAGAAGCATTTACAAACATTTGTGCCATAATTGCACAAGCTGTTTGTAAATAATTTCAGTGAGAAACCTAAAATTGTGAAAAATGTAACGTTTTTTTTAATTTGATCGCATTTGGCGGTGAAATGGTGGCATGAAATATACCAAAATGGGCCTAGATCAATACTTGGGGTTGTCTACTACACTACACTACAGCTAAAATTAACCCTAGAAGCTCCCTACATACGCCCTAATTAACCCATTCACTGCTGGGCATAATACACATGTGGTGCGCAGTGGCATTTAGCAGCCTTCTAATTACCAAAAAGCAACGCCAAAGCCATACATGTCTGCTATTTCTAAAGAAAGGGGATCCCAGAGAAGCATTTACAATCATTTATGCCATAATTGCATAAGTTGTTTGTAAATAATTTCAATGAGAAACCTAAAGTTTGTGAAAAAAATTGTGAAAAAGTGAACAATTTTCTTTATTTGATCTCATTTGGCGGTGAAATGGTGGCATGAAATATGCCATAATGGGTCTAGATCAATACTTTGGGATGTCTTCTAAAAAAAAAATATATACTTGTCAATGGATATTCAGGTATTCCTGACAGATATCAGTGTTCCAATGTAACTAGCGCTAATTTTGATAAAAAATGGTTTGAAAATAGCAAAGTGCTACTTGTATTTATGGCCCTATAACTTACACAAAAAGCAAAGAACATGTAAACATTAGGTATTTCTAAACTCAGGATAAAATTTTGAAACTATTTAGCATGGGTGTTTTTTGGTGGTTGTAGATATGTAACAGATTTTGCGGGTCAAAGTCAGAAAAAGTGTGTTTTTTTTTTTCCATTTTTTCCTCATATTTTATAAAAAATTTTTTATAGTAAATGATAAGATATGATGAAAATAATGGTATCTTTAGAAAGTCCATTTAATGGCGAGAAAAACGGTATATAATATGTGTGGGTACAGTAAATGAGTAAGAGGAAAATTACAGCTAAACACAAACACCGCAAAAATGTAAAAATAGCCTTGGTCCCAAACGGACAGAAAATTGAAAAGTGCTGTGGTCATTAAGGGGTAAATGAAAAAGTGTATTACTGGCCAGAACAGATATCATAAAGAGTTTTCTGTGGATGCTTTGTGGCTGATTACACTCATTACATTTAGCAATGTGTGACTGGTAAATTTGATGTATCTGGTTTGCTGGGAAGGTACTGTTCCGTCACTTTTCATGAAAAAGAGTTTTACAGGCTGGAACGGGTATTGGAACGTGGTTTCTGTGGATGGTTTGTGGCTGATTACACTTATTACATTTAGTTATGGGTGACTTGTGAATTTGGTGTATCTGTTTTTTTGGGAAGGTGCTGTTCCGGGCTGTTATTTTTGGTTCCAGGCACTATTTTGGTAGTTAAAGGGTTAATTAATTATTATATCACAAAGATTCCTGTTCCTAAAATTGTTCTCAAGAGTCTCTAACACATCCCATTATATTTTAAATCAATTTCCTTCATAAAAAGCCTGTTCCGTTCCGTTCCGGCTTTTACACCGTTCCCAATTAAATCTTACAAATTTACAATAAAAATTAAAAACACACCATTTGTAGATATTGGGGTCCTGATGTAACTTTTCCTGCACATATTCTGTACAGGATATGATGTACTTAACATATCTACATATGTATATGAACCTAAACATATGTAAATGTGTGACCAGTCCATTATATAGAGCCTATAGTCTATACAATAATGACAAACGGCTAGATTTAGAGTTTGGCGTTAGCCGTCAAAACCAGCGTTAGAGGCTCCTAACGCTGGTTTTTACCACCCGCTGGTATTTAGAGTCAGTCAGGAAAGGGTCTAAAGCTCACTTTGCAGCCGCGACTTTTCCATACCGCAGATCCCCCTACGCCATTTGCGTATCCTATCTTTTCAATGGGATCTTTCTAACGCCGGTATTTAGAGTCTTGGCTGAAGTGAGCGTTAGAAATCTAACGACAAAACTCCAGCCGCAGAAAAAAGTCAGGAGTTAAGAGCTTTCTGGGCTAACGCCGGTTCATAAAGCTCTTAACTACTGTGCTCTAAAGTACACTAACACCCATAAACTACCTATGTACCCCTAAACCGAGGCCCCCCCACATCGCCGCCACTCTAATAAATTTTTTTAACCCCTAATCTGCCGACCGCACACTGCCGCAACCTACATTATCCCTATGTACCCCTAATCTGCTGCCCCTAACATCGCCGACCCCTATATTATATTTATTAACCCCTAATCTGCCGCCACCAACGTCGCTGCTACCTTACCTACAATTATTAACCCCTAATCTGCCGACCGGACCTCACCGCTACTATAATAAATGTTTTAACCCCTAAAGCTAATTCTAACCCTAACACTAACACCCCCCTAAATTAAATATAATTTAAATCTAATGAAATACATTAACTCTTATTAAATAAATTATTCCTATTTAAAGCTAAATACTTACCTGTAAAATAAACCCTAATATAGCTACAATATAAATTATAATTATATTGTAGCTATTTTAGGATTAATATTTATTTTACAGGCAACTTTGTATTTATTTTAACCAGGTACAATAGCTATTAAATAGTTAAGAACTATTTAATAGCTACCTAGTTAAAATAAGTACAAAATTACCTGTAAAATAAATCCTAACCTAAGTTACAATTTAACCTAACACTACACTATCAATAAATTAATTAAATAAAATACCTACAAATAAATACAATTAAATAAACTAACTAAAGTACAAAAAAATAAAAAAAGCTAAGTTACAAAAAATAAAAAAATTAATTACAAACATAATAAAAATATTACAACAATTTTAAGCTAATTACACCTACTCTAAGCCCCCTAATAAAATAACAAAGCCCCCCAAAATAAAAAAATGCCCTACCCTATTCTAAAATACAAATAGAAAAGCTCTTTTACCTTACCAGCCCTTAAAAGGGCCTTTTGCAGGGCATGCCCCAAATAATTCAGCTCTTTTGCCTGTAAAAATAAACACAATACCCCCCCCCAACATTACAACCCACCACCCACATACCCCTAATCTAACCCAAACCCCCCTTAAATAAACCTAACACTAAGCCTCTGAAGATCTTTCTACCTTATCTTCACCTCGCCAGGTAATCCGATCCGTCCAGGCTCCGAAATCTTCATCCAAGCCCAAGCGGGGGCTGGAGATCCATCATCCGGCTGAAGTCTTCTATCAAGCGGCAAGAAGAAGTCCAGAAGAGGCTCCAAAGTCTTCATCCTATCCGGGCAGAAGAGGAGATCCGGACCGGCAACCATCTTGATCCAAGCGGCATCTTCTATCTTCATCCGATGACGAGCGGCTCCATCTTGAAGACCTCCAGCGCGGATCCATCCTCTTCTTCCGACGTCCTAAGTCCGAATGAAGGTTCCTTTAAATGACGTCATCCAAGATGGCGTCCCTCGAATTCCGATTGGCTGATAGGATTCTATCAGCCAATCGGAATTAAGGTAGGAAAAATCTGATTGGCTGATTGAATCAGCCAATCAGATTGAGCTTGCATTCTATTGGCTGTTCCGATCAGCCAATAGAATGCGAGCTCAATCTGATTGGCTGATTGGATCAGCCAATCGGATTGAACTTGAATCTGATTGGCTGATTCCATCAGCCAATCAGAATTTTCCTACCTTAATTAGGATTCTATCAGCCAATCGGAATTTGAGGGACGCCATCTTGGATGACGTCATTTAAAGGAACCTTCATTCGGATTTAGGACGTCGGAAGAAGAGGATGGATCTGCGCCGGAGGTCTTCAAGATGGAGCCGCTGCAGATTAGGGGTTAATAAGTGTAAGGCTAGGGGTGTTTAGACTCGGGGTACATGTTAGAGTGTTAGGTGCAGACTTAGGAAGTGTTTCCCCATAGGAAACAATGGGGCTGCGTTAAGAGCTGAACGCTGCTTTTTTGCAGGTGTTAGGTTTTTTTCAGCTCCAACTGCCCCATTGTTTTCTATGGGGGAATCGTGCACGAGCACGTTTTTTAAGCTGGCCGCGTCCGTAAGCACCACTGGTATTGAGAGTTGCAATGGCGGTAAATATGCTATACGCTCCCTTTTTGGAGCCTAATGCAGCCCTTCTGTGAACTCTAAATACCAGCGGTATTTAAAAAGTGCGGGGGGAAAAAAAGCCAGCGTTAGCTACGCGGGTCGTTACCGACAAAACTCTAAATCTAGCCGAATGAGAGCTTTAATAAATCAATACATAGTAAATGATTTAATACGATTAATAGACCTCAACAATGTCTCCTGTGACATTTCAGAGGCCTAGATTTGGAGTTTTGCGTTAGAAGGGGTGCGTAAGCTACGCATGCTTTTTTTTGGCCGCACCTTTTAAATACCGCTGGTATTTAGAGTTCACAGAATGGCTGGGTTTTCAGTGCGTTAGGCTCCAAAAAGGGAGCGTAGAGCATAATTTACCGCCACTGCAACTCTCAATACCAGCGGTGCTTACGGACGCGGCCAGCTTCAAAAACGTGCTCGTGCACGATTCCCCCATAGGAAACAATGGGGCAGTTTGAGCTGAAAAAAAACCTAACACCTGCAAAAAAGCAGCGTTAAGCTCCTAACGCAGCCCCATTGTTTCCTATGGGGAAACACTTCCTATGTCTGCACCTAACATTATCCCTATGTACCCCTAATCTGCTGCCCATAACACCGCCGACCCCTATATTATATTTATTAACCCCTAATCTGCCCCCCACAAAGTCGCCGCCAGCTACCTACAATAATTAACCCCTAATCTGCCGACCGGACCTCACTGCTACTATAATAAATGTATTAACCCCTAATCCGCCTCACTAACCCTATAATAAATAGTATTAACCCCTAATCTGCCCTCCCTAACATCGCTGACATCTAACTTAAAGTATTAACTCCTAATCTGCCGACCGGACCTCGCCGCTACTCTAATAAATTTATTAACCCCTAAAGCTAAGTCTAACCCTAACCCTAACACCCCCCTAAATTAAATATAATTTAAATCTAACGAAATAAATTAACTCTTATTAAATAAATTATTCCTATTTAAAGCTAAATACTTACCTGTAAAATAAACCCTAATATAGCTACAATATAAATTATAATTATATTGTAGCTATTTTAGGATTTATAATTTACCGCCACTAACCAGGTACAATAGCTATTAAATAGTTAAGAACTATTTAATAGCTAACTAGTTAAAATAATTACAAAATTACCTGTAAAATAAATCCTAACCTAAGTTACAATTAAACCTAACACTACACTAGCAATAAATTAATTAAATAAAATACTTATAATTATCTACAATTAAACCTAACCCTACACTATCAATAAATAAATTAAATAAAATACCTACAAATAAATACAATTAAATAAACTAACTAAAGTACAAAAAATAAAAAAAGCTAAGTTACAAAAAATAAAAAAATTAATTACAAACATAATAAAAATATTACAACAATTTTAAGCTAATTACACCTACTCTAAGCCCCCTAATAATAAAAAATAACAAAGCCCCCCAAAATAAAAAAATGCCCTACCCTATTCTAAAATTAAAATAGAAAAGCTCTTTTACCTTACCAGCCCTTAAAAAGGCCTTTTGCGGGGCATACCCCAAAGAATTCAGCTCTTTTGCCTGTAAAAAAAAAACCATACAATACCCCCCCCCAACATTACAACCCACCACCCACATACCCCTAATCTAACCCAAACCCCCCTTAAATAAACCTTACACTAAGCCCCTGAAGATCTTCCTACCTTGTCTTCACCATGCCAGGTATCACCGATCGCTCCAGGGTCCGAAGTCTTCATCCAAGCCCAAGCGGTGGCTGGAGATCCATCATCCGGCTGAAGTCTTCTATTAAGCGGCGGCTGAAGAGGTCCAGAAGAGGCTCCAAAGTCTTCATCCTATCCGGGCAGAAGAGTAGATCCGGACCGGCAACCATCTTCTTCCAAGCGGTGACAAGCGGCTCTATCTTGAAGACCTCCGGCGCGGATCCATCCTCTTCTTGCGACGTCCTAAGTCCGAATGAAGGTTCCTTTAAATGACGTCATCCAAGATGGCGTCCCTCGAATTCCGATTGGCTGATAGAATCCTATCAGCCAATCGGAATTAAGGTAGGAAAATTCTGATTGGCTGATGGAATCAGCCAATCAGATTCAAGTTCAATCCGATTGGCTGATCCGATCAGCCAATCAGATTGAGCTTGCATTCTATTGGCTGTTCCGATCAGCCAATAGAATGCGAGCTCAATCTGATTGGCTGATCCGATCAGCCAATCGGATTGAACTTGAATCTGGCTGATTCCATCAGCCAATCAGAATTTTCCTACCTTAATTCCGATTGGCTGATAGAATCCTATCAGCCAATCGGAATTCGAGGGACGCCATCTTGGATGACGTCCCTTAAAGGAACCTTCATTCGTCGTCTAGTCATCGGAAGAAGAGGATGGATCCGCGCCGGAGGTCTTCAAGTTGGAGCTGGTCGTCATCGGATGGAAGAACATAGAAGATGCGGCTTGGATGAAGATGTTTGTCGGTCCGGATCGACTCTTCTGCCCAGATAGGATGAAGACTTCTGCCCAAAGATGGAATTCTTTAGCCGCCGCTTGGATCCAGACTTCAGCCGGAGGATGGACGTCACTCTTCAGCCCCCACTTGGGCTTGGATGAAGATTTCGGAGGCTCTTCTGGACCGATCGGGACCCGGTGTGGTGAAGACAAGGTAGGGAGATCTTCAGGAGCTTAGTGTTAGGTTTATTTAAGGGGGGTTTGGGTTAGATTAGGGGTATGTGTGTGGTGGGTTGTAATGTTGGGGGGGGGTATTGTATGTTTTTTTTTCCAGGCAAAAGAGCTGAATTCTTTGGGGCATGCCCCGCAAAAAGCCCTTTTAAGGGCTGGTAAGGTAAAAGAGCTTTTCTATTTTAATTTTAGAATAGGGTAGGGCATTTTTTTATTTTGGGGGGCTTTATTTTTTATTATTAGGGGGCTTAGAGTAGGTGTAATTAGTTTAAAATTGTTGTAATATTTTTCTAATGTTTGTAAATATTTTTTTATTTTTTGTAACTTAGTTCTTTTTTATTTTTTGTACTTTAGTTAGTTTATTTCATTGTATTTATTTTTAGGTATTGTATTTAATTAATTTATTGATAGTGTAGTGTTAGGTTTAATTGTAACTTAGGTTAGGATTTATTTTACAGGTAATTTTGTAATTATTTTAACTAGGTAGCTATTAAATAGTTATTAACTATTTAATAGCTATTGTACCTGGTTAAAATAAATACAAAGTTACCTGTAAAATAAATATAAATCCTAAAATAGCTACAATATAATTATAATTTATATTGTAGCTATATTAGGGTTTATTTTACAGGTAAGTATTTAGCTTTAAATAGGAATAATTTATTTAATAATAACTTAGGGGGGGTGTTAGTGTTGGGGTTAGACTTAGCTTTAGGGGTTAATACATTTATTATAGTAGCGGTGAGGTCCGGTCGGCAGATTAGGGGTTAATAATTGTAGATAGGTAGCGGCGACGTTGAGGGGGGCAGATTAGGGGTTAATAAATATAATATAGGGGTCGGCGGTGTTAGGGGCAGCAGATTAGGGGTACATAAGTATAACGTAGGTGGCGGCGGTGTGCGGTCGGCAGATTAGGGGTTAAAAAATGTAATTGAGTGGCGGCGATGTGGGGGGACCTCGGTTTAGGGGTACATAGGTAGTTTATGGGTGTTAGTGTACTTTAGAGCACAATAGTTAAGAGCTTTATGAACCGGCGTTAGCCCAGAAAGCTCTTAACTCCTGACTTTTTGCTGCGGCTGGAGTTTTGTCGTTAGATTTCTTACGCTCACTTCAGCCACGACTCTAAATACCAGCGTTAGAAAGATCCCATTGAAAAGATAGGATACGCAATTGGCGTAGGGGGATCTGCGGTATGGAAAAGTCGCGGCTGGAAAGTGAGTGTTAGATTCTTTCCTGACTGACTCCAAATACCAGCGGGCGGTGAAAACCAGCGTTAGGAGCCTCTAACGCTGGTTTTGACGGCTACCGCCAAACTCTAAATCTAGGCGAGAGTGTTTTGCACATGTGCAAGATAATAGACTGATTCCAAATGGCCATGAAATTGTTGTAAAGATGTCCAAAATACCCTTTCCTTCTTAATACAGGGAGAGTCCACAGCTTGCATTCCTTACTTGTGGTAAATAATGAACCTGGCCACCAGGAGGAGGCAAAGACACCCCAGCCAAAGGCTTAAATGCCTCCCCTACTCCCCTCATATCCCAATAATTATTTGCCTTTCATCACAGGAGGATGGCAGATAAGTGTCAGAAGATTTTCGGAGTAGTTCCTATGAAGGGTATCTTCCCTTCGATATGGGACTGGAGTTTAAAGTAGTCCTGTCAGCCTCTCAGTGAGAGCATGGGCGAAAGTTAGGGTCTGGAGATGCAGTTAGAGTCTAGTTGCGAAACCATCCAGACTCAGATTAACAGCTCCTTAAGCAATCAGTGTTGACAAGTGTCACTGCCTGCTTTTTCTTCACTCAAGTCCATGTCAGAAGCAATGCTGAGATCTGTCAAACTTGAAGGGCTGTGTTTCTGTTCCACAGCATGTATTCCGTTAAGATCGTTTTGATTTTTACACACTGTTATATGTAATGAAAAAACGCTAGAAGACAGGGTCACAGTGTGACTCCTTTATCTTTATAAAATCAAGGGTTAATATCTCCAGAGGGAAATTATTAAACAGTGGGGTTTAATCATATATTTATTTGATTTTGTGCTGCTTTATGTGTGAGATGTTATTGGGCTCATAGGCTGTTATGGAACGTACAGGTTTCACTTCACTTTGAGAGCTGCACAGTTTATAAGCTTGGCTCGCTTTTTCTCATAGCTGGGACGGTCCTGCATTGTGCACAATGTGACTATAAGGTGCTTTTTTTCTTTGATTAAAATAAAGATCATTTTATTTTTTGAGTCTCATTTAACTATGGAGAATTCTGTTAAACTTAAAGGGCGGGGGCGGAGCTAGCCTTCAAGGGAGCAAGACATGTTCCGGTGTAGCTCCTGACTATATATGCTTAGTAATAGATAACATCCCTATAAATTCCCACTAAGTGTGTCACAAATTTAACTAAAGAAGGGACAACAGCAACTTCTGATCTAAGAGACGACTGGAGGCACAGAAATCTTCAGAAGAGTTAGTTATTTTGTCTGGAGACATCCACGCGGCCTACCACATCATTACCTAGAGAGTTGCTGGGTGCCGGGGCTCGTGGGCAGCAGTGATCTGATTAATGAACATCTGGACAGTGCTACTATAGATATAGCGACAACGTGCAGCATATTAGCTTATAAAGCTAATCACTCAATAGGTCCACTTTACTATTATTGACCTAAACCCATACTCAAGATGGCGCAGATACTCCTACTACTACAACGGCTGGGGGATAAAATGGACACTCACTTTCTCAAGCTGCGGCAGAATTTATATTGCAGCGGACTCCTATAAAAGAGGATCGCGGACCCAGCAGGGAGAACATTCAGATTCAGGACAATTTACCAGCTACCTCCTCCGCCTTTCTATCGCTGGGACCTGAGGATGATTACAACTTTGCTGACTCATGCATGGACACTTGCCAATTCACTCCCTTAGAGGATGATGTGCGGTTCTTATGGCTTTGTCCATCTGGACAAAGCAGCCGGGCTCATTCTCTGATAATAGTGAGCGCTACCCGGAGCCTGCTGAAATAGTCTATCTAATGGATCCCTATGTTCAAGGAGGTAATTACGCCGTCCCCCCAGCTCCTGGTATCAAGGTTTCAGAGTCCAGACAGAGCTTGTCAGTACATATCACTCCAGATGACGACTCCCTTATACAGAAGGCGAACATCGACACGGACAGACACTTGCGTCCAACGGAGGTTCTCCTATATACCGAAGCTTTACGAGACTATTCTTTATTACAAGACTCTGCATATAAAAGAACTCTGATGAACCCCCCAGAACCCTGAGACTGCTGCTTATGGCTCCCTACTCAGGCCTCCTCACCACAGGAGTTGGGTAAAGAACTCAATAGTTTTATGCCTGCACCGTTGAGGACATGTGTCGCAGAGGCTGTATACCCTAGCTTAAAAGTTCATAATTGTTTATTGGTTATCCTAGTTTTATACTACAACACATGGAACTTCCTCCTTGGTACCTTCTGGTTTCTGAACATTTATGGCAAAATTCTCTCTTAATTATAGATTAGCATACAGTTTTTATGTTTTATGAAGAGGCTTTAATATTTATAGCGAACCCTTGATCTTTGACCCCTTATTGTTATTTACTTCAGTTTTTTTTTTTTTTAAATTACCCTGTTAACCCATGAACATGAATAATCCCATTAACTGCAATACTTATCCCTGGGTCTCTATAGTTGCATAAATAAGTATCCTATACACAAACGTTATTAGATAACTAATCTTTGGGCTGTTTCTGGTATTAACTATATTTATTCAATGCTACAACAACTTTCAGCCTCCAATTATATACAGATGCCTTAATTTCAATGTATCTCCCAATAGCACACAATCCTACCTTGTACAGACTAGAGTAGTCTCTTTGATGGCGAGGTTGAAACACGTCGCTCTCACAGAGATTCATTGCATTCTATAAGTCTTTGAGCAACTTGATATTAGTAAATTGCATACACTGCAATATATTATATAGCCACAAGCTAGCGAGGATGCTTCATCACTCTGTATTTCTTGTTACGTCGGAGCTCATAGGCTTTCTTACCAGAGATTACGCATATGGTTACACTCTTTTTTTAGTACCCCCTAAGTCTCTGAGTGCATTATATATAAAAGAACACATTGACATAGTGTTGGCCTTGGTTATATTGCAATGTTCTACACTAGCTTGTATCTGCATTTCATCCTCCAGATTCGGTACATATGTATGGTCTCTGAAACATACTGACATACATAGAAGTCTTAACTCTTTACAATAGGTAGCTCTCCAGATGCATAATTGTGATAGTTTGTACATGATATTCTGTTCAAGGCCGTATTATTATGGCCTATTCTAAATTGAAGCTAATATCTCTCTAGGCCTATACTATTATAGCACTGGATTATAAAGCTCAACCCTGAAAAGGGAAATCTTGTCATATTTATTGGGAGTAATCCTTATTTGTTTTATACCCAGAAGGGCTAGAGGTCTAAGGGTCCAACTGGATAATCACCCTAACTGGCTCCGCCCCCTCCTTCCCCCCCACCCCTCCTTTATTATCTCATTCAGAGTGGCTCTTTCCAGCTGTATTTCCTTCTTTTCTCCTCTCCAACAAACCCATGAAGCTTACTCCCCGTTATGCCCCAACCTACTCTAAATAGATAAACTACACTTTGGATTTTGTCGCATCTAGGGGACCACTTTCACTCCTAATGAAAAACTGAGGTTTCATTATGATATGCTCCAGACACTCATATTTACCATACATTAGTTTCTTAAGCTATTCATCTTATATTTTACATGCAATATCCAAAAACTTTTAGGTATAGTACCATAACTTGTACCAGATGCTTCTCTCTTATTGTTGAGATTGTTATATTGTATAATTGAAGCTCTCTTTTGTATGTGCTGTATATGGCATATCAGTGTTTTAGGCACAGCAATCATCACAATAGTAATACTTATGCCTTAATGTTTTAGCTAAACTTTATTTTATGTATGTGAACTGTATGATTTGCTTTTATTAACTTCAATTTATGTCTGGACATATCTCTTGTTTTGTTACTAAAGTTTATCACCTCAATAAAAAATGATGATAAAAAAAAAAAAAAAAAACTTAAAGGGCACTCCCTCTATTACAGAGAGTGATACCTGCATATATAATGTTGTCATGTTTGATATCTCTAAGGGCACCTCGACCCGTGAGGTGCACACCCTACAATCATCTTGTAATACACATGCAGTTTCCCTTTGCACTGTTAATCCTCCATTGGGAGGTGGCCTGTTTACACCAGACGTTACTGTGAACCTTCATATGGCGGCATCTGCGGCCTTTATTGATTTACCTCGCACTGCTAAGCGCAAGCGAAAGGTTAAGTCTTACACTCCTGCCCAAGGAGCATCATGTAGTTTTGTTGGTTATACCCGATCAGTTATCTGAGGATGCGGTTCTCTCTGAGGCTCCAGAGTATGAACTGGCTGGGTTGGAGTCTCTTACCTTTAATCCTTCGACGATGGAGGATACACTTTTTAGATTTAGAGTTGATAGTCTACGCTTTCTTCTCTAGGAAGTTTTGACAATATCGGAGGTTCCTAGGTTCGATAGGCCAGCCGAACCTTTGTATCCTTAATCAGACGGCAAGCTTGAGTCTACCTTTCTGGTTTCCCTATTCCGGGCTCAATAGAGGGGTTGTTTTTCTTCAACATCCAACCTGGCAGACACTATTGTGCGATTGCCAAATGTATTTTTTCCCCGTTTGGAGATAATTCATTGTATTTAGAGCTGCTGGATTTAAGGGTGGAAACACTTTTTTAAAAGATGTTTTATTTTAAGGGATTATTTTTACTGATGGCGTCTGTTGCCGAAGTTGCTGGAGTGGTTACCTATTGATGCATTTCCTTCTCGAATGTGTCGAGGTGATCCCTCGTCAAGTTCTAGATAGAATTATGGCCTTGCAGTTTATAATTCTTTGTTATACATTTATGCAGATTACTAGCCCAAATCTAGGGCTTAAGGTTTTTTCTGCTCAGGCTGTGAGTCGCTCTGACAGACATGCCTTCTGAGTTTAATCTCTTTCCTTCTCTTTATGGGAAGGATTTGATTTGGTTCTTCTACCTTTACAGTTACAGTCCTCTTTCCATTTGAGAAGAGAACATTTCTGAGGAATTCGGCCCAGCGTCAGAGATTTCCGCTAGGCCAGAGCAACCCAAGAGTTCTGGGAAGCTGGCTCAATCCCGGATTAAGTCCAAGCAGGGCAAGAAGCCCACCGATTCCAAGTCGGCACGGAGGCATGGCCCCCAATCCTTTCCTGGATGGCGTAGGGGGCAATCTACGCTCCTTTCATTTGCTTGGTTCAGGTATATGCAGTATCCAAAGTTTCCGCAGGTCATAGATCAGGGTTTGCTTTTCTCAAGTCTGTCTCCTAGACCATAAAGAAGGGATTCCTTTCTGGGTTGTGTGTGGGATATGTCCTCCCTAGGACTCATTGTCCCACTTCCTATTGCAGAGAGAGGTTGGACAAACCTTCTTTTGGTCCTAGAAGGGGAAAGGAACCTTCCGTCCTTTTCTGGACCTACAGTGATTTAGCAACTTTTCTGACTGTCACCTCGTTTGAGATGGAGACAGTAAGGTCTATTTTTCCCTTAGTAAACGAAGGGCAGTTCATGACCTCTATTGATCTGTAGATTGCCTACCTTGTGATCCCCGGCTACCCCGACTGGGTAGCTCCACCAAAGGGGTCCTTCCACTGCCTGGAACAAGCTGCTATGTAGCCCAGGAAAGTGACTCTAGCAGGAACCCACCTAAATGACTAGACAGACTATCATTCAGGTGAAATAAGAACTGACTTTATTGGGACACACATCTTTTATACATACAACTCATCGTAATAAGACATGAGACAATGCCACAGTTTTCCCACCATTCCCGCCCCTCCAGACAGGCTAGCGCCGGCCATAGCAACCTACAGATTCCCAGTACCCAGGGGTGGCGGTTTTCAGGGTGATCCCGGGGGAGCTGCGGCGGCACTTCCAGGGTGTCATTTTAAAGCTCTCAGTCCCCAAAATCTACAGTGGCTGGGGACCGGAGTTATGCTGGTTTAAATGTCCACCTGGAAGTCCAGGGAGAATAGGGGGAACCGGAACCCCTGGTTCCCAAGGGAGCTCCCTTCAGGCAATCACCCCACCTCTGGCCCACCCTGAAAGACAGCAAACCCCAGAAGAGCGGAGCTCTGGGACAAAGGGCCACTGGAGTGACCTGGGTCAAAGGGCACCAATAATCCTGGATGATGCGGCCGACCGGTAGTTCCAAGGGCCTGGCCAGCCGAAGGGGAAAGTGGCAGTCAGCGACCAGCTCTTCCAAGATGACATTCCATAGGCAAAACAACGGGAACAGAGGGTCTGGGGAATCACGGTTGCTCTGAGGAGCCCAAAACCACTGAGAGACAGCAGGGGTGAGGCCATAGGGGGGTAAGGGATCAATCCCGGCAGCCCAGTATCCGTGACAACTCCCCCCCTCCAGTTCGGCAGACCTGGCTAGATCCACATACGAGTTGGCCTGGGGATGTCCAAAGAATTTATGCCACTTCAGTCCGCCGGGAAAGTCCGTCAGCGTTCCCATTGCTTTTTCCTGGATGGTACTGAATGTCAAAGTTGAATGGCTGCAGGGCTAGGCTTCACCTCAACATTCTTCCGTTTTCCCCGGAAACTCAGTTGAGCCATACAAGGGGATTATGGTCAGTGAGGATGGTGAAGGGTCTTCCATATAGGTAGGGCTGCAACTTCTTCAAAGCCCCTACCAGCGCCAGACACTCTTTCTTGACCGCCACGTAGCCTACTTCCCGTGGTAGCAGTTTTTGACTGATGTAGGCAACGGGGTGATCCTGTCCTTCTTCCTCGTCCGCCTGGCTTAGTATGGCCCCCAACCCAAACATAGAGGCATCTGTGTGGACAGAAAAGCGTTTGGCTAGGTTAGGAGCAGCCAGTACTGAAGCAGAGTTTAAAGCTGACTTAATACTCTGGAAGGCTTTTTCACACTCGGGGGACCAAAGGACCTGTCGGGGAAGTCGTTGTCAGGTCAGTCAGGGGTTTGGCGAGGGTACTGTAATTGGGGACAAACCTCCGGTAGTAGCCTGCAGTACCCAGAAAGGCAAGGACTTGGGTTTTGGTCCTGGGGGTGGGCCAGTTAGCCACTGCCTCTACCTTGCTTACCGCAGCTGACATGGTGGCCCAAGTACTTGGTCGTGAGTGAGCTCGTCTCAGGTGCAGTAATATAGAGGTCCAGACCAGATATTTATCAAACAAGGGCTCACCTCAGGAGAGGTCATCTTTGTTACACTGTTGCAACATTGTCCCAGCACAAAAACACAGCAACGCAAGACTAACACATTTTCATATACATGCATTTTTATACTATTACAGTTCCTTACAAAGCAGAGTGCTAATTGGCTGATAATGATTGGCCAATAAATCTCACGTGATTAGTGGTTACTAGGAAAGGGGAAAAAAAAAAAAACAGGTCCTCTATGTTAAAATTTGGGAGATATGTTTTCTTGGAATGTGACCAGAGGCTAGTTGGCTAATTGGATTGAGAAGTTGATACTGTACAGAGAAGCCTTGGATTTTACCTTGAGTTTCAGATATTTAGAAAACTTTGTATGGGAGAAACCATAACTTTAAGATGTACTGATACATACTTATTAGGCTAAAAGTAAGTTGTTAAAGATACATCACTTATTAGAAAATACAGAAGTAATATATCTGCAGTTTCAGAGAAGAGTTCAGTAAAAGAAAAGGAAAAGTTTGGTTAAACATATAAAATAATGAAAATATAATAAGCAGCTCATAACATTCCCCCCTTTGATCGCAAACGTCAAAGTGCCGCGATCACAAAAAGTAAATGTGACTCATGGCGGTTTGACAATCACAATGCTATTAGGACATGGGTGCTCGCGTCCAAGATGGTTCACAGGATTACAAGAGGGTAAGCAAAAACAAGGTAGGAGTGAAGTTATTAGGTAGTAGGCAATTCCGCTATTACCGGACGCTAGTCGCCATCAGGTGGAGTAGACAACTACCTAAACATTCCTATGCTGTATATGTGTGTGTGGCATGACATAGTGCAGAAACATCCCCTCCCAGATTTATTAACAATCCCCATCATTCTTGCAGAGTTGATGGCGAATAGTGGGTTGTCAGGCAGTATCATGGCATGTTTGGGAGGTGAAGGAATTCTGCACCTGTGAAGGAAATATAGAGAGTGTAAGTATAAGGTAATGCAATATGAAAGCAAAATAAAACAATACAGAAAGACAATGAAGAAATAGAAACCACCAGGGAGGGAAAAAGGAGTGGGTTATGAGTATACAGGCTACGACCGGGGTGGCCATCAAGGTAGATGATGGTCCATGGTCTCTCCGTGGCCAGTTTCCCAATGTAGGAAAGTTCTAGACGATCCTAGGGACGTAGTGCATCCTGCATAGGGATAAGACAGGGAATTTTAGGGCACAGCTGGTGGGTAGGCAATAACATTGTAAGATCAAGAGGTCAAAAGAGACATAGAGTAGGAGAGAAGTAGGTGAACTCAGAAGAAATCAGGGTCAAGAGAGACCTCAACATGGTGGGGAGATTCAAAACGGATAGAGGCAAACAAGTATTTGGGAGAAGAATGAAACACAGTGAAAACATTCTTGCATGTAGAGATTAGACCAGGTACACATTGTATACAGCAACACATCAGTATAAGGCATACTATAATAACAATGCCATACAGAAAAAGGGAGTGTAACCATCCCAAATTGGGTAGTCAATCAAAGAGATGGTTAAAAATACCGCCAAGGCCAAATTTGTCATCAATCACATCTTGGACATCCTGGGATAGGGACCTAATAACTGTGAGATGGTGACTCAAATTAAGTGATTGATCAGTAACATAGGTACAACATTCTTTGCTCACAAGACTACACCCCCCCTCCCCTCCTTGGGATGCCAGGAGTTAATCAAGGGCCATCCTATTCTGCAATGCTAGTTGTCTAAGCTGTTTCAACTCTTGGGCCACACTCTGAACAACTCCTGCACTCTCATTCATGAAGGTCTGTAGTATCACAGATAACATGATGATGTCCTGATGATTCAGGTAGACACCAACGGCCGGGAGGATAGCTCGACCAGTTGAATCTCCAGCATACTGTTGGACAAGGGGGAGCAGCGAGCTTCCAGATTCATGTTTATTGTGAATTGGGCCCAAGGGCAGCGTGGGGACAACACGGATGGCTGGGGTTACCACACCCAGGAAGCAGATGGCTGTATAGTTACCAGGGAGGACTGACACCGCTGTCTGTCCACATATCCAATACAACCCAGGGGGTGGTCTGCTGAGGAAAGATTGTACAAGGGATGGGGAAACAAAAGTACAATTGGGGCCCTGGAGGAAACAAAAAAGTGCAGTGAGATTATAATTCACAGTTAGGACCATACCAGAGGAATTTACCAGCCAGAAATGAGTGCCATTACTGGAGATTACATACTCACATAGGGAGGCACCCAACCGCACCGTACCTTGGCCAATTTCCCTGCAGATAGTACCATATGAGGTGCCTCCCAAAGAGATAAATTTACCTGATAGGTTGAACAATGGTGTACCTGGAGGAATAAAAGTAGACAAATCAAAGGTAAACAAATCAACATTAATACCCATAAGAGGAATACCCCCCTTATGATGAGTGGGAATGCGAGCACAAATATAACAATTGCCCTCGGTGTGATTGGCTATAGTTTGGAGTAGGACAACGTGTGAGTTTAGTCCCCATTCACCTAAAGAATAGTTCTCTGTGGACAATTGGGCATTAGGTAAATTATCATTATGGGGGAAAGAATCATGGGGGTAAATAGGGGTTGTGGCAGAAGTAGTTACAGGGGAACGTCAAGCAAGAAGGGGTGACTTTAGTTTCTCAGCTACCCACTTCATAATTTTCAAACCACATTCACTAGTGGGGCTATGCAAATAGACTGGATAACAAACCCCTTAGGACCTTTAAATACGAACTTTGAGTATAATTACTTGTTGAGGGCAGCTAGTAGTGGGAGGGAAAACTGCCACAGATACAAGGTTACCAGAACAAGATTATTTAGTAAAGGGGTTAGGACAAACACACTGACCAGGAGACACATATTGGGAAATAGAGTAAGAGAGCATGGTCAAAAGTGTGACACAAAACAAAGGAGACATATTGAGGGATGTTACTCAAGATATCAACAGAGTAGTGAGACAATGAAAATAAGAGTTAGAAATACAGATCTTTCAGTTTCACTCATTCAGCTAGTGAGATTTCACTATTTCTGGTTAGTCTGAGTTTCAAACCCGGAAGGGTCTGAATTAACCAATCGTCGTCAGGGGTCTTGGTTACCCCAGCTTCTTCTTTCTTTGGCTTGTTGCAGGCTGCTTCTTTGTCTGGGCTGTATCTTTTACACCTGGAGTAGTGGATCCAAGAGTCGACCTCAGCAACTTTGATAGCTGTTGGAGTAGTCAGCAAAACCAGGAAGGGACCTTTCCAGAGAGGCTGCAGTGGCTTTTTTTTTATAGGTCTGGACTAAAATGAAGTCACCTGACTGGAAGGGGTGTGCAGTCACATCCAATGGTAAGGGCTGAGAGAGAGAGGCATGTCTGTGGAGAGAATGTAATTGCTTTTGCAGTTGCAAAAGATAGGCAGTTAAAGGGACAGTCTACACCAGAATTTTTATTGTTTTAAAAGATAGATAATCCCTTTATTACCCATTTCCCAGTTTTGCATAACCAACACAGTTATAATAATATACGTTTAACCTCTGTGATTATCTTGTATCTAAGCCTCTGCAAACTGCCCCTTTTTCAGTTCTTTTGACAGACTTGCAGTCTAGCCAATCAGTGCCTGCTCCCAGATAACTTCTCGTGCACGAGCACAGTGTTATCTATATGAAATACATGAACTAACACCCTCTAGTGGTGAGAAACTGTTAAAATGCAATCTGAAAGAGGTGGGCTTCAAGGTCTAAGAAATTAGCATATGAACCTCCTAGGTTAAGCTTTCAACTAAGAATACCAATAGAACAAAACAAAATTGGTGATAAAAGTAAATTGGAAAATTGTTTAAAATTACATGCTCTATCTGAATCATGAAAGTTTATTTTGGCCTAGACTGTCCCTTTAATTATACATCACCTACTGCAAGGTCAGGCAGGTGTAAGGTGTTGGCACTATACAAAGGAGGTGGCCTACCAAACAACAGTTCATATGGTGAGAGCTTGAGGGTCCCCCTATGGTTTGTGCGAGTTCCAAACAGTGCCAGGGGCAAAAAGCATCTACCCATTTAAGGCTTGCTTGAGAACAAATTTTAGCAATAGTCTGTTTTTGGGTCTGGTTCTTTCTTTCCACTTGGCCTGATCTTTCTGGATGCCAAGGGGTATGGAGATGCCAAGTAAAGCCTAAGGCTAATGTCAGTTGCTGAATAATATTACTTGTGAAATGTGTTCCTCTGTTAGATTCAATTACTCTGGGAGGCCAAACCTAGGTATGAGTTCTTTTAGCATTCACTTGGCAACTTCTTGGACTTTCACAGTTCTTGTAGGAAAGGCCTCGACCCATCCAGTAAGTTGGTCCACTATCACAAGTAAATGTTTGAAACCCCTACAGGGAGGTATGTCAGAAAAGTCAATTTGTAAACATTCAAAAGTTTGAAATGCCCATGGGCATCCGCCTGGTGGGCCTTTAGGTTCCCCCCTTGGATTGAATTGAGCACGTCTCACAATTCAATAGAACCCATTTTGCAGCTTGATGGGGGGGGCAAACCACTGTCTGTTAAGGGTTTCAGCAAGTTGTGTGGTACCTCAGTGTGTTTGGTTATGCAGAAAGGATAGCATAAGAGAGAGGTGTGGTTGAGGTAGAGCAGGGCATCCATCTGGAGTGGACCAGATACCAAAAGAGTCACAGGTAACACCAAGAATAGTCCAGAGGTGAACAGTTTGTTTAGGAAGAGAAGTGTAAAGAGAAGACAATGTAGTGTCAAAAGGGTGAGGTTTGTGAGTGGGGGTGAGAGAAGGATAAATGGCAGAGAAGCTGCATGCTAAGCAATTTGATTAGCATAACTATTACCAAGTGAAATGGGTTCCTGTGAGTGGGTGTGTGCTTTGCAATGCATGACAGAGATGGAAGTGGGTAAATGGATTGAGTCAAGGAGTGCAGAAATTTGTGGTGCATTGGCAATTTGGGTACCAGCAGAAGTTAGAAAACCCCTTAATTTCCATAATTGACCAGTGGCATATACAATCCCTAAAGCATATTTACTATCAGTGTAAAAGTTTACTGACCTGTCCTTTGAGAGCTGACAAGCAAGTGTGAGTGCATGTAGCTCAGCCGCTTGGGCACTGTAGTGAGATGGGAGGGGCTCGGCCTCTATAACAGAATCTGTCATGACTACACCAGAAACATTCACCATCCTCAAATTTCCATCACAGAACAGTGTCCAATCCAGGCTAGGTAGAGGCACATCAGAGAGGTCATCCCTTGGTTTGGAGGAAAAGAGAGATACAGATAAACAGTCATAGTGTGGGGTACCATCATCAGGCAGAGGTAACAAAGTTGCTGGGTTGAGAGAGGTACAGTGGATGATAGTGATATTAGAAGGTACAAGAAGCAATGTCTCATACCTAGTGAGACATTGGTTTAAAAAAATGTTGTGTATTTGTCTGACTGAGTAAGAGGTGTACTGCGTGTGGCACATAAATGTGTAAAGAATGTCCCTGTACAAGCTCCTATCCTCTATTTTGGCATTTGAAATAGCTGATTTAGTCTGTGGTATACCCACCTATAGTAAAAGTTTTATACTGGAGTCTCATCTATCAATCAGCCTAAGTAAACAAGCCAGTAATAAGAAACCACACTCACAGGGGTGCAGGATAGTTAAAGGGACAGTTTACCCAAATTAAGAATAATTTTTAATTGAAACTGCTTGACATAGTTAAATATACTAGTGCTGAGCATACAATAAACCTTATTTTCTTTCTCTGTAAATATTTTTTTTTTTAAATCTCAGATTTTATATCAGTTTGCCTATACCCCTTTAAATATTTTTTTTTCCTGCCTTCTGTGCATAGCACTTGCTCCACCCCCTGACTCGGTGTTGAGCAGTGAGCAGTTTTTTTTTTAGAGCCTGAATACTTTCAGGTCAGTGATATCTCTCAGTTTGCAACTTATTTGAAGAGAAAAAGAAAACGTTTGCAACATGCAATTCCACTCCTGTATTAGAATAGACTTTTACACAGACCTGTATGTATTCAACTCAGAAGTCAAATCCACATCGGCATGAAGCCTCAATCAGCTGGAAAGCAAATGTAACTCTGCTAGTCTCACGGATTTTATATTATACTGTGTATATATATATACAAGGAAAGGTCTGCACAAGGTGATTATGTAAGCAAACTATTGTAAAACAAACTAAAGTAAAAATATAGAAAATCATCCAGGTCTTATGCAATTATTATGCTCCCAGAGACAGGACCAGTAAACACAGCAGATTTGCATAATCAACAAATGCAAGATAACAAGACAATACAATAGCATTTAGTCTGAATTTCAAATGAGTAGTAGATTCTTTTCTAACACATTTCTAAGTTATGTATATTTCCACTCCCCCTGTACTATGTGATAGCAATCAGCCAATCACAAATGCATATACGTATAGTCTGAGTTCTTGCACATGCTCAGTAGGAGCTGGTGACTAAAAAAAAAATGTAAATATAAAAGACTGCACATTATTTTTAATGGAAGTAAATTGGAAAGTTGTTTAAAATTACATGCTGTATCTGAATCATGAAAATGTTATAAAACCTTGGTGTCCCTTTAAATGTAAAGTGTGGGGAGTGATATTTAAATTTATTTTGTTAGCTGCTGATTGTGTGTGCACATTGGAGGTTTACTGCCTTTAGCATATCATTTACTAAAGCACTTTGATTGGCCATGGGGTGGGGTAATAGAGCATTGCAGCAATGCCCTTTTATCAGGGCATTCCAGGGACATTTAGCTGAACTGCAAAGAAGAAGATAAAAAATGTAAAAAAAATAATATATTTTACATTTTGTGTATTATCTTCTTTTCTTGTTAATCCAGTGTTATTGCTACTCATGAACCCCTTTCCCATGAGTGAACTGGTCCTTTAAGTAATAAAAATGACAATTTTCCATTGCTCTGTCTAAGCACTGAGCTGTGATTTTACAGACAAATCTAAGATAATGAGATATTCTTATTATCTAAAATTCAACCCATTGCAATCAACTGTGTTTTGAAAGCATAAAACCAGCTACTTCATATATATACAAATAAACTTGCAAATGCAATTTCTCCTATATTTAATACTATGCAGCTTGCATAACAAGTCATTGAAAATACATTAATATAAAAACAATTTTACAGTGTACTGTCCCCATAAGGTCTGACCATTTATCATGTATATTACATATTCAACCTTATTGTCTTATTTACCATTAAAACTCCACCTCCCAACTGCATCACAACCTGCATATACTTAAATATTTATTGCAAAAGAAACAGACCCAAATACTTTATATACATCTAATGACACACAGTCCATAATACAGCAAAGAAGCAGAACTCCAATGGCAAACAAGACACGTTTTTTTACCTTATTATCTTTCCACAAATATACTTAACCCATTAATCATATACAAGAAAAACTCTCATATTTACTAGAGCGTGACAAAAATGACACACACCATCGCAATTTCAAAGTCCTTAGTTACTGCACTTGCATATATTTTATATGCCTCAAACAGATGGAAACACTTTAAATCTCTTATCAGCCCATACATAAAATAAATATCACTTAAAACTAAAAAAAAATGCTATTATTGGCACACAAAATTAAGAACATACATATGACTTTAAAACCAAGTTACAGCAATAACAAGCAAATCCTTACGTCATCAAATTTCTTAGCTAAGAATCCCTGATACACACACACAGCTCCAGCCTGCATCAAACATCAAGGCCAGCTTTCTTTTGCAGCGATCGTACACAGAATTCATATCAACTCGCATACCTCAAATATTTCACTCCCAGCATTTATTCTAAAGCAATGTTAACATACATGAAACTTTTAGTAATACAGAAAACACATTTTCATTTGGGTTTTGACGTCCGCAACCCTACTATTCTCAAACAGATAATAGTAGTCCATCTGGTCAGGGCATATATCAACCAGAAGATTGCGGAGGGCAATTAATTTAGAGAGCTCAAAGGACCCAAATCTCGGCCACCTTAATTCAGGATCAAGGCTGAGGGTATAGGAAACTCAGAGCTCTGTGCACAAAGTATAAAGTCTAATTTTTTTATAACCAAGCAGTACTGAGTTTTCCCTAATTTGCATATACTTTAGCAAGGGGAGAGTCTTTGTCTACTTTAGACAGCCGGGATCCCATTATTATATCCCTGTTCCTTAAAGTGAATGTAAATTTTGATGACAAAGTGCCCAGTCTACAAAAATTCAACCAAAAACAGGGGCACTTTAACTCCTCAAAATCCACACCTCACCTTAATCCCTAATCAAGTCCCTGCAGTTTTCGGACGGACATTTCCTTAACGTCGCTGCTTAGCGGGAGAGATTAGCACTATAGTCCAGTCAAGTCCCTGCAGTTACCGGACGGACACTACCTCAACGTCCCTGCTTAGCGGGAGAGATTAGCACTATAGTCTCAAGTCACAATATGTCTTGGATCACTATTTCTGCCTCTGTAAAATCCCTACCACCTGAAACTTTATTTTATAGTGGGCTGGCACCCTAATGGTGTTTAACTGCCAGACAGATGTCCCACTGAATTTAATAGTGATCCAGTATATAAAACAAAAACAGGGTAAAAGACCCACAACATATATTACACGTACATGAACACAAAAGACAAGAAGACACTCAGACTGGTCCAAGGGGTAGATTGTGTCCGTTTGTGGTCTGTTCCTCAGGACGTACTCCCTTATCGCCCCCCGGGACTCCCTGGCCAACAAGACAAAACCTCCCACAGGTAAGCTATAGACCTGAATCAGATGGGTGCGCGCAGATGTTGGTACACAGCCAGGGAGGCACGGAAAGGTCGACCTGAAGCACATCCCACCAGAGTCGCCAAGTTCCTGTCGTGAGTGAGCTCGTCTCAGGTGCAGTAATAAAGAGGTCCAGACCAGATATTTATCAAACAAGGGCTCACCTCAGGAGAGGTCATCTTTATTAAACTGTTGCAACAGTGTCCCAGCACAAAAACACAGCAACGCAAGACTAACACATTTTCATATACATGCATTTTATACCATTACAGCTCCTTACAAAGCAGAGTGCTAATTGGCTGATAATGATTGGCCAATAAATCTCACGTGATTAGTGGTTACTAGGAAAGGGGAAAAAAAACAGGTCCTCTATGTTAAAATTTGGGAGATATGTTTTCTTGGAATGTGACCAGAGGCTAGTTGGCTAATTGGATTGAGAAGTTGATACTGTACAGAGAAGCCTTGGATTTTACCTTGAGTTTCAGATATTTAGAAAACTTTGTATGGGAGAAGCCATAACTTTAAGATGTACTGATACATACTTATTAGGCTAAAAGTAAGTTGTTAAAGATACATCACTTATTAGAAAATACAGAAGTAATATATCTGCAGTTTCAGAGAAGAGTTCAGTAAAAGAAAAGGAAAAGTTTGGTTAAACATATAAAATAATGAAAATATAATAAGCAGCTCATAACATACTGAACTTCCGAGCTCCCAATGGTGCACTTATCTGGCTTCAAGGTTAGGCCAGTGGATTGAAGGCGATCTAAAATGACGCCATAAAAGAACGCAACAGATGGTCCTCCCAGGTCTCGCTATAGATGGCGATGTCCTCCAGATATGCACAGGCATAGTCCTGGAGGCCATCTAACAGGCGGTCTACCATTCTTTGGAAAGTGGCTGGGGCGTTCTTCATTCCAAACGGCATGACCTTAAACTGGTATAAGCCAAAAGGACTAATGAAGGCAGACTTGGGGATGGATTCAGGGTCGAGGGGGATTTGCCAATAACCCATGCATAGGTCAAGGGTGGTCAGGAAGTGGCCTTGGGCAATTCGATCTAACAGGTCATCTACTCTGGGCATGGGATTGGCGTCAGTGGTGGTTCTGTCGTTGAGTCTATGGTAGTCAACGCAGAACCGGGTAATTCCATCCTTCTTGGGCACTAACACCACCAGGGAGGCCCAGGGACTGTTGGATGGTTAAATGACACAGAGGTCCAACATTCCCCAGAGTTCCCGGTGCATACTTTCCCTGACAGCCTCTGGGACCCTGTAGGTCACCTGTCACAGGGGGGTCTGTCCTGGGGTCTCCACCCGGTGGATGGCTGTGGTGGTAAACCCAGGAACAGTAGAGAACATGTCACTTCTATGTTCCAGGAGTCGCCGGACCTGCTTTTTCTGACCGGGCTCTAACCGGTCCTCTAGGGATATGTCATCCACCCACTGGGGGGCGTCAGTAGGTCTGGGAAGCTCCGGCATAGGAAGACTTTCAGAGTCCTCCACTGCCAGTGCACAGATACTGGCCACATCTCGGGGTCTTTCTATGTATGCCTTCATCATGTTCACATGAAAGGTCCGACGGATCCTTTCATCTGAACACTTCGCTACCAGGTATGTGGTATTGTTCAGTTGTTCCACAACCCGGTAAAGTCCTTGCCAAGAGGCCTGTAGCTTGTCTGTTTTGACAGGCTTCAGGGTGAGGACCTTCTGTCCCACTATCAGGGTTCGGGTATGGGCATTGCGATCATACCATCGCTTCTGCTTGTGCTGGGAGGCTTGAAGGTTCTCACGGAGCTGGGCAGTCAGGTCCTGCAGGCGGTCCCTGAGCTGGAGTACGTACCTCATGACAGAGTGCTCTTTCCCTCCTGTGGATCCCTCCCAGTGGGCTCGTACCAAATCTAATGGGCCCCTAACCTTTCGACCATACATAGAAACATAAACATAGAAACATAGAATTTGACGGTAGATAAGAACCAAAAAGGCCCATCAAGTCTACCCATATTACATGTTACGTTTTCCTTAGGATAGCCTTATGCATGTCCCAGGCATTTTTAAATTCCTTTAAAGTCTTTGTGTTTACCACCTCAAATGGAAGTTTTTTCCATGAATCCACCACCCTTTCTGTAAAAAATGCTTCCTCAAATTTCTCCTGAATCTGCTACCCTCTAACTTTAGATTGTGACCCCTTGTTTTGGCATTTATTTTTTGTGAAAAATGCTTTCAGCTTCTATATTATTAAGTCCCTTCATATATTTGAAGGTTTCTATCATGTCACCTCTTTCCCTTCTATCCTCTAAACTATACATATTTAGATCATAGAGTCTTTCTTTGTACGTTTTATATTTTAGACCATGTACCATTTTAGTAGCCCTCCTTTGGACAGCTTCTAGTTTATTTATATCTTTCTGAAGATATGGTCTCCAGAACTGTACACAGTATTCCAGATTTGATCTAATTAATGATCTGTAAAGTGGCATAAGAACCTTGCTATTTCTGCTACTAAAACCTCTTCCAATGCAACCAAGCATTTGACTGGCCTTGCTGGCTGCACTGCGGCATTGTGTACCAAATTTTAAATCATCTGAAATAATAATTCCCAAATCCCTTTCTTCTTTAATTACAGTCAGTAATGTACCATTGAGACTATAATTGGCCTTTGGGTTTTTGGATCCTATATGCATCATTTTGCTCTTGGTAATATTAAATTTCAGATCCCATTTATTTGACCAGTCCTCTAGTTTATTAATATCACAGTTCATTTGATCAACTCCTCCTGGAACATCTACCCTGTTACAAATTTTTGTATCATCAGCAAACAAGCAAACCTTCCCCTTAAGCCCACTTCCAATATCACTTATGAACATGTTAAACAAAACAGGCCCAAGAACTGACCCTTGGGGAACACAACTAGTAACTGATGCCTCATTTGAATGTACTCTATTAGTTGAAACCCTCTGTCATCTATCTTTAAGCCAGCATTCTACCCACTTAACAATCTTAGCATCTATTCCAAGGCAATACATTTTGTGAATAAGTTTGTTGTGTGGGACGGTGTAAAATGCTTTGCTGAAGTCTATATATGCAACATCTACAGCTCCTCCCTGGTCTATTATTTTAGTTACATGGTCAAAGAAATCAATTAGGTTAGTCAGGCATGATCTTCCAGCAGTGAAACCATGCTGTCATTTGTCTTCTAAGTTGTTTGTCTGAATGAAAGATACAAGTTTTTCCTTTAAAAGAGTTTCCATTAATTTCCCTGCAATTGAGGTTAAACTGACTGGCCTGTCAAGGTATATGTAAGGTTAATAAATATATATATTTTAATCATATATTTTAAGGATATGCAATACAATTATATTTATTCAGATCTGACTGGTCAGTAGAAATGATTCATTTCTGTCAGACAAACTGACTTCAATCATGTGTAATTAAACCCCCACTGAACAGGTAAGGTTATTCAAAAGGCAACATTTGCTCTTAATTGGAAGTGCAAACTCATTGTTCAGCTCTTCCCCAATTTAGTATGTAAAATTATTCTAAAACACCCCATTGAGGGAAATAAACATTTGGCTTGTTAAACTTTGACAACAATTTCAGGATACCATTTGTCTTTGAAGCTGGAAAGGTGTGATATCATTTCCAAAGTGACATGTTTTGTGAGAATTTCAGCATTACTCTCAGATGCAAAAAGACCCCATGTGGTGAATAAGAGATGAAGAGTCTAGGGAGGATAACACAGAGAAAACACATGGCTCACAATGAAATTTTAAAACTATGTTATAGGCAAGTAGGATACACTTCAGCAATATAAGAATATATATCTATTTTTAATGGATATGTGACGGTCTTTTATATGATAATAAATATAAACACATGAATATATATTGAAATTAAACACATTATATTAAATAGATAATTGCTGCATGGGATATTTAAATAGGAAATAAATTCAGAATTAGTATAGATTAAATAACCATTTTAATAATCCCATATTTGAAGTGCATATATATAACATAAATTTTCTATTTTTCAGATGGATCATAGAGGAATGCATGCAGGCAGAACTATTGGAAATGTGAAATAGGCTGAAATTGTGTAAATACATATATGACAGATGTTTAAATGCCATTAATTTCAAAATAATTAGCAGCATAATTCTTTTAATATAATGTAATATTAAAAAAAAAAAAATGATGTTTCATATCAAAACGATCAGGGAATTGATCTGATGCTGCTCCATCTATAATTAATATTGGGAGAGAAATTATGGCAGTTATTACATAGTTTAAAGAAATATTTTTTTTTTTACTGTCTAGAAATATTGCATGTATTGCTGTGCTGTGCTGTCTGCTGCCACCCAGTGTTATGATGCGAGAATTGCAGCCATGAGATGATTGGATGTTGCAAGGATACATTTCCTTGACCACATACATTCCCAAATTAACCAATCCATGTTCAGTTGCAAAGAACCAATCCGAGACAAGGTTTCCGTGGGGCGTTTCCAATACTCACCAATGATAGATAATGATCAAAAAAGGGGAGGGGTGAAATCAGATGATTTAACCCCAAGCATAGAGACTGAGAAGGAGGCTGCTGGCTAATCCTGAAGGAATAACTACTGTGGTTATTATTAAAGCACACACCTACTCTTGGACTCCATATGCAATATCCCCAATTTTGAAATTCTGAGGTGAAATTGAATCTGTTGAGAAACATTGGAAACCGGATATCGATTGGTTTATTTTGTAAAGTATACAAGGTTATTGGTAAGATAAGTTATATGCATAGTCACTACAGTTAAATTATAATAAGCAGATTTAAAGAAGTAAGTGCATTTAAGTGCATTTATCTTAAGTGCATTAAGTATGAAATATGTTTGTTGTTCTATTGCCATAGGCTACATTAGATAATTGTAAACTGTGCACAGTAGGGTTGGTATAGGATAATTAACTATATCAATAAATATTTCTTTATTAGACAAAGAGTGCTGTTGTGAGGTATCTGTTTTTCTTTTGCAATTTTGACTAATATAGGCCTAGATTTGGAGTTTGGCGGTAAAAGGGCTGTTAACGCTCCGCGGGCTTTTTTCTGGCCGCACCATAAATTTAACTCTGGTATCGAGAGTTAAAACAAATGCTGCGTTAGGCTCCAAAAAAGGAGCGTAGAGCATTTTTACCGCAAATGCAACTCTCGATACCAGAGTTGCTTACGGACGCGGCCAGCCTCAAAAACGTGCTCGTGCACGATTCTCCCATAGGAAACAATGGGACTGTTTGAGCTGAAAAAAAACCTAACACCTGCAAAAAAGCAGCGTTCAGCTCCTAACACAGCCCCATTGTTTCCTATGGGGAAACACTTCCTACGTCTGCACCTAACACTCTAACATGAACCCCGAGTCTAAACACCCCTAGCCTTACACTTATTAACCCCTAATATGCCGCCCCCGCTATCGCTGACCCCTGCATTACACTTTTAACCCCTAATCTGCCGCTCCGTAAACCGCCGCAACCTACGTTATCCCTATGTACCCCTAATCTGCTGCCCTAACATCGCCGACCCCTATGTTATATTTATTAACCCCTAATCTGCCCCCCACAACGTCGCCGACACCTACCTACACTTATTAACCCCTAATCTGCCGAGCGGACCTGAGCGCTACTATAATAAAGTTATTAACCCCTAATCCGCCTCACTAACCCTATCATAAATAGTATTAACCCCTAATCTGCCCTCCCTAACATCGCCGACACCTACCTTCAATTATTAACCCCTAATCTTCCGATCGGAGCTCACCGCTATTCTAATAAATGTATTAACCCCTAAAGCTAAGTCTAACCCTAACACTAACACCCCCCTAACTTAAATATAATTTACATCTAACGAAATAAATTAACTCTTATTAAATAAATTATTCCTATTTAAAGCTAAATACTTACCTGTAAAATAAACCCTAATATAGCTACAATATAAATTATAATTATATTATAGCTATTTTAGGATTAATATTTATTTTACAGGCAACTTTGTATTTATTTTAACCAGGTACAATAGCTATTAAATAGTTAAGAACTATTTAATAGCTACCTAGTTAAAATAATAACAAATTTACCTGTAAAATAAATCCTAACCTAAGTTACAAATAAACCTAACACTACCCTATCAATAAAATAATTAAATAAACTACCTACAATTACCTACAATTAACCTAACACTACACTATCAATAAATTAATTAAACACAATTGCTACAAATAAATACAATTAAATAAACTAGCTAAAGTACAAAAATAAAAAAGAACTAAGTTACAGAAAATAAAAAAATATTTACAAACATAAGAAAAATATTACAACAATTTTAAACTAATTACACCTACTCTAAGCCCCCTAATAAAATAACAAAGCCCCCCAAAATAAAAAATTCCCTACCCTATTCTAAATTAAAAAAGTTACAAGCTCTTTTACCTTACCAGCCCTGAACAGGGCCCTTTGCGGGGCATGCCCCAAGAAGTTCAGCTCTTTTGCCTGTAAAAAAAACATACAATACCCCCCCCCCCAACATTACAACCCACCACCCACATCCCCCTAATCTAACCCAAACCCCCCTTAAATAAACCTAACACTAATCCCCTGAAGATCTTCCTACCTTGTCTTCACCATCCAGGTATCACCGATCCGTCCTGGCTCCAAGATCTTCATCCAACCCAAGCGGGGGTTGGCGATCCATAATCCGGTGCTGAAGAGGTCCAGAAGAGGCTCCAAAGTCTTCCTCCTATCCGGCAAGAAGAGGACATCCGGACCGGCAAACATCTTCTCCAAGCGGCATCTTCGATCTTCTTCCATCCGGAGCGAAGCGGCAGGATCCTGAAGACCTCCAGCGCGGAACATCCATCCGGACCGACGACTGAACGACGAATGACTGTTCCTTTAAGGGACGTCATCCAAGATGGCGTCCCTCGAATTCCGATTGGCTGATAGGATTCTATCAGCCAATCGGAATTAAGGTAGGAATTTTCTGATTGGCTGATGGAATCAGCCAATCAGAATCAAGTTCAATCCGATTGGCTGATCCAATCAGCCAATCAGATTGAGCTCGCATTCTATTGGCTGTTCCGATCAGCCAATAGAATGCGAGCTCAATCTGATTGGCTGATTGGATCGGCCAATCGGATTGAACTAGATTCTGATTGGCTGATTCCATCAGCCAATCAGAAAATTCCTACCTTAATTCCGATTGGCTGATAGAATCCTATCAGCCAATCGGAATTCGAGGGACGCCATCTTGGATGACGTCCCTTAAAGGAACAGTCATTCGTCGTTCAGTCGTCGGTCCGGATGGATGTTCCGCGCTGGAGGTCTTCAGGATCCTGCCGCTTCGCTCCGGATGGAAGAAGATCGAAGATGCCGCTTGGAGAAGATGTTTGCCGGTCCGGATGTCCTCTTCTTGCCGGATAGGAGGAAGACTTTGGAGCCTCTTCTGGACCTCTTCAGCACCGGATTATGGATCGCCAACCCCCGCTTGGGTTGGATGAAGATCTTGGAGCCAGGACGGATCGGTGATACCTGGATGGTGAAGACAAGGTAGGAAGATCTTCAGGGGATTAGTGTTAGGTTTATTTAAGGGGGGTTTGGGTTAGATTAGGGGTATGTGGGTGGTGGGTTGTAATGTTGGGGGGGGGGGTATTGTATGTTTTTTTTTACAGGCAAAAGAGCTGAACTTCTTGGGGCATGCCCCGCAAAGGGCCCTGTTCAGGGCTGGTAAGGTAAAAGAGCTTGTAACTTTTTTAATTTAGAATAGGGTAGGGAATTTTTTATTTTGGGGGGCTTTGTTATTTTATTAGGGGGCTTAGAGTAGGTGTAATTAGTTTAAAATTGTTGTAATATTTTTCTTATGTTTGTAAATATTTTTTTATTTTCTGTAACTTAGTTCTTTTTTATTTTTGTACTTTAGCTAGTTTATTTAATTGTATTTATTTGTAGCAATTGTGTTTAATTAATTTATTGATAGTGTAGTGTTAGGTTAATTGTAGGTAATTGTAGGTAGTTTATTTAATTATTTTATTGATAGGGTAGTGTTAGGTTTATTTGTAACTTAGGTTAGGATTTATTTTACAGGTAAATTTGTTATTATTTTAACTAGGTAGCTATTAAATAGTTCTTAACTATTTAATAGCTATTGTACCTGGTTAAAATAAATACAAAGTTGCCTGTAAAATAAATATTAATCCTAAAATAGCTATAATATAATTATAATTTATATTGTAGCTATATTAGGGTTTATTTTACAGGTAAGTATTTAGCTTTAAATAGGATTAATTTATTTAATAAGAGTTAATTTATTTCGTTAGATGTAAATTATATTTAAGTTAGGGGGGTGTTAGTGTTAGGGTTAGACTTAGCTTTAGGGGTTAATACATTTATTAGAATAGCGGTGAGCTCCGATCGGAAGTTTAGGGGTTAATAATTGAAAGTAGGTGTCGGCGATGTTAGGGAGGGCAGATTAGGGGTTAATACTATTTATGATAGGGTTAGTGAGGCGGATTAGGGGTTAATAACTTTATTATAGTAGCGCTCAGGTCCGCTCGGCAGATTAGGGGTTAATAAGTGTAGGCAGGTGTCGGCGACGTTGAGGGGGGCAGATTAGGGGTTAATAAATATAATATAGGGGTCGGCGGTGTTAGGGGTAGCAGATTAGGGGTACATAGGGATAACGTAGGTGGCGGCGCTTTGCGGTCGGAAGATTAGGGGTTAATTATTTTAAGTAGCTGGCGGCGATGTTGTGGGGGGCAGATTAGGGGTTAATAAATATAATATAGGGGTCGGCGGGGTTAGGGGCAGCAGATTAGGGGTACATAAGTATAACGTAGGTGGCGGTCGGCAGATTAGGGGTTAAAAATTTTAATCGAGTGGCGGCGATGTGGGGGGAGCTCGGTTTAGAGGTACATAGGTAGTTTATGGGTGTTAGTGTACTTTAGGGTACAGTAGTTAAGAGCTTTATGAACCGGCGTTAGCCAGAAAGCTCTTAACTCCTGCTATTTTCAGGCGGCTGGAATTTTGTCGTTAGAGCTCTAACGCTCACTTCAGAAACGACTCTAAATACCGGCGTTAGAAAGATCCCATTGAAAAGATAGGCTACGCAAATGGCGTAGGGGGATCTGCGGTATGGAAAAGTCGCGGCTGTAAAGTGAGCGTTAGACCCTTTAATCACTGACTCCAAATACCAGCGGGCGGCCAAAACCAGCGTTAGGAGCCTCTAACGCTGGTTTTGACGGCTACCGCCGAACTCCAAATCTAGGCCTAAGACTTTTGTTTTACTATGGTTGCTCAGTACCTTTGCCTGAATATTAAACCATACAGATTGATGATCACTAGAGCCTAAGTTCTCACCCACAGACACCTCAGATACTATATCACTGTTTGTAAGTACTAAATCTAATATAGTTCCATTACATGTTGGTTCTTACAGTACAGTAGTTCAAAAGGGGAAAAGCCTGTGGATTCCTGAGGCACCTCTCGATATGCAAAGAGGAGGTGCAGCAGGAATCTTTCCCTGTCCTTGTGAGTGGCCGAGAACGTCTGAAGCAGTGGCTTCAGGGTCCTGTTAAACCTCACACAGCCCATTCATCTGGGTATGGTAAGGGGTGCTGTGCTGGGGTTTAATCCCGCACAATTTCCAGATTTATTGAGTTATTTCCGCAGTGAACTGTGTTCACTGATCTGAAACTACTCCACAAGGGAAGCCTACCCTAGTGAATATCCGGAGCATCACAACTGCTATGGTCTTCGCCTGGATATTGGCCAAGGGGATTGCCTCTGGGTATTGGGTGGCATAGTCTACCACTGTAAGGATGTATCTCTTCCCTGAGGGGCTGGGCCATTCTAATGGACTGACAATGTCTACTGCCACTCGGCTAAAGGGTTCATCAAAAATGGGCAGAGGATGGAGGGGGGATTTCGTATGGTCTCCCATCTTTCCTACCTTCTGGCAAACCTCACAGGATTTACAGTATTCCTTGATATCCACTGTAATGCCTGGCCAGAAGAAGGTTTGAGTCAAGCAGTGGTGGGTCGTTTGCTTGCCTAAGTGACCGGCTAAGGGAATGTCATGCCCTATTTTCAGCAGGTTGGACCGAAACTTCTTCGGTATGACCAGCTGGTGTTTGGGCACCGGTCCTTTTCTCCTCTTGGAGATCCGGTACAGGAGCTCTCCCTCCCACTGGAACCGTTCATCGCTGGGGCCCTGGGCATCAGCCCCTACTCGGTCTTGGTAAGGGGCTAGGGTCAGGTCACTCATGGTCTCTTTGGCAAAGTCGGAAATGGTTGCCCAGGAGGGGGTGTCGGCAGGTTTGGGGTTAGTGGGGATGAGCAGTCGGAGTAAGGTTGGAGTCAGGCTAGTAGGTCTTACCTGGGTCCCCAGAGTTGGTGAGGTGACTTTGCATCTGGTCTGATGGCGGGTAGTCACTGGGCAGGTACCCGGCAGGGTATACCCCACAAAGGCAGAGACAAGGTGGCCGATGTCGTTTCCAAACAGGATGTCAGCAGGGATGTGTTGCATAACCCCCACTTCTACATTGCGGGAGTTGGTTTTCCAATCCAAATGGATTCAAGCTGAAGGAACCCTCAGAACAGCACCTGCCACTACCCCCACAGCAAGGGTCCGCCCAGTGCAGCCAGAGGGGGGAACGAGGTGAGGCTGAATCAAAGTAACGGTGGCCCCATTATCTCTTATTCCTTGAGCCGCCTGCCCGTTGACCCAGACATCTTGCCAATGTTGTTGTCGGTTGTCTTGGCCCACTGAGCTGACATGGTGCAAGACACCCACTTCTTCTCCTGTCCACTCAGCATAGGGGTTAGAGCTCGCTGTATGCGCACAATGGGCAGCGGCCTGGTAGGTGCGGGCTTGAGGAGTCCCACACAGAGTTGGTGCAGGGTTCCTTGGCAGCTGGGCTGGGGGGTTTCTTTGTCTTGTTGGGCAGTTCCGTATAACATGGCCGGGGTGTCCACACCCATAACACCCCCGGGGATTGCTGTCTCCGGCCGGGTAAATAGGGGGCGACTGGGTCTGGGGCTGCCGAAAAACTGTTGTGGGTTGAGCTGGGGCTGGAGCGGAGTGGGTTGCTGGCCGGAGGTCTGTGGCCGCCAGACGCCAGGCATCCACATACTGATTGGCCAGGGCGGCGGCTTGGTCAGCTGTTCTGGGTCCTTTACCCAGTCCCTTATCTCTGCTGGGGTGCGGTTGCAGAACTGCTCCAGGAGGGTGAGTTGAACAGCTTCGACTAGGGTCGTGATGTGGCACCCAGTAACCCAGGAGTTCAAGGACCAAGCTAAGCGGTGGGCAAACTCGGTATAAGGCTGCTCCTCTTGTCTTTGTACTCCCCTTTGTAGTCCCTCCGGTGTGAGTCCATACCGGGCAAGGATGCGTTCCTTCACCCGGTCATAGTTGTCTTGATCTCTGGAGGGGACAGTGTGGAAAGCCTCCAGGGCCCTACCGGACAGTTTCCCAAATAGGATAGTAACCCTATCGGCATCAGTGACCCCATGCATCCGGCACTGGGTATCGAATAATTGTAGGTAGCGGTCAATATCCTCGCTCTCATCATCCTGGAATGCTTGGAAAGCCCTGTAAGGTAGTTTCTTGGGCCAGGAAGGGGGGTCCAGGGGATCTGGCATCACCCCCCCATAGACTTCTGAAGCTCCAACATATGTACATTGGTGGCTTCAGTCACTATCCGAGTAATGATCTCCTTGGGGGGGTTGGATCCATAGAGAGCCAGTTTCCACTGTATCTGCCGCTGAAGGTCGGACATTGTAGTCCCTTGAGTGGAGGCTGTACTGGGCCATCCCCCACTTTGGTCGCTGTCCGACTCACCAGCCTGCTCGCTAGCCTGATCGTCCTCCATCAGTTCGGCTAGGAGCACTGCTTTTGTCTTGTTGCCAGCAACTGTCCCTCTTGCCTGCAGCAAAGTTCTCAATTCTTCCTTCTGGAGCCCATGGTACTGCTCCATCCGGCAAGATTTTCAGTTGGTGGTTTGGACGTTCCAGGTAGACTGAAGCATCCCACCACTGCCATCCAATGTGACGGATCCCCGGCTACCCCGACTGTGTAGCTCTGCCAAAGGGGTCCTTCCACTGCCTGGAACAAGCTGCTATGTAGCCCAGGAAAGTGATTCTAGCAGGAGCCCACCTAAATGACTAGACAGACTAGTATTCAGGTGAAATAAGAACTGACATTATTGGGACACACAACTTTTCTACATACAACTCATCTTGATAAGACATGAGACAATGCCACAGTTTTCCACAATTCTCGCCCCTCCAGACAGGCTGGTGCCGGCCATAACAGCCATGGTCCTACAGATTCCCAGTACCCAGGGGTGGCAGTTTTCGGGGTGATCCTTAGGAAGTGGCAGCACTTCCAGGGTGTCATTTTAAAGATCTCGGTCCCCAGAATCTACAGTCCAAAAAGCGATGTGATCCGGAGTTATGCTGGTTTAAACGTCCACCTGAAAGTCTGGGGAGAATAGGGGTTATAGGGGGAATCAGAACCACCAGTTCCCAAGGGAGCTCCCTTCAGGCAATCACGCCACCTCTGGCCCACCCTGAGAGGCAACAAACCCCAGAAGATAGGAGCTCTGGGACAAAGGGCCACTGAAGCGACCTGGGTCAAAGGGCACCGGTAATCCTGGATGATGCGGCCGACCGGTAGTTCCAGGGGCCCGGCCGGCCAAAGGGGAAAGTGGTGGTCAGCGACCAGCTCTTCCAAGATGACATTCCATACACAAAACAATGGGAACAGAGGGTCTGGGGAATCTCGGTTGCTCTGAGGAGCCCAAAACCGCTGAGAGACAGCAGGGGTGAGGCCATAAGGGGGTAAGGGATCAATCCCGGCAGCCCAATATCCATGACACAAGCGAAAGGTTAAGTCTTACACTCCTGTCCAAGGAGCATCATGTACTTCTATTGGCTATACCCGATCAGTTATCTGAGGATGCGGTTCTCTCTGAGGCTCCAGAGTATGAACTGGCTGGGTCGGAGTCTATTGGCTTTAATTCTCCAATGGTGGAGGATACACTTTTTAGATTTAGAGTTGATAGTCTACGCTTTCTTCTCAAGAAAGTCTTGACAATATCGGAGGTTCCTAGGATCAATAGGCCAGACGGCAAGGTTGAGTCTACCTTTCTGTTTTCCCTATTCCGGGCTCAATAGAGGGGTTTTTCCTTCAACATCCAACCTGGCAGACACTATTGTGCGATTGCCAAATGTATTTCTTCCCCATTTGGATATAATTCATTGTATTTAGAGCTGCTGGATTTAGGGTGGAAACACTTTTTTTAAAGATGTTTCATTTTAAGGGATTATTTTTACTGACGGCGTCTGTTGCCGCAGTTGCTGGAACGGCTACCTATCGATGCATCTCCTTCTCGAATGTGTCAAGGTGATCCCTCGTCAAGTTCAAGATAGAATTATGGCCTTGGAGTTTATAATTCTTTGATCTGTTATACATTTATTCAGATTACTAGCCCAAATCTAGAGCTTAAGGTTTTTTCTGCTCAGGCTGTTAGTCGCTCTGACAGACATGCCTTCTGAGTTTAATCTCTCTCCTTCGCTTTATGGGAAGGATTTGATTTGGTTCCTCTACCTTTATGGTTACAGTCCTCTTTCCGTTTGAGAAGAGAACATTTCTGAGGAATTCGGCCCAGCGTCAGAGATTTACGCTAGGCCAGAGCAACCCAAGAGTTCTGGGAAACTGGCTCAATCCCAGATTAAGTCCAAGCAGGGCAAGAAGCCCATTGATTCCAAGTCAGCATGGAGGCATGGCCCCCAATCCTTTCCTGGATGGCGTAGGGGGCAATCTATGCTCCTTTCAGTTGCTTGGTTCAGGTATGTGCAGTATCCAAAGTTTCCGCAGGTCATAGATCAGGGTTTGCTTTTCTCAAGCCTGTCTCCTAGACCAGTGATTTTTAACCTTTTTTTTGCCGTGGCACACTTTCTTACATTAAAAAATCCTGTGGCACACCACCATCCCAAAATTTTAAAAAAATCACACATTGTAGCCTAATACAGCATATATATATACATACACACAAACACACACATACTGTATGTATTGTGCTGTTATGCCATGCCTCCTACAAACTACCCCTGCACTGGGAGTAAAAAACAAGCAAAGTTTAAAAAATATGTCACACTGTTGTCAGTCTGCCGTGGCACACCTGAGGATCTCTCACGGCACACTAGTGTGCCACGGCACACTGGTTGAAAAACACTGTCCTAGACCATGAAGAAGGGATTCCTTTCTGGGTTGTGTGTGGGATCTGTCCTACCTAGGACTCATTGTCCCACTTCCTATCACAGAAAGAGGTTGGACAAACCTTCTTGTGGTCCTAGAAGGGGAAAGGAAACTTCCATCCTTTTCTGGACCTACAGTGCTTTAGCAACTTTTCTGACTGTCGCCTCGTTTGAGATGGAGACAGTAAGGTCTATTTTTCCCTTAGTACACGAAGGGCAGTTCATGACCTCTATTGATCTGTAGGTTGCCTACCTTTATGTTCCAACCCTCAATGGACACTTCCAGTTCCTGGGCTTTGTGTACCTAGACCAGCACTTTAAGTTTCATTTTGTCTGGTTTAGCTACTGCTCCAAGATTTTGTATGTGGGTTCTAGGGGTCTTGGATGATAATATCTTTAAAGAATCACTGTTTCATCTAGCAGAAGACCATTCAGAATCTCTCCTCAGGGCACAATCCTGGGTACTATACTATGTCTTTATATGAGAATATATATATATATATATATCAGGAGCAGAGATGCTAGCTTTAACATGTCGTGTCTTCCAGACCTCCTTAAGGCCATCTTTGGCTTAGTTTATGTCTTTTCCTTTGTCAGTTTCCAGCTCAGGCCGTTACATTGGGGGATGATAAGTCAGTGGAATGACGATCATTCAGATCTGTCTCAACAGATTTCTCTGGACATCCGGTCGAGAGATTCAATCTCCTAGTTGCTTGGTCTGGATCTCCGGTCTCGTGGGACATCTTTCTTAGGGCCATCCTGGGTGATTGACTACGGAAGCAAGTCCATCAGAATGGGGGGGCGTTTGGGCTGCCAAGAGGCACAGGGCCTGGGTTCTCAGGAGGAGAGCTCTCTCCCGATCAACATTCTGAAACTTTGGGCAAGCTTCAATGCTCTGAAGGCTTGGCCCCTGCTGGATTAGTCCCAGTTTATCAGTCTAATCAGACAAATACACTCAGTGGCCTACATCATCCACCTGGGAGTACCAAGAAGCTCCCTAGCAATGAGGGAAGTATCCTGGATTCTGGAATGGGCGGAAGCCCACAACTATTCGCTGTCAGCAATCCACATTCTGGGTGTGGACAACTGAAAAGCAGATTTTCTCAGCAGACAATCCTTTTTATCTGGGGGAATGGTCTCTCCATCCCGATGTGTTTGCGGAGATTTGTAGCAAAATGAGGATGCCAGAAATAGACCTAATGGCATCCCATCTCAATACCAATCTACCCAGATATGGGTTGAGGTCCAGGGATCTACAGGTGGAGCTAATAGATGCATTAGCGGTGCCATGGAGTTTCAACCTGGTTTCTCTGTACCCGCCAATTCTACTCCTCTCTCGGGTGGTGGCTCGAATCAGACAGGAGCAGGCGTCGGTGATACTGATTGCCTCATTGTGGCCACGAAGAACATAGTTGAGTATGTCATCTTCTCCTCCGTGGAGGTTACCATGTCGGTGCCTTCCTTCATCAAGATCTAGATTCTCTGAGGCTGACTGCATGGAGATGGTACACTTAGTCTTAGCCAAGAGAGGTTTTCTTTGAGAGTTATTGATACTTTCATTCAGGCTTGTAAGCTGGTTACTCGTTGCATCTACCTTAAGGTGTGGAGAACCTATTTATTCTCCTTTTTTTCTCCAGGATGGTCTGGAGAAGGGCATTTCTGCTAATTTCTTGAGGGGACTGATTTCAGCTTTGTCTGTTTTACAACATAAGAGGATTGCTGAGCTTCCAGATGTGCAGTTCTTTGTTTAGGTTCTGATTATGATCAGACCTGTCTTTAAGATCCAAGATTCCTCTTCAGAGTTTAAATCTTGTTCAAGTTTTTTTGCTAGGGCTCCGTTTGAGCCTATACATGATGGTGACCCTTAGTTATTTCTTGGAAGGGTCTGGTTCGACTGACTATTGCTTCAGCTCTGTTCTGCAGTCTCTGAGACTGCTGTCCTGCAGTGTGACCCTCCTTATCTGGTGTTCCATGCCGTTAGGTCCATCTACAAACTAATTAGGTTCTCTTCTTAAGGTTGTGTCAGTCCACAACATCAATCAAGAAATTGTGGTCTCTTCCTTATGTCTTGACCCTTCTTCATCGAAGGGATGTTTACTGCATTATCTGACTTGTGCCTTGAGGTCTATATTCAGGCTACAATGGAGTTGAGACAGACTTCTTATTGTTTGTGGTCTACCTGGTAAACGTAAGGTAACAGTCCAGTATTGGGATAGCAGCACCAAAGGGTTCTTTGTTAAGTGCACGTATGGCTGATAACAGTGCTTTACTCCATATCCACATGTAAATCACAAATAGCCATCAGCACAGTAATCTTCTAAAAAACTTTATTGGAACAATCTGTCAGCGACGTTTCGAGGTATTACCCTCTTAATCATGCTAGTAAAATGATCGCTTCATTACATTTAAATACTCTCTCAATGGCGCCAAACTGACCTCTCAGGGACCTAAGGTCGCCATCTAGTGGCTAAATAACACCTACACCATTTAAAAACAGTTTTTTAAGTAACAGTATTAAAATTAAAAACATAGGGATAACATAACATTTGTAACACTTGTATCAATATATATAACTTTTCTTGTTCATATATGCCTTATGTGAATTATAATGTAGCAGTCAATTTAATTAGTTTTTAACTTGTGTAATTACAGAGCATTATTAAATGTTGAATATTAAATATTAAACATTAAATATTAAACATTAAATAGTTGTAAATCATGGAATTTAGTGGAATAGTTATTTTAGTTATTTCAAATAGGGACAGACTATCGAAAACATGATAAGTCAAAATCCCTATTTAAACCTCTTGGGATTAATGTGTCAAAGTGGTGTATCCACCACATTTCACGCTGTTTTAACAATGTTTCTCTGTTTCCTCCATTGCGTTGAAAATTAATGTGCTCAATGATTTGCCACCTAAGCTGGCTGATTGCATGATCCTTGTCAATAAAATGTTTTGACAAGGGAGCATCCAAATTCTTTCTTCTGATGTTTGATCTATGTTGGCTAAGTCTTTCTCTTATTAATTGGGTGGTCTCCCCCAAGTAAATTTAAGAGCACGGACACTTGATTAAATAAATGACATAGCTACTATTGCATGTGTGGTACCCTGTAATATTATATTCTTTCCCATTGTGAGGATGATAGAAGCTCTTGCCCTTTATCATAGAGTTGCAGCTGGCACAATTTAGGCAAGGAAAGCAACCCTTATTTTTACACCCAATATATGTCTGTTTTATTTCTCTGGCCGGACCCACATCTGATCTAACTAATTGGTCTCTGATGTTACTAACCCTTCTAAAGGCCATTAAAGATGGTTCCTTGAATTCTTCTATTGAGGGATTGCAATCTCTTAATACGTGCCAATTTCTTTTAATAGCTTTGCTAATAATCTCACTGTGAGGATTATATTGTGACACAAAGACCAATTTGTTGGCTTTCTTTCCATCTAATTGATGTTTTCTAATCTCAGGATGTTCTACTTCCCTAATTTTCTCCTCTACTAACTCACGTGGGTAACCCCAAGTAATACATTTATTATCCATTTCATTTAATCTTTTTTACAAAGTGAATCATTGTTAACTATTCTTTTTACTCTAACGAGCTGACTTTTAGGGAGTGATTCAATGAGTCTCTTAGGGTGAAAACTTTTAAAGTGTAACAGTGTATTTTTGTCTGTTTCCTTTGTATATAAGTCTATGTTACGGTTGCCTCCAGGCTGGCTGGAAGTTGGACCGTAGAAAAGGATGCTCCTAGCGCTCACCAAAGGATCAGCAGCACCGTAGACACTATAACTACTGCGTAGCCACCATACGTAATGCAGACTTTACGAACCACCGCTGCTGGGCTGGTATCTCGCCATCTGCTCTGCGCCCTGGACCTACGACCAGGCTCCAGTAGGTGAACCTCTTCCTTCTGTACAGCGAAGCAGGATCAGGAACAAGAGCTCTTACAGGAGCTCAGTAGCTAAGGGAGTATATAGAGCATAGCAATCCCTGTAGTGATTATAGCTGTCCCCTACAAACATGAGTCAAAGCTGCAAGTTAGAGGGTCAGAATAGGTCTGATGTGCTGGAACACACAGCCTGCTTTTTAGTGAGGTTACATGCAAAAAGGACACTCTCAGGGGGAGGCATAAAATCCCCAATCACACATTTGATACATTTAGATAGAGACAACGCCCTTTTACAGGCCATAGTAGAATTACATTTCTTCAGCAGATAACAATTTAGCACACAAGAAAACAATGCAGTCCACCTTATCACTAGCAGTCTGATTAGACAATGGGAATGTTTATCCCTAAACTTAATTAGAGCTGATCCCAGCAAACTTGTATTTAGAATTGAACAAAATTAACTCTTAATGGCACACAATGAAAACTAATGTTTTTGTAATAGTGCTCCCTTTCTGTGGAACACTCTGCCTGTGTGGTACTTGGTTCAGTAAGCCCTATTTACTGAACCAAGTGGGAGAAAGCCAGGGACAAGTTATTTTACAGGTCTGGGGACATAGTCTTAAAGGGGCATTGTTCACCAAAGTCACAATATGTCCCCAGACGGTTCTTAAAGGGCCATACACACCCAATAAAAGTTAATGTTTTCAGGGGCACAATCTTCCAGGGGCCATAGTCATGAGGAAGGAGGCTGGCAAATAGGCTTCTCCAAAATCCAGGGAAGCAGGGCAATTTTCCATTTAAAGGGCCAGTTACAAATAGCAGTTTGTAACAGTCTACATTAAGGACATTATTTCACTTTGACACACTTGTATCCAAAAAGGTAACTGTTTGTTCACTATACCGTAAACTGAAGCCCTCTCACCTTAGAGTTCAATTCACTCACAAACTCCAAGAGGCTCTCAACGTTGCCCCACCACACGCCAAAGACGTCATCTATATATCGCCACCAGATGGCGCCATATCTCTTATAGAGTTCACTTTCATATACATAGCGTTCTTCAAATTCGATCATGTACAAATTGGCGTATGATGGGGCAACATTGGAGCCCATGGCTGTTCCCTTCTTTTGTCTAAACCACTGATCCTGAAACAGAAAAACATTCCAAAATAAAATCAATCTGAATAAATCTTCTAGAAATTGGCACTGAGGTATAGAGTACCTGCTGTTCACCATGAAAGTCTTTTTAATTACGGCTATGCCTGTCTCATGTTTTATCGACGTATAGAGACTTTTGACGTCCATGGTGAACAGCAGGTACCTATCTTTAGGAAATTCCAGTGTTTTAATTTTCATAAGGAAATGTCCTGTATCTTTGATGTAACTTGCCATGTTGGCAACCTCTGGCTGTAGTAGTCTATCCAAATACTTGGATATGTTTGTAAAAACAGACTCTACACAGGCCACTATGGGCCTCCCTGGTGTTCTAATGAGATCCTTATGGATTTTTGGTTTTTAATTTGAATACTGTTACTTAAAAACTGTTTTTAAATGGTGTAGGTGTTATTTAGCCACTAGATGGCGACCTTAGGTCCCTGAGAGGTCAGTTTGGCGCCATTGAGAGAGTATTTAAATGTAATGAAGTGATCATTTTACTAGCATGATTAAGAGGGTAATACCTCGAAACGTCGCTGACAGATTGTTCCAATAAAGTTTTTTTAGAAGATTACTGTGCTGATGGCTATTTGTGATTTACATGTGGATATGGAGTAAAGCAGTGTTACTCAGCCATACGTGCACTTAACAAAGAACCCTTTGGTGCTGCTATCCCAATACTGGACTGTTACATTACTATTTCACTGCAGGGTACGTGCACACTGGGAATCTTTACACAATATGGAACCCAACCGAGATAACATTATCATAACAGATGTATTTAGCTTGCACAAGTAAGTGCTCTGTAAACAGTTATCCTGCAGCTACTGTCAGCTTCATTATTGCTGAGGAGGGAAATAACATGACTTGCACATGCCAGATGCAAGCTCCCTTGCAAGTCCTGGGACTAGCATCCTTATTGGCTGCTAATAGTGCATTTATAGTAGAATTTGGCTACTAAGAAAATTTTGAGGTAAAATATCTTTCTTTTTTACATAGAGCTAGGTGATATTTTCTAGTCAGCTTCAACATTTGGGTATCATGCCCCTTTAACAGACATCAGCAAAAATGTGTTTTCAATAAACATTTAAAAAACAAACTAATTTAAACTAATTGTATCCAACATTCGCTCTGACTAATAAAAAATGTGTTGTTATTCATTTAAATTCCACCATTTAATATGGAAGAGTAAATGATTAACAAATGAACTATATTTTTTACTTGTTTATTAGTTTCTTTAGTCAGTGACCAAATTTCAGACATATTTCATTCAAATTCATTAATTTTGCAAATGAATAATAAAAATGCATAAAAATTGCATAAAATGCATAAAAATAATAAAAATGTATCTTGCAAGCCTCTTTCCAGAAATATTATTTTGGAAATTATTGTTTTCTCTTCCATATTGGAACCTAGGTTTTTTCTTCTGTTGAAGGACAATTCATGAAAAGTATAAAACAGGCAATAAAAGAGACTGTTTTCTGTACTTGTTTGCAAAATAAATTAACAAAGTTAAACTCATTTTTTTCAAAACAAATTAAGCAAATATAAAATGTGTTAACTAATTAGTTTTCTTTTGTGATTCAGACAGAACATACTATTTTAATAAAAAGTTTCCCATTTTCTTCTATCATATTTGCTGCCCTCTATTGCTCTTGCAAATGGCTAACATTCTTGCTGAGCTTCTGCCATATAGTGCTTCAGACATGTGTGTACGCCTGAGCTTACAACAAAAGATACCAAGAGATTGAAGAACATTTGATAATAAATTAAATTAGAAAGGGGGCGGAGCCAGCTATCAAGGGAAATGGACGTGTGTGTGAAGAGCTCCTGGCTTGAATATGTTTAAAAAGAATGCTTAATAACCCTTAATAACCCTAAGCACATTATAAGGAGACATCTTCTACTTTTAGAATAGCTGGAGCTATTTGCACTTATTGTATGGACATTTTTGGCTCTAACAGCTAGTTTGTGAGACTACCATCATGGAGGCCTTGATCAACTGGGAAACGGCAATGACGCAGCTTCTAAATGAACACTTCACCAGTTTGACTGCGACACTGCGTGAGTGTTGTAAAACTACCGCAGTAAGAGATGACATGCTTCCACAAAAAACGGATTGGTGTACCACTATTGCTATAGAGAATGTTGATGCTCTCACAGACCGGGACAAGGGTGTAGAACCTTCTAATTCCTGGGACCTGTGCTGTCGGGTGGTTTCCCCCCAGCGAGCGGACGCTTCCATTTGTCTCGATAGAGATATGATGAGCCACACTCTACCGGATCGTATAGAGGAAAAGCACCCTCATGGTACAAACTCCCTCTTGCCCATTTCAATTTTACAGCCATATATCGTGAGACAGGGACATACCTTACCATTCCTAAGTTGGGCTGCAGTGGATATGCCGGTCTCATGTTCCTGTTGCGCTTTGGAGGCTCCTTTTTTGCCTTGCATGCATGGAACTGTGGTCAGTGAACAGGGATTGCGGCAAATAAATATCGCAGATGAACTGCATAAGCTGGGTATTGGCTGAGGTGGAAGGACTTATGCTGTATGGGTCTTGGTGAGAAATATGGACACAAGAAGATTTGATATAGGGTGATAAGACGGTTATATGTCTGTTTCTATCTATTGCAGCCTACGTTGGAAAAGTGCATACTCTGAACAATACATATTTACCAAGTGACCTACACTACGATATATGATCTTGCTTTTAAAATATGTTCAAAGTGGGCAAGGTTTAAAAATTTAAGTTGCAGATATCTCTTAGCACTGGGGTCTTTTTATGATGGCAACAATGCCGGATGTATTGGTTCCCTGGTCAGTACGGGACAGTTACTTTGATCTAGGTTGTTTCTATATCAATCAAGTTATATGTTATATGATGTGCCTAAATTTATCCATATGTCAGACTTTAAGTTATGTATGCTACAAATAAATATTTTATTGTTTAATTAGTTTATAGGCATGTTAAATATCTGTATATGTTCTGAGTGTTAGTCTAACAGTAAAACTTCCCGAACAATATGTAATGGCCACTTTCAGCCACTAGAGGGGAGTCAAAGCCCAGTTATAACTTGATCTGCACGGCAACTTCTGTGATCTTGCAACCTCAGTTACTTATCCCTATCTGCCTCGAGACTCCCTGTCCTGGGAAGTGAGATTTGTCTCTCATAAACATAGTTAATAAGCCTAGATCTTGGTCATTTCTGGGAACTCTAGAAATCCTCCTCAGGCATCTGGAATCAGCATATGGTATCTATGACTGTATGTATTACACCCTGTTTCTCTGCTTCTTATTGTGTTCTTCTTGCTATTCCATTTATGTATTAACTTGGTTAAATGTTTTAATTTTAGAGCTATTAAGATACTGTAACCATATACTGGGATCTGATGTTGTATTTGTGCCCTAAATGTTATTCTGTGGCTCTCTCATAGCATACTACATTTGTATTTAACTATATATACCTTTAACTATTACATTTCCATCTGCAATGTTTGCTTAATAGCTAGGGCCTAAGCAATATTTAATCGCCATATCTTTTAGTCTACATTATCCACCATGCCTAAATGACCCCCCCACCATTTCTATATAATGTACCTCCCTGTTTGGAAGGGCCACTTAAGCGGTCTATCTTATTTGTACCGCAACCTTAAATTGACTTCCCTTTATTTCATTTATGCTGTAACATAAGTTATATATGTCAATTTTTTTTTTCCATTGCAAAGCTGGTTATGCATGGCTACAGAATGTTTCCCCTAAGTTTTACAAGTATTGATATAGTTTATCTCGGATTTATTTGTGCTGTATTACAAGTTGTAGATTTTCATAGAATGTTTCAAGATGTCAGGGGACCCCTTACCTCTCTCTGTTATAAAAGTAGTCATGCATATCTGTAGATTGTTTTAAAGCAAAACTAAATCTGAAAATGTGAGGTGTTTATCCTGTATGGTTAAATTTTGTCTGTGATACAATGGCTATGACTATATCCCTAAATGTATATCAGATATGATTTTGCTTTTTGTTCTTTACTGTATTGGTATACCTCTTGTAACATAGCATGTATGTCATAGTCTGTTCTCAACCTCAATAAAATATTTATAAAAAAAAAAAAAAAAAAATTAAATTAGAAAGATGGTTTAAATTGCACGCTCTATCTGAATCCTAAAAGAAAAATTCTGTTTGATATCCCTTTAAATAGTGACACTAAATAAACAAATGCTGTATTCATTCATTAGTTTATTTACATACGGCTAGATTTAGAGTTTTGTCGGTAACGACCCGCGTAGCTAACGCTGACTTTTTTTCTCCCGCAGCTTTTAAATACCGCTGGTATTTAGAGTTCACAGAAGGGCTGCGTTAGGCTCCAAAAAGGGAGCGTAGAGCATAATTTACCGCCACTGCAACTCTCAATACCAGCGTTGCTTACGGACGCGGCCAGCTTCAAAAACGTGCTCGTGCACGATTCCCCCATAGAAAATAATGTGGCAGTTTGAGCTGAAAAAAAACCTAACACCTGCAAAAAAGCAGCGTTCAGCTCCTAACGCAGCCCCATTGTTTTCTATGGGAAACACTTCCTAAGTCTGCACCTAACACCCTAACATGTACCTCGAGTCTAAACACCCCTAACCTTACACTTTTTTAACCCCTAATCTGCCGCCCCCTGCATATTATTATTAACCCCTAATCTGCCGCTCCGTACACCGCCGCAACCTACATTATACCTATGTACCCCTAATCTGCTGCCCCTAACACCGCCGACCCCTATATTATATTTATTAACCCCTAATCTGCCCCCCACAACGTCGCCGCCAGCTACCTACAATAATTAACCCCTAATCTGCCGACCGGACCTCACCGCTACTCTAATAAATGTATTAACCCCTAAAGCTAAGTCTAACCCTAACACTAACACCCCCCTAAGTTAAATATAATTTAAATCTAACTAAATAAATTAACTCTTATTAAATAACTGATTCCTATTTAAAGCTAAATACTTACCTGTAAAATAAACCCTAATATAGCTACAATTTAAATTATAATTATATTGTAGCTATTTTAGGATTAATATTTATTTTACAGGCAACTTTGTATTTATTTTAACCAGGTACAATAGCTATTAAATAGTTAATAACTATTTAATAGCTACCTAGTTAAAATAATTACAAAATTACCTGTAAAATAAATCCTAACCTAAGTTACAATTAAACCTAACACTACACTATCAATAAATTAATTACCTGAAATACCTACAAATACAATTAAATAAACTAACTAAAGTACAAAAAATAAAAAAAGCTAAGTTACAAAAAATAAAAAAAATAATTACAAACATAATAAAAATATTACAACCATTTTAAGCTAATTACACCTACTCTAAGCCCCCTAATAAAATAACAAAGCCCCCCAAAATAAAAAAATGCCCTACCCTATTCTAAAATTAAAATAGAAAAGCTCTTTTACCTTACCAGCCCTTAAAAGGGCATTTTGCGGGGCATGTCCCAAAGAATTCAGCTCTTTTGCCTGTAAAAAAAAACATGCAATACCCCCCCAACATTACAACCCACCACCCACATACCCCTAATCTAACCCAAACCCCCCTTAAATAAACCTAACACTAAGCCCCTGAAGATCTTCCTACCTTGTCTTCACCATGCCAGGTATCACCGATCGTTCCAGGCTCCGAAGTCTTCATCCAAGCCCAAGCAGGGGGCTGGCGATCCATCATACGGCTGAAGTCTTCTATCAAGCGGCAAGAAGAAGTCCAGAAGAGACTCCAAAGTCTTCATCCTATCCAGGAAGAAGAGGAGATCCGGACCGGCAACCATCTTCATCCAAGCGGCATCTTCTATCTTCATCCGATGACGAGCGGCTCCATCTTCAAGACCTCCAGCGCGGATCCATCCTCTTCTTCCGACGTCCTAAGTCCGAATGAAGGTTCCTTTAAATGACGTCATCCAACATGGCGTCCCTCGAATTCCGATTGGCTGATAGGATTCTATCAGCCAATCGGAATTAAGGTAGGAAAAATCTGATTGGCTGATGGAATCAGCCAATCAGATTCAAGTTCAATCCGATTGGCTGATCCAATCAGCCAATCAGATTGAGCTCGCATTCTATTGGCTGATCGGAACAGCCAATAGAATGTGAGCTCAATCTGATTGGCTGATTCAATCAGCCAATCAGATTTTCCCTACCTTAATTCCGATTGGCTGATAGAATCCTATCAGCCAATCGGAATTCAAGGGACGCCATCTTGGATGACGTCATTTAAAGGAACCTTCATTCGGACTTAGGACGTCGGAAGAAGAGGATGGATCCGCGCTGCAGGTCTTCAAGATGGAGCCGCTCGTCATCGGATGAAGATAGAAGATGCCGCTTGTATCAAGATGGTTGCCGGTCCGGATCTCCTCTTCTTCCCGGATAGGATGAAGACTTTGGAGCCTCTTCTGGACTTCTTCTTGCCGCTTGATAGAAGACTTCAGCCGGATGATGGATCGCCAGCCCCCGCTTGGGCTTGGATGAAGACTTCGGAGCCTGGAACGATCGGTGATACCTGTTATGGTGAAGACAAGGTAGGAAGATCTTCAGGGGCTTAGTGTTAGGTTTATTTAAGGGGGGTTTGGGTTAGATTAGGGGTATGTGGGTGGTGGGTTGTAATGTTGGGGGGGTATTGTATGTTTTTTTTTACAGGCAAAAGAGCTGAATTCTTTGGGGCATGCCCCGCAAAAAGCCCTTTTAAGGGCTGGTAAGGTAAAAGAGCTTTTCTATTTTAATTTTAGAATAGGGTAGGGCATTTTTTTATTTTGGGGGGCTTTGCTATTTTATTAGGGGGCTTAGAGTAGGTGTAATTAGCTTAAAATTGTAGTAATATTTTTATAATGTTTGTAATAAATTTTTTTATTTTTTGTAACTTAGCTTTTTTTATTTTTTGTACTTTAGTTAGTTTATTTATTTGTATTTATTTGTAGGTATTTTATTTAATTAATTTATTGATAGTGTAGTGTTAGGTTTAATTGTAGATAATTGTAGGTATTTTATTTAATTAATTTATTGATAGTGTAGTGTTAGGTTTAATTGTAACTTAGGTTAGGATTTATTTTACAGGTCATTTTGTAATTATTGTAACTAGGTAGCTATTAAATAGTTAATAACTATTTAATAGCTATTGTACCTGGTTAAAATAAATAAAAAGTTGCCTGTAAAATAAATATTAATCCTAAAATAGCTGCAATATAATTATAATTTATATTGTAGCTATATTAGGGTTTATTTTACAGGTAAGTATTTAGCTTTAAATAGGAATAATGTATTTAATAAGAGTTAATTTATTTTGTTAGATTTAAATTATATTTAACTTAGGGGAGTGTTAGTGTTAGGGTTAAACTTAGCTTTAAGGGTTAATACATTTATTATAGTAGCGACGAGGTCCGGTCGGCAGATTAGGGGTTAATACTTGAAGTTAGGTGTCGGCGATGTTAGGGAGGGCAGATTAGGGGTTAATAATATTTATTATAGGGTTATTGAGGCGGGAGTGAGGCGGCTTAGGCGTTAATAAATTTATTATAGTAGCGGCGAGGTCCGGTTGGCAGATTAGGGGTTAATAAGTGTAGGTAGGTAGCAGCGACGTTGGTGGCGGCAGATTAGGGGTTAATAAATATAATATAGGGGTCGGCGGTGTTAGGGGCAGCAGATTAGGGGTACATAGGGATACGTAGGTTGCTGCGGTGTGCGGTCGGCAGATTAGGGGTTAAAAAAATTTAATAGAGTGGCTGCGATGTGGGGGGGGGGCTCGTTTTAGGGGTACATAGGTAGTTTATGGGTGTTAGTGTACTTTAGAGCACAGTAGTTAAGAGCTTTATGAACCGGCGTTAGCCCAGAAAGCTCTTAACTCCTGACTTTTTTCTGCGGCTGGAGTTTTGTCGTTAGATTTCTAACGCTCACTTCAGCCAAGACTCTAAATACCAGCGTTAGAAAGATCCCATTGAAAAGATAGGATACGCAAATGGCGTAGGGGGATCTGCGGTATGGAAAAGTCGCGGCTGCAAAGTGAGCGTTAGACCCTTTCCTGACTGACTCTAAATACCAGCGGTAGCCCAAAACCAGCGTTAGGAGCCTCTAACGCTGGTTTTGACGGCTAACGCCAAACTCTAAATGTAGCCGTTAATAAACACATTACAGAGAAAATTTGTTTTGCAAATGAATAACGACACAAATTTTTGCAAATCTAATTTAAATGTTAAGTTTAATTTTCTGTCAAATAATGGCCACCACTGTGTTGTAACTTAGGTTTCCAATTTGTAAAAGTGTGTAATGTTATCTTATTATCTCTGCTGACGTCACTTAGGGACAGACAGTTAATGTAATCTGACAGGTTTGTAGCCTCTCCCTATAACTCCTGATTTATATCCTATAACTCCTCATTTGTATCCAGATAACCCTAAATCTCCACCTATTGGTCCATATGACTGCAGCGTATAGCTCCTCCTACTGTCGCTATAACCTCGCTCCAGCTCCACATAATCTAACCCTGTAACTACTTATTTTCTTCTTCAGGTCAATACCAAAGAGTGAACATGCAAGCAACATAGTAACGTTTGGGGTCATCAACACTTCTACTCTTTATATACATATAATTCATGGTATATTTTTATAGTGGGGATGGAAGTTTTAAACATTCGATTATGACTTTACAAATGTCTATTATAATGTGATGGCTGTAACAGCAGAAGATATGTGGACTGGTAAAAGGAAACTCTCAGTGCATATACTGAGCGGAAAATGATTAGACATTTCCTACCAATGGATCTTAAAGGAGAGTATATACTTAAACGACTGATGTCATGGGACAAAGGGATTTATGGCTTTACAAAAATGTGCTGCTTTTCTGCAATGTATTCTCAGCTTTAACTCCTGAACACAGAAGTGAATGTCCAAGAGAACAGTACGGAGGCTGACAAAGGACAAAAATTGTCAAAAATATTGTGGAGTTCTGAAAAAGTTCTTAAATATTTATTGAGAGAAAGAACAAATATATTTTTAAAAGAGCTTTAAAAATGTTAATAAATAAGCTAGTATTTAGTTAAAATGTAGCTCACAAAAGGCAAACTAATTGTAATAACTTTTATTATTTTCTTTATCTCTATCCCCTCTCTCTCCTCTCACACCTGTGATTAATGTTTTATTGTCTTTTAAATCAGCATAACTATAAGACCAACATAATAACTGGAGACTGTTTTCTGGCAGAAAGAGTTTAACTGGAAAGTTTATTCTTTATTCATGCAAGGAGGGGAAATGTTTAAACTGAAAATGTATATGAAAGACACCATAAGTTCTAATAGGTTTGCCATCTCCATTGTGTCATATTTATTTTATATTTATTTAGTGTAATTCACAGTAAAACAGCAACTTACACACTAACAGGTGTAAGGCAGACATTTTATTTGTTTCTTTCTAATTATCTGTCCTTCATTTATCCATCATCTATTGATCTATCTGGGTATCAATGTATCTATTATTTATCTATGTATTATCTATTTATCCATCTGTGTGTTATCTATCTATATCTAATGTTCTCTATCATCTATCTAGATCTATCTATCTCTCTAGCTATATCTAACTACTCAAATTAACTTAAACATTTTTTTTTTCTTTCTTTCTTTAAATCTCATACTACTGCACTGATATATTCATTGAATTTTTTTAGCCAAGTCTACTGTTTTTTTGTTGAGGACAACTTTTTAATTTTCTATACAATAAACTGTTACTTAAAAAGGCTTTCATTTCAGTCAGTACCACAGTGTCTCTAGTACAAACCTAGAAATGTGTATTATAGTTTCATTATGTAATTGCAAGTATTGCCACTAGATGGCACATTCAACTTTCTAGAAACTAAATTCAGTTGCTGAATTACTGAATTTGCTTTTTCACTGCAGATAAACATTTGCTTTGTTAAAACATCAGGCTGTAATCAACAACTATAACTCTATACCAAAAGTGATCAAAACATACAAATATAAATCCTCCCACTGGATTTAAATGCATTTTTTTAATATTATATTTTTCCTTTATTAAAGTTTTCAAAATAACATCATTGCAAAAAGAAAAACAATATATATTTAGATTCTCTAATACTTAACAACTTGCTTTGAAAACAATTTCCTTTAAACATATAACCATTAAACCTTTTAGTTTCTAATATATTTTCAATTTCACATACGAATCCTCCTTTGAGCTTATCTATAACATATATCCTATAGGAAGGGATGGGAGTGGGGTGGGAGAGAGGGGGAAAAAAAAAAGGGAAAAGAAAAAAGGAGGAAAAATAAATATTTACAGAAAATCAGTAAGAGACTGAAAAAAAGGGGTACAAATGTAGCACTCAGTGAACGTGTTTGTGTAACACAGGAGGTGAAAAAACATTAAAATGTAACTTTTATTAGATCAAGTTAAAAACAGGGGATTAACAAACATTTTTTTAAAAAATGAAAATTTGGATCCACTACTTATTCGCCAGATAATATCACTACTGGCTAATAGAGACACACACCCACGTTAGGTTAATGTGTGGTCTCCTTATAAATCAGATGACAAGGCTATCCCTTGGTATATTATTCTGAGTAAAGATAGTCTCTTATTAGAGTGGGTTTAAATAAATACTCTAGCCTTGCAAAACTCAGTGAGTTATAATTTTGGATAAATACTGTATTACCCACAATACTATAAAGAGTAAAAAATCTTATAGACTCTTTATTATTACCTGTTAATACCACACAAAATTAAACTTGAGTTTCCTTAAGTATTGTGGTAAGGAGTCAGTTTGTTAAACTCTAATATTGGGTTGCCTATTGTTACCGTTTATATTATCACTGATAAATATCTAGGTTACCTTTTATTACCGTTTTTTTCATCACTGATTAATATCTAAATCCATAGTGGTAAATATTGTAATACCTACGATACTATAGAAAGTAAGAAGTCCGATAAACTCCTTGTTTTACCTGTTAATACCGTGATAGATTATACTTTGGTTTCAATGAGTATTATTATAAAGAGTTTACTAATAAACTCCAACAGTAAGCTACCTCATTTAAACCGTTTATTGAATATCACTATTTAGTATCCAGGTTCAAGGAGATCAGGCCTTTGTGTAAATATTGCCTTATAGATACCACTTGTAATACCGTAAATAAAGTAAACCTTATCTTTTTACCACTATTGCTTTATAAATATCTTTGGTAATATATGGATCATATGAGTAATCAAAGTTTATAATATAGCTTGTATGGCTAGAGGCTTACACTAGACACCGCTAATGCGGCAAACAAGATTTTTATACCATTATTGCGTTGTCATTAAATAAGGTAGTGAGTCAACAAATTAAGTTAAAAACAACAGATAGGGAAGAACCAACCAACAATCTAATAAAACTATTTTGGAGTGTCTAAAGGGATAGATTAGTTGATCTATCTCCTCTTGGGGGAAATTCTTAATGAATGTGGACCATTTTTTAAAGAAAGAAACTACCTCTCTTTCAGAAGTTAAAGTTGTGTCCATTTGCTCAACAATGCATTGTTTTTTCATATAATTTTTAATCTCTAGAATACTGGGAACCGAGGAGTCTCGCCATTTCTTGAGGATTAAATTTCTTGCTGCCAATATTGTCACATTTTAGCTTTTTTATGTTCGGGAGCTAAAGGGGATTCTCTGAGGAAAACAACCTCTGCCAATGACGAGAGGGAGAGAAGGTATCTTCAGTGCTTTGTTGAGCCAGAATTGTATTTTCTGCCATAACTGTCTTATCTTAGGGCATGCCCAAACCATGTGAATTATATCAGCTGCCAAATATGCACATTTCGGGCATATATTAAAATTATGGTTATGCCATTTAAATCCCTTTAATGGGGTATAGTAAGATCTATAAAGTAGTTTAATGTGTGACTCTCTCCAACTCGCAGATAATGTAGTCTGAGCTATTGTAGCTATGGACTTCTCTACTTGATCAGCCTCAATCCTTAATTCTGGTGACAAAAAGTTCAATTTTTGTGATATCTGTTGCAAGTTAGATTCTCCGTGTTGACTAATAATCAGCTCATACCAAGTAGAGATAGAGGTTAGATCATTTTTGGCCAGGATGGGCCAGTTATCTAACTTGCCCCAAGTCCAAGACCAACCAAATTTCTCAGTAAGTGAGAAAAAATAGTGCCTGGCCTGAAGGTAAGCAAAGAAGTCCCTGTTACTTAGATGAAAGTCATGAAAATTAAGCCCTTCTCATGCCAAGTGTAAAATATTTGAGAGTGAGAGCCTCCTTGAAATTCTGGATTACCACACAAACATTGGAATTTTGGTATGGAGAGATCAACACCTAACTTCTGCCCAAATTTTTTCCAAGCCTGTATTATCATATATATGGAGCTAAAGCATTTTACTTCCTTCGGAATTAAATGAGTCGGGCAGTGGATTAAAGCTAAGGGGTTATAGGGATATAGAATATTCCTTTCAAGCTTACTATTTGTATAATAATCTTTATTCACAATCCAATCTATCTCAATGCGGGAAAGAAAAACTAAACTATATTTGCTAAGATCAGGGGAGAGTATCACCTTATATAAAAAATAGATGTCACCTTATATAAAATAGATAAATGAGCCAGTATTAATATAAAATCGCAATTTTAATAATCTTATAAAAATAAAACCAATCAATGACTAAAACACACAATTCAGATATAAGATCGAGATCTCACAAACGGCTAAAACTTATATATGTCATTACCAGATAAACATTCACACTATTCTTTCAACATAACAATCTCTCAGAATCGTATGACACATGACATGTGTGGCGATAATATATAAATGCCAGTATCGTAAATGTCCAGCAGTTACTGTCTCTTATGGGGATCCCCAACTAAGATTCTTATAGATTCTGAAGTCAATATGGGCTTGATTATCTACAGTTCTCCAACACAAGTTATTTGTATGTGTGCCCCCGGCTGTCAGCGTCCTCGCTTCACCTTCGGTAGCTCCTATTTAATGCGGCTACAGTTCAAGGTGGTTTTATCTCCTTCCCTTACCGCTGTATAAGTGATTGAAACAGTCTATGATACTCGAATGGAGCAGGGAGGCTCTCTACCTCCTCTAAGTGTCTACTTGTCGGCCTCCTCACGTGACCCGACACTACGGCTTCTCCTTCGGTCTCTGGCGTTCAAATCTCCATTAATGACGTCACCCGGTTCCCGGATCCTAGGTGACTACTTGTGCAAGTACTTCCACGGATGTATCCAGACAATCCTCTGCACTTCAGTACACCAGGGTACACAGAGTTCAGCTTAGCTCAATTTCAAACAGCCCACAGTAAATGGCAGGATAGTCCTCTACGCGTTTCAACCCCCTTTCAGGGTCTTTGTCAAGATACCATTTCCTGCATCTTCAGTCCTTAAATACTCTGTCTATACAGGTGATTCGCTGTTGCTCCAATACCTTTTCAGCAGGTACGTATTTCCTGGGGGGAAAAAAGGTTGCCACACATGTAGTTCTTTCTTCACATAACCATCTTCGATACACCTAATATCAGTCCCATATTATTGGAATTGCTAATATCTGAGTTGAATCGCTAATATCAGTTGAACGAGATTTGTAGGGTAATCAATAAACATTTCAAGATGTTAGCCGCCGATGAAGACCTTTTTTAGTAGAAAAAGGGTGCAAGTTTTCCTATAGAAGGGGTGTCACGATAGGAAATATGGTTTCACTCACTGCTCTGAAATCCATAAAACCCATAACCAGCTCATGGTTGACTATGAAAGGTGTCTATAGGTGCCAGAATCACATATGTGAAGTCTGTGAATATGTATCATTAGGAGATAGGTTTAAATGTGAAGTGACAGGAGAAACTTTTATGCACAACAAGTGCTACAATTGTAGAGCATCACACGTAGTCTACGTTTTGACATGCATGGAATGTAAAGTTCAATATGTTGGCATGACTACAAGGGACAATAGAATGAGGATAAGGGAACATATAGGCAACATCAAATCAGGCACACTGACCACACCACTAGTTAGACACTTCAGAGATTTTCATCAGAAGAGACCAAATACACTTACTGTAGATGGACGATAATAGATCAGGTCCAGTTTGGAAGCAGGGGAGGAGACAGAGATAAAACACTTGCCAGAAAGGAGATCTTTTGGATCTTTAAGTTAAAGACCAGGACTCCGAATGGTCTTAATTCGGAGTTTGATTTAATAAATTTCTGGGAGTGAGAGGTGGATGAAAAGTTCTAAGATAAGATACAATAATACAATAATAAAATGAATATCAGACACTGGACCGAATAGAAACCCCCTCCACCTAACATTTACACTGCCTATTATTCACAACTAGAATTACTATCTGTGTATGGTGGTACAGCCTCACATGGATATATAGGGTAGCCGAATTATGGACAAGGAGGAAAATAGAGTGGGAGGAAGTGGGATAAGAAACAGGGGGGGGGGGGGGAATGGAAAACAATTTTTGGATTTTTGAATGGTGTATTAATGGTTAAGGAAAGTTAGTTGAAGAGCACACTTAGCATTGTGGGACTCACAAGAAGGAAGGGCTTCACTAGATTAATAACTAAATTTCCACTATGTATATGTGTATATATATATATATATATATATACTATATATATAGATAGATATATCCATATGGAGCTTCAGATAATTCTTTTACCATATGCTTTGCCATCATAAATGTTTTGCTATTGAGCGTTTAAACCAATGGGTATTGATGATGCAAGGAACAACTACAACATATATATATATATATATATATATATATATAATAAAACTTAAAGTAGTATAATATGTAGTTATAACTAATACCCCAGGGGTTTTAACAGGTAGAGACAATAAAGGAGAAAATAACAATAATAACACACAGCAGAGAGTTAACATGAGCCATTGGTCTATGGTAGGCTATCACAGGGTTAACCATGTAGGCGTGGCCATATTTTGTTTTAATAAAACCTTTTATCCAATTATAGCCCTGGAGTGGCTATATACATAGGGTGTGACTTGAGTTCTTTAGCTATGACTACGGCATAACAGCCGAAAACACCTCAGCAGACCCCCACAGCCACAGCCTACAAATGTGCTTTGTCTTTGTCTGTGTGACTTTTAACCAACTCAAATAAAGGATTACCATTTTAACACTACTCCAGGGACTCCGTTGTTCTTTTTGATGTTTTGATATTTGATTAACACCTGACTGCCTCTGCCAGAACGCTTAAAAGGGGCAGGACAATGATCCAAAACATAAATCAAAATCAACACAGAAATGGTTTACTGACCACAAAACAAGGTCCTTCCATAGTCATCCTTCTTTGCTCATATTTACCAAGGGTGCCAGTATTAGTAGAGGGCACTATGCATGATTATATATAGGTATAGATATATACAGATATATATAGAAATATCTTTTTAAAAATACTTAGAACATATTACCCTATGTGCAGAACATTGGAATGTGAAATATTTACAGTAAATACACAGTATAACACTTTATTAAAAATGAATATTTCATAAATATGCTTTGACATGTTTTCATCTACTTAACTGCAAAGGGCTCCCAAAGTACTTCTATATATGTCTATATAAAGTGGGGCAAAAAAGTATTTAGTCAGCCACCAATTGTGCAAGTTCTCCAACTTAAGAAGATGAGAGAGGCCTGTAATTTTCATCATAGGTATACCTCAACTATGAGAGACAAATGTGGAAACAAATCCAGACAATCACATTGTCTGATTTGGAAAGAATTTATTTGCAAATTATGGTGGAAAATAAGTATTTGGTCAATATCAAAAGTTAATCTCAATACTTTGTTATATATCCTTTTTTGGCAATGACAGAGGTCAAACGTTTTCTGTAAGTCTTCACAAGGTTGTCAAACACTGTTGCTGGTATGTTGGTTCATTCCTGCATGCAGATCTCCTCTAGAGCAGTGATGTTTTGGGGCTGTCGCTGGGCAACACGGACTTTCAACTCCCCTCCAAAGGTTTTCTATGGGGTTGAGATCTGGAGACTGGCTAGGCTACTCCAGGACCTTGAATGCTTCTTACGAAGCCACTCCTTCGTTGCACCGGGCGGTGTGTTTTGGGATCATTGTCATGCTGAAAGACCCAGCCCGTTTCATCTTCAATGCCCTTGCTGATGGAAGGAGGTTTGCACTCAAAATCTCACGATACATGGCCCCATTCATTCTTTCATGTACACGGATCAGTCGTCCTGTTCCCTTTGCAGAGAAAACAGCCCCAAAGCATGATGTTGCCACCGCCATGCTTCACAGTAGGTATGGTGTTCTTTGGTTGCAACTCAGCATTCTCTCTCCTCCAAACACGACGAGCTTGTGTTTCTACCAAACAGTTCTACTTTGGTTTCATCCTGACCATATGACATTCTCACAATCTGCTTCTGGATCATCCAAATGCTCTCTAGCATACTTCAGATGGGCCAGGGACATGTACTGGCTTAAGCAGAGGGACACGTCTGGCACTGCAGGATCTGAGTCCCTTGCGGGCGTAGTGTGTTACTTATGGTAGCCTTTACGTTGGTCCCAGCTCTCTGCAGGTCATTCACTAGGTTCCCCCCGTGTGGTTCTGGGATATTTGCTCAATGTTCTTGTGATCATTTGACCCCAGCGGGTGAGATCTTGCGTGGAGCCCCAGATCGAGGGAGATTATCAGTGGTCTTGTATATCTTCCATTTTCTAATTATTGCTCCCACAGTTGATTTCTTCACACCAAGCTGCTTGCCTATTGCAGACTCAGTCTTCCCAGCCTGGTGCAGGTCTACAATTTTGTTTCTGGTGTCCTTCGACAGCTCTTTGGTCTTCACCATAGTGGAGTTTGGAGTGTGACTGTTTGAGGTTGTGGACAGGTGTCTTTTATACTGATAATAAGTTCAAACAGATGCCATTAATACAGGTAGTGAGTGGAGGACAGAGGAGCCTCTTAAAGAAGAAGATACAGGTCTGCGAGAGCCAGAAATCTTGCTTGTTTGTAGGTGACCAAATACTTATTTTCCACCATAATATGCAAATAAATTCTTTCCAAATTAGACAATGTGATTGTCTGGATTTGTTTCCACATTTTGTCTCTAATAGTTGAGGTATACCTATGATGAAAATTACAGGCCTCTCTCATCTTCTTAAGTGGGAGAACTTGCACAATTCGTGGGCTGACTAAATACTTTTTTGCCCCACTGTATGTATACATATGTATTTATATGTGTGTATATGTCTGTAAATACATATATACACATATAAATATATAAATACATATATACACATATAAATATATATATACACACATACACATATATAAATATACATATTTAGATGTATGTATGTTTTATGTTAAAACCCTTTGCAGCCTTTATTTCTAACACCTGAGACCTCATATCTTTGAGCTCTATAAACTTTTTTGTGCAATGTTTTTTTAAATATTTTTTATTAGATGGTGTTATTATGATTATAACAGTTTAACAAACAATGTAGAGCACTACCAAATGTACTACAAATCAAACAAGAGCAAAATAAAGTGAATATGTCTCAATAATATAATTAAACTATTATAATAGCAGCCGTTATAAAAAAAATCACTAGATAATAAAAAAAAACCAAAGAAAACAGCGCTATAAAAATCATACAAAATATTTATCCAAATTAAAATGACTAACAATCAGTGAAAGAGTCTATAAAAAGACATAATGAATTTAAATATTTATGTCCCGTGAGTTCAGACAGTGTGGGGTACCATATATTATTATTTGCAGGATCTCTTGTTTGAGCAAAATTTCAACAATTTAAAAAATGTCAAGGTATCGATACAAGCAAACAATAGGTGTATTATAAATATGTTTATACAATAAGTCAAATGCAAGACACATTAAATGCTGGCGATATATATATAAAGTGCTAGGGAAACGCACTAATTACTGACCAGCGTGAGTAGTGTGCATATCAATAGAGGAAATGAAAGACATACAAAATGCTAGCAGTGTATCAAACAGTAAAACATCAAGATAGTACTAAAGAAGAATGCGCTAGTTACTAGCAGCATGACGTTATATTGTATATATTCTGATGCAGAAAGTAAAACATTCAAACTTGCTAACAGCTTATCTGATTAAATAAAAAAACAGAAATAGGACACTAAAAAATGCTAAACAAAAGCTAAAAAGCTGTGAATAGTAACAACTTGCCTGGCCAGACCACCTTCCACAACGCGTTTCAGGGACACACCCCTTCATCAGGTGACTGATCTCTGGTTTATTTCCCTGAGCACTAATGTCTCAATGAAAATATAGATTTGACTGCAATTTAATTAAACCAATACATATAGCATCCTTCTTTTACACTTTAAGTTGAGTTTAGAGTCTAGAGGGATCGGATGAAGTATGATATGTTTGAATCCGTATACCACATATTTATATGTATGTTTTCATATATTGTCAGTTATTGCCAAGATTTTTAGGTTTTATTGTTTTTATTGTTATTTTGGTAAAGTTTTAGATCATGTATCACTATCAAATAAAAACGTTTTTGTATCACTTTGCAGATATTAGGTTTTGCAGATATAAACAATTGATTGTTATTTAGTAATACATTTTTGATTTGTATAATTAGTGACAGTATATTTTTGGGATATTTTAATAGAGAGTGTAATATAATTTTTTCTCCACTAGATGGTGTGATGTTGGATATGATATGGTCACTCTGATTTATATATGGCATAAATTTTATTAGCAGGTGTAATATTTTTAGTCCTTCACTAGATGGTGATATTGGATATGATAGGGTCACTGTTGTTACATAGAATTTTATGTTTTAGAATTGAGCATGATTGATTATTATTTTATGTGGTGACCTTTTACCATCAAGGTATTCTCTTATTTAATTGGTTTATGTAGAATTTGTGACCAGGTTTGATCAATACTTGGTCACATGACTAGCGTGTTGACAACGTAGGTCAGGTGACCGTGTATAGTTACATCACTAGGTTGGGCTAGTAGGCATATACCTAAAAGGTATCTCGGAATAAAACATTTGGAGTTTACAGCAATCGGTCATTTTCTTATGTTTTAGATGTTTGAGTGGGGAAAATGATGTCACCAATATGGCGGAGAACGCCCATACTAGGACTACTACACCGCTACTAAAGGATACCCGTAATGATAGTAAAATTTACTGCAGGTTTCCTAATAGTAGATGCACTTTATTTAGAGCTCATTTATCACTTAAATGATTGTAATATATTTTATGTGAAATCAATTAATGTTAATGAGTTAAAGGGACATAAAACCCAACATTTTACTTTTTGTTATTTTTCATGATTCAAACAGAGCATCTGATTTTAAACAACTTACCTATTTACTTCTTTTTCCAATTTGCTTCATTCTAATTATATCTTTTTTTTTGAAGGAGCAGCTATGCACTATTGGGAGCTATCTGTTTGAAGACCTCTAATGAACCAATGAAAAGAGGCATTTTTGTGCAGCCACAAATCAGATACTACCTTCCAGTAATGCATTGCGGCTCTTGAGCCTATCTAGATATGCATTTCAACTAAGGATACCAAGAGAATGAAGCAATTTAGATAATGGAAGCACATTGGAAAGTTGTTTAAAATCACATGCTCTGTCTGAATCATGAAAGAAAAATGTAGGTTTCACGTCCCTTTAATATCATGTTATGTATGTGTATATATTCTGCTTAGATGAATGTTTGTATTATGCTGCTTGAGGAAGCAATAGTAACTTGCGAAACGCGTTAAGCATGGTTTTTAAAACATGTGTTAAACATACAATAACCTATACGTAAGCTTGGGAGAGTTTTTAAGGATCAAGCTGAGTCCTGGATGGTAATTTATTGTCACGCTTATCACTGGGGGACACAGTATTGGCAGTAAACCTGTTGCAGCTCTGGATCCATTTGAGACTGGAGGAGAGCTAGTGGGTGAGCTCTTGAATACCCAAACCGTTATAAGTGTACTTTGAGATAAGTGTTTCCATTTTGTGAGTATCCTTCATTAGTGAACCTGATGCTCCAATGGTATTGTGCCATTGGAGCGCCGTCTTTTCTTTTTGTTTGTTACAGTTTATATTTTATGATGTTTGAAACCAAATGTGATACAATATTGGATTTGCAATGTGCCTTTAATATAGATTCAGGTCAAAATTGCATGATTGTTTGATTTTTTGTTTTAGTTCTTTTTATTGAAAAATATGTGATATCTTAAAATATCTTCTGTGTTCTTCAATTATTGTTGAGGTTCAGCTATTTAATTATGTTTGAAACCACATGTGACACAATATTTGAAGTTTTGCAACGTGCCTTTAATATATTCCAGGTCAAACATGCAATCCTGGGTCCCCCACTCTTTTTTATTATTCAAATAATCATTTGTTATTTCATAAATAAGAAAGTTTCATAACTGTATGATTATTCTTTACTTTTTTTTATTTTTTTTAATACTGTGTTAATGTTTCCAACATATCTTGCAGAACAATGTTGTAATTTTGTATCTTTATGGATTTCATGCTTAAGAGTGGAAGATGATTTATTTTGGGATGTATTTATTAAAAATTTATTTTGCTGTTGTTTCTTGATGTATTTAATTGAAACCTTCAATATAATATATATTTCCTCACGCAAAAATGGCATTCCATCTCTATCTCCTGGCTAGGGCGCATTGCAACTCTTAAAATTAGTTATCTTCCTAATTTGACACTAAAAAATGCTAAACAAAAGCTAAAAACCTGTGAATAGTAACACTTGCCTGGCGGGACCACACTCCTACAACGCGTTTCAGGGACACGCCCCTTCATCAGGTGAGCTGATGTCTGGTTAATTTTCTGAGCACTAATGTCTCAATGAAAATATAGATTTGACTGCATTTAATTAATCAATACATATAGCATCCTTCTTTTACACTTTAAGTTGAGTTTAGAGTTAGAGGGATCGGATGAAGTATGATATGTTTGATCCGTATACCACATATTTATATGTATTTTTTCATATATTGTCAGTTATTGCCAAGATTTTTAGGTTTTATTGTTTTTATTGTTATTTTGGTAAAGTTTTAGATTATGTATCACTATCAAATAAAAACTTTTTTGTATCACTTTGTAGATATTAGGTTTTGCAGATATAAACAATTGATTGTTATTTAGTAATACATTTTTGATTTGTATAATTAGTGACAGTATATTTTTGGGATATTTTAATAGAGAGTGTAATATATTTTTTTCTCCACTAGATGGTGATGTTGGATATGATATGGTCACTCTGATTTATATATGGCATACATTTTATTAGCAGGTGTAATATTTTTAGTCCTTCACTAGATGGTGATGTTGGATATGATATGGTCACTCTGATTTATATATGGCATACATTTTATTAGCAGGTGTAATATTTTTAGTCCTTCACTAGATGGTGATATTGGATATGATAGGGTCACTGTTGTTACATAGAATTTTATGTTTTAGAATTGAGCATGATTGATTATTATTTTATGTGGTGACCTTTTACCATCAAGGTATTCTCTTACTTAATTGGTTTATGTAGAATTTGTGACCAGGTTTGATCAATACTTGGTCACATGACTAGCGTGTTGACAACGTAGGTCAGGTGACCGTGTATAGTTACATCACTAGGTTGGGCTAGTAGGCATATACCTAAAAGGTATCTCGGAATAAAACATTTGGAGTTTACAGCAATCGGTCATTTTCTTATGTTTTAGATGTTTGAGTGGTGGGAAAATGATGTCACCAATATGGCGGAGAACGCCCATACTAGGACTACTACACCGCTACTAAAGGATACCCGTAATGATAGTAAAATTTACTGCAGGTTTCCTAATAGTAGATGCACTTTATTTAGAGCTCATTTATCACTTAAATGATTGTAATATATTTTATGTGAAATCAATTAATGTTAATGAGTTAAAGGGACATAAAACCCAACATTTTACTTTTTGTTATTTTTCATGATTCAAACAGAGCATCTGATTTTAAACAACTTTCCTATTTACTTTTTTTCCAATTTGCTTCATTCTAATTGTATTTTTTTTGAAGGAGCAGCTATGCACTATTGGGAGCTATCTGAAGACCTCTAATGAACCAATGAAAAGAGGCATTTTTGTGCAGCCACAAATCAGATACTACCTCCCAGTAATGCATTGCGGCTCTTGAGCCTATCTAGATATGCATTTCAACTAAGGATACCAAGAGAATGAAGCAATTTAGATAATGGAAGCACATTGGAAAGTTGTTTAAAATCACATGCTCTGTCTGAATCATGAAAGAAAAATGTAGGTTTCACGTCCCTTTAATAACATGGTTATGTATGTGTATATATTCTGCTTAGATGAATGTTTGTATTATGCTGCTTGAGGAAGCAATATTAACTTGCGAAACGCGTTAAGAATGGTTTTAAAACATGTGTTAAACATACAATAACCTATACGTAAGCTTGGGAGAGTTTTTAAGGATCAAGCTGAGTCCTGGATGGTGATTTATTGTCACGCCTATCACTGGGGGACACAGTATTGGCAGTAAACCTGTTGCAGCTCTGGATCCATTTGAGACTGGAGGAGAGCTAGAGGGTGAGCTCTTGAATACCCAAACCGTTATAATTGCACTTTGAGATAAGTGTTTCCGTTTTGTGAGTATCCTTCATTAGTGAACCTGATGCAAGTGATATTGTGCCATTGAAGCGCATTCTTTTCTTTTTGTTTGTTACAGTTTAAATTTTATGATGTTTGAAACCAAATGTGATACAATATTGGATTTGCAATGTGCCTTTAATATAGATTCAGGTCAAAATTGCATGATTGTTTGATTTTTTGTTTTAGTTCTTTTTATTAAAAAATATGTGATGTCTTAAAATATCTTCTGTGTTCTTCAATAATTGTTGAGGTTCAGCTAATTAATTATGTTTGAAACCACATGTGACACAATATTTGTAGTTTTGCAATGTGCCTTTAATATATATCCAGGTCAAACATGCAATCCTGGGTCCCCCCACTCTTTTTTATTATTTAAATAATCATTTGTTATTTCATAAATAAGAAAGTTTCATAACTGTATGATTATTCTTTACTTTTTTTATTTTTTTAATACTGTGTTAATGTTTCCAACATATCTTGCAGAACAATGTTGTAATTTTGTATCTTTATGGATTTCATGCTTAACAGTGGAAGATGATTTATGTTGGGATGTATTTATTAAAAATGTATTTTGGTGTTGTTTCTTGATGTATTTAATTGAAACCTTCAATATAATATATATATTTCCTCACACAAAAATGGCATTCCATCTCTATCTCCTGGCTAGGGCGCATTGCAACTCTTAAAATCAGTTATCTTCCTAAATTGACCTACTTATTCAGGTGCCTTCCATTTCGAGTACCCAAACAAATTTTATTACAGTTCCAAAATGGATGCACAAAGTACATATTGCATGGTAAACCCCAGCGTATAGCTCATAAAATTTTATAGTATCCTAGACTACATAGAGGTATTTCCTCCCCATCCATCGTAAGATATCATGAGGTGGCAATGCTCACTCATGTTTCTCAGTGGGGAGTCAAGGACTCCCAAAGTAAATGGAGAGACATTGAGCAGGCCTTATTACTCTCTAATATTTACTTATGCAAACTCATTTGGATCCCGCCACACTGTCACAGGAATTTGTCTATTAATAATCTTATAATTAGAGAATGCCTCTCTTCCTGGGATTAGATTAGGCACTATAAATCAATAGTCCCCATCCCTCCATCACTGCTGTTTAAGGCCTTCTCACGGGCATCACCGATTCTCACCCTGGAATGTGGACACGATTAGGGTTTGAAAGAATCTCAGACTTATGGTCCACCCCCTCACAAGGTCACTTTGTTTCACTAGACCAAATCACGGAATCCACACCTATGCCCTATTTCTGATATTTGAATATTCTCGAGTAATCAGCCTACTCTGTCTCCAGTTGGGGATTTAAGCCTATGCCAGCAAAAACTATGGGAATCTAGGTGGCAACTAGTGCTTCGGAATCTGTTGGCGCTCTACAAATACCTGTTAATTATAATAATAATAATAATAATAATAATAATAATAATAATAACAGGGATATTGATTAGGTAAACCCTTGTCAAGTCACTATAGTTTAATTGAAGGAGCGTCGCCTCTTGATAAAGCTTCACATATAAGAAAATGGGAACACAAATTAAACATATCTATCCCCATCCAGGTCTGGCAATGCACACTCTTATTAACTTAAAAAGCCATCTACTGTATAACCATGTATGAGACATACTTTAAGCTTCTCACACACTGGTACTACGTTCCAACAAGATTAGCCAAATTGTTTCCTAATGCTTCTCCTAAATGCTGGAGAAACTGTGACCTCATTGGGGATATGACGCATATATGGTGGGGCTGCCCGAAACTCAAACCTTTGTGGAACACGTTTCACCACATTGTCCAGATTTGGGATCTCCCTCTCTAAGACACTGGAAGTGGCCCTGTTTCTCCTGGGTTCCTGCAGGTTACCCAGGCATCAAGGATACTTGTGCATTTACCTATTTTCAGCTATAAAACTGTCCATCGGCAGAGCATGGAAAAGAATAACCCCTCCCACCTGACCAGAAATAGCTAAAGTTATGGCGTATATTTATTCTATGGAAAAAAGTGTTTTATTCCCTAGGAAACTCTGACCTTTTTGAAATGATTTGGGCAGACTGGAAAGCTATGTTTAACACTCATTGGCTTCCTAATCTGGACACATAAAGAGACTTCCCTCATTCCTTGCCTGACTCTTCCCCTCTCACCGTACCCCACTCCTAATAAATTATCATTCCATAAACCTACAACACATAGTTACCACCATTACCCAGTTTTCCCCATTCCCAACCAACTCAGCTTCCTACTGATATAGAACGCTCTACTTACCAAACCAATGTTTAATTCCCTTTCTGTGTTGACATATGTGAGTACTGAGGGTAATGTGTTTATTTGTATGATCTTTCTGTGCTGATGTGTACATAATTGTGCACCGTTGTATCTTTCATTTGTAAAATAAAAAAATATTTTTAAAAAATATATATATTAAAAAAATTGCTTTGTACTCATGTTATTTTTTGTTGAAGAGATATCTAGATAGGTAAAGTGCACGTCTGTTGTACAACATGACAGGAAAAAGTGCTGCCCTCTAGTGCTCTTGCTAATGTATAACATTGCTGCAAAAGTGCTACCATATAGTGTTGAAGACACATGCACACTCTTGAACTTAAAGGGACACTGAACCTACATTTTTTCTTTCGTGATTCAGATAGAGCATGCAATTTTAAGCAACTTTACAAATTACTCCTTTTATCAATTTTTCTTCATTCTCTTGCTATCTTTATTTGAAAAAGAATGCATCTAAGTTCTGTGGACAGCACTTTTTTATTGGTGGATGAATTTATCCACCAATCAGCAAGAACAACCCAGGTTGTTCACCAAAAATGGGCCAGCATCAAAACTTACATTCTTGCATTTCAAATAAAAATACCAAGAGAATGAAGAAAATTTGATAATCGGAGTAAATTAGAAAGTTGCTTAAAATTGCATGCTCTATCTGAATCACGAAAGAAAAAAAAATTGGGTTCAGTGTCCCTTTAACTGCTTTTCAACAAAGAATAATAAGAAAACAAAGAAAATTTGATAATAGAAGTAAATTGGAAAATTAATTAAAATGGTATGCTCTATCTGAATCATGAAAGAAAAATATTGGGGGGTTTTCTGCAAGAGGAAGTGGTTTAACTGAAAGTTTCTATCAAAGAAAATTAGAAGTAAAATGTTTGATAGAGTAAAGATTCAAAGTTATTCATGTAGTACAACAGCTGCTTAAGCACTAACAGCTGTGACAATATTTCTGCACACATTACATATTTGTCATGATGGGAATACAGATTATTGTTTTCATTATTTGTATATTAATTCACAATTTGTGTCCTTAGCCATCAGGCAAGTGTTTGCCAAAATGCTTTATTTTTTTTATACATAGTTGCAAACTCTCTTGTCAAAGAGTGTCTGTAGCATTATATTGCAGCTGTGTTTGCAACTATGTATAACATTGCTATAAACATTGTTACAAACACTGCTGCCAGATGGCTAAAGACACGTGCACACTCCTGAGCTCAACTATGATTAGACTTTAGCAAAGAATATCAAGAGAAATATGTTACATTGATGATAGAAGTAAATTGGAAAGTTGTTTAAAATGCCATGCTCTAGTCAATCCATTTCAGGGTGTAATATTTGTAGTAAATGTCTGTCAAAAAAGGTCCTAGAGGCTGAGAAATGGCTAATAGAAACACTGTCCAAACATGCTGGGTGATACCCAAGATAAGACTCTTCGTGGTTAACTAAGGTGAGAGTAAAGGATAGTGTAGAAAAAGCAGCAGACTCACATAGCAGGTAGGTACGGTAATCGCCAAAAGAAAGTTCTGAGACAAGGTCGGCCAAGTGGGGCACCAAATTATCAGATGGAGGGTAAACCAGAAATAGGCAGAGGTCAGGGTCCAGGCGAGCTACTGAAGGTACCAAGTCATAATCCAAAGAGGGTAGTCAAGACAATCCAAAAGTCAGGGCAGGCAATAAAAGCCCAGTAAACCATCAGAAGTTAATAACGGCAACACACAGGAACAAGTAGTACCAATATACGGGCAAGGAAGTAAACCTGAAGAATGCTATTTAATGCAGGTGAAGTGAAGTGTAACATTGGAAAAGCACGGCAGAGCACTCTCAACATCCGAAGTTCGCTAGGGGTCATGCAGACGAAGGGTTTATGCTCGTCAGGAATGCTCGTCAGGAATGAGAAAGGAGATGTATTGTGTGCGTGTAGGGTCTGGCAACTTTGTTGCAGGTGATAGGGAGGGACTTACCTTCCAGGCCTCTCTATCCCTTCCTGCTGAAGACTATTGCTGTTTAACCTGGTGTTTCAAAGTTTTAAAATGGAGACATAGTCAGTTAAATGATATAAAGGGATATTTGTTAAATGGACATTAAAACTAGAGATGTGCATTCAGGCTTTGAGTGTTTGATACACCAACTGCCAAATACATTATTGGATGAAATGGACAAAAAAAAAGAATAATTGCTTGATGAAATCGATTTGTTCATTCAGAAAAGGGTGGAGGAGTTATATTGTTTAGTTAATAAGCTCCTTTGTTTGCAATGATGTACAAAGGTTCTGACCATTTCTTTGTCCATCATCCCCTGTCCAATCCTACCATAATATTACTAATACATACAGAATGATAAGCACTCTCTCAGTAATGAACAACAGCAGCCTCTTTTAGTCCAATTTTGTTTTTCATAGAGAAGAACTTTCCTGAAGTACATTAGTCTGATCCTGTCTAACAAGGTCAGTCTAGCCCGAAATACCAGGCAATTCTCCTCTGAACAAGAGATTGTCATTTACCGAGATATATTATTGCAATTATACGTGTTAGAAATTGTAAGACCTATAGATTATCCAGCTATAGCGTTTTTTATCAATATAGGCACGATACTTGTGTTTTTTTCTAAGGTTGTTTTTAGGCACAATAGGTGTCATATATTAAATCATTTTTAATTGATGACCGGTCATGTGTATATGCTTATATTAAGCTATAGTTTTACTATTTTATTTCATTAAATATTAGTTTTTGTAATATATCAATTTCATGTTATTTGTATAATATACATCTAGTTCATATACCCCGTAGCTGCAAGCGCACATATACTACCTTCTTTTTTAACACTATTACTACTTTTCTGTTTTATGGGAACAGTATTGTATTTGTGCAGGGGTTAGATCAGCGTACCACTTTACAATTTTTTCTAAATACTAACTCCTCTGAACAAGAAACATGGCAACCCCAGATGATCATTTCGGCCTTCTTTGTGCCTAAACAGTGAGGTGCATCCATATTCCTCTAAGCACATTGGGCAAGGTGTCCATGTCTGGTTCCCCCATTACTCTTAGCCAGACTTCCCTGGGGTCATATTGCAAATACACACAGAAAGCAAATCACTCTCTCAGGAACAAACAACAGCTCATTAGCTTGTTCTCTGGAGATTCACCACCTGGGAGCAGACTTTTTTAGCCTAACTGTGCTGTGAAGAACTTTCCTGAAATATATCATCATCAGTTAGTTGCAGCCATATTCCTCTAAGCACACTGGGCAAGGACTCCACACCTGGTTCTCCCATTACCCTAAGGGAGACTTTACTAGGGTCATATGCATCTGCTTCAAGACCATGGAGGATTTACCTCAGTGTAGTCTGGTGCACCCTAAAGCTTGTAGTCCCCCAAACTCTTTAACTTGATAAATTGTATAAACAGTGTAAATCCCAGAATTAAGTATTGAAAAAAATGCAAACTTTTTGAGCTGCATTTAGGAGGCAGATAGTTAAAACAAAAACCTAAGGCGTTCCGGTTACATGGGCATATTTATAGGTTATATACCCACCCCACCAGAGACCATGTTTATTAAGACCAATACTCTGCAATTGTTCAATTAAAATGAACTATCATTCAACCGTTAATAAGACAACCACCTTTGTCCTCAAAGAATTGGTGTAATTAACAAGTCCTTATAAATCCTATACAAACCACTTATAGCATAAAAAAGCTTTTAACTCTGGTCAATTGTGTCAATTTGTCTACTTACTGCATGAAAGTTATTTAATAACTATAGCAAAGTATAATATTACAAAAATAACACAATATAGCCATTTACAGTAATTATGAATAATACTGATATAATTGTTTTAATATTTGTTGGAATTATTCCCAGTAGTTTATACCCTGAGGGGTTTAAGTTGTTCATTTAAATTTCCTATAAATGTCCTGTTTCTCTAGAACGTTTTTGTCTGTTACAGCACTACTAGGGATTTAATTGCTTCTAATGAATTCCATTTTAAAAGTACTGATCTTTTTCATATGAATACCAATAAAATGTTTGGGCAGGGCTGAAATTGAAACAACATTTTAATGTTGTTTGTGATTCCATCTTTTCATTTGTTTTTTCCATGGTGTTTTACTAGATTAGGTCAATATTAAACACTAAGGCCTCTATTTATCAAGCCGTCAACCGCAAATACGCTGGAATTCCGAAGTGTATTTGTGTTGAGGCTGATTCGCCATATTTATCAAGCCCTTCAGACTGGAAAAAGTAGAATATAGTGACGTAAGCTATGATCCGCCGGACTCAGTCCGACACAGATCGATTCTTACGTCACTACAGATGTGCCGAACACAAGTTCGGCACTATCTGACTACATTTGGAAGTTATCAAATTTCCAGCAGGTACGCTCGGCACTTTTCCGGCCCAGCGTACCTGGTTTTCAATCCACCGCCCTGGAGGTGGCGGATCCCATAGGAATCAATAGGAGTCTGACAGCAGCAAAAGCTTATGTTCACTGCTGCCCAATATCCCATTGATTTCTATGGGAGTCTACACCTAACACCCTAACATGTACCCTGAGTCTAAACACCCCTAATCTGCCCCCCCTACACCGCCGCCACCTATATAATACTTATTAACCCCTAAACCGGCGCTCCCGGACCCCGCTGCAACTAAATAAACTTATTAACCCCCATGGCCCACCGCATCTAAATAAAATGTTTAACCCCTAAACCGCCGCTCCCGGAGCCCACCGCCACCTACATTAAACTTATTAACCCCTATCCTGCCCCCCTAAACCGCCGCCCCCTATATTAAACTTATTAACCCCTATCCTGCCCCCCCATACTGCCGCCACCTATATTAAACTTATTAACCCTATCCTGCCCCCCCTATACCGCCGCCACCTATATTAAACTTATTAACCCCTAAACCTAAGTCTAACACTAACACCCCCTAACTTAAATATTATTTTAATAAATCTAAATAAATATTACTATTATTAACTAAATTATTCCTATTTAAAACTAAATACCTATAAAATAAACCCTAAGATAGCTACAATATAACTAATAGTTACATTGTAGCTATTTTAGGATTTATATTTATTTTACAGGCAACTTTGTATTTATTTTAACTAGGTACAATAGTTATTAAATAGTTAATAACTATTTAATAACTACCTAGCTAAAATAAATACAAATTTACCTGTAAAATACACCCTAACCTAAGTTACAATTACCTAACACTACTCTATAAATAAATTAATTCCCTAAACTACCTACAATTACTTACAATTAAATTAAATAAACTAAAATACAAAAAACAACAAACACAAAATTACAGAAAAATAAAAAAAAAATTACAAGAAGTTTAAACTAATTACACCTAATCTAAGCCCCCTAATAAATGTCAGATGTCTTGAAGATGGAGCCGCTCCTCGTCGGAAGGATGAAGATAGAAGATGCCGCTTGGATGAAGACTTCTGCGGATGGAGGACCTCTTCTGCCCGATTGGATGAAGACTTCTGTCGGATGGAGGACCACTTGTGCCCGGCTTCTTGGAGGACTTCGGCCGGCTGGGTGAAGACGGCTCAAGGTAGGGTGATCTTCAGGGGGTTAGTGTTAGTTTTTTTAAGGGGGGTTTGGGTGGGTTTTAGAGTAGGGGTATGTGGGTGGTGGGTTGTAATGTTGGGGGGTTGTATTTCTTTTTTTTTATACAGGTAAAAGAGCTGATTACTTTGGGGCAATGCCCTGCAAAAGGCCCTTTTAAGGGCTATTTGTAATTTAGTATAGGGTAGGGATTTTTATTATTTTGGGGGGCTTTTTTATTTTATTAGGGGGCTTAGATTAGGTGTAATTAGTTTAAAATTCATGTATTTTTTTATTTTTCTGTAATTTAGTGTTTGTTGTTTTTTGTACTTTAGTTTATTTAATTTAATTGTAAGTAATTGTAGGTAGTTTAGGGAATTAATTTATTTATAGAATAGTGTTAGGTGTAATTGTAACTTAGGTTAGGGTGTATTTTACAGGTAAATTTGTATTTATTTTAGCTAGGTAGTTATTAAATAGTTAATAACTATTTATTTAATAACTATTGTACCTAGTTAAAATAAATACAAAGTTGCCTGTAAAATAAAAATAAATCCTAAAATAGCTACAATGTAACTATTAGTTATATTGTAGCTATCTTAGGGTTTATTTTATAGGTATTTAGTTTTAAATAGGAATAATTTAGTTAATAATAGTAATATTTATTTAGATTTATTAAAATAATATTTAAGTTAGGGGGGTGTTAGTGTTAGACTTAGGTTTAGGGGTTAATAAGTTTAATATAGGTGGCGGTGGTATAGGGGGTCAGGATAGGGGTTAATAAGTTTAATATAGATGGCGGAGGTGTAAGGGGGGCATATTAGGGGTTAATAAATATAATGTAGGTGGCAATGGGCTCCAGGAGCGGCGGTTTAGGGGTTAAACAATTTATTTAGTTGCGGCGGGGTCCGGGATCGGCAGGATAGGGGTTAATAACTTTATGTAGGTGGCGGCGGTATACGATGCGGCAGATTAGGGGTTAATAGGTATAATGTAGGTGTCGGCGGGGTCCGGGAGCGGCGGTTTAGGGGTTAATATATATATTATAGGTGTGGGGGGCTCCGGGAGCGGCGGTTTAGGGGGTATAACAGTACAGTAAAGTGTGGGTGCTTAGTGACAGGGTAGCAAGAAAGCTGCAAAGAAGCCGAAGAGCAGTGAGATGACTGTTAGTTAACAACAGTCCGCAGCTCATCGCACCGTACTTGGAGCGCGGCTTTTTGACAGCTTTCTTGATAAATTTGGTGAACGTATTCAGGTCCGCGGCAGCGATGTTAAGCGATCTTAGGCGGGCGTATTGGGACCGGCGAATGCAGCTAAGTACGGAGCTTGATCACTAGAGGCCTAAGGGGATGATTATAGTCCTTTAGCAAAAGATTTCATACAATCTATCTGCAAAAATCCCTATAGAATTTAATGGTGAATTTAGTAAACATGGATTGTGATAGACCCCTAAATCAGGTCTACCCAAATTATGGCCCATATACCACACCCAAACCTCTAAGGGTTTTGTTTGGCCCTCAGCAACACTGAACAGAAAAAAACCCATCAGTAATTTGTTACGGGAAAAAGCCATTTCTTACTTCTCAATGTTTATAAAGACATTAAATTTATTTATTTATTTTACATTTTTGTGCACAATTATAGGGACATGAAACCAAAACTTTTCATTCATTCTTCAGATAGATCATTCCTCATTTACTTTTATATATCATTTTCTTTGTTCTTTTGGTATCTTTTGTTGAAAAGCAGGAACGTGAGTTTAGGAGTTTGCACGTATCTGCAGAACTATGGCAGCCATTTTGCAGGAATGTTATCCATTTGCAAGACCACTAGATGGAAGCACTATTTGCTGCCATACAGTACTCTAGATACCTACCTAGGTATCTCTTCAACAAAGAATAACAAATTTGTAATAAAAGTAGTATATTAGTAACTTTGTAAAATTGTATGTTCTGTCTGAATCACAAAAAAATATTTTTTTGCTTTCATAAAACTTTATTCTGTCAGCATCCAGAATGAGAAAAAATACAGTACAGTCAAGGGCACTAGAGATTTGGTTGCGGAGCTAATGATGGTTTATGATTTGCAAACAATTTTGTAACAAAAATACTGGGGCTGAGAGGCGTGGCATAAAGGGGGCCCATTCATTGGACAAAATCTATTTCATATCGACTGCACAAAAGACAAGTCACAGATTACTCTTTTTAAATGACGCCCACACTGCACAATAATGTAAAAATAATTACTGCTCCTTTAATTAAGCACGTGCCGTTACATTTATTTTGTAACTTTAAAGGGTTATGAACCCCAATGTTTTCTTTTGTGATTCCGATAGAGCATGACAGTATAAACAACATTCTTTCTTCTTTCTGACGCACTATATGTGTGTTTTTATAATAATTATTTTATTAAAGGGATACTAAACATATTTTTCTTTCATGATTCAGATAGAGCATGCAATTTTAAGCAACTTTCTAATTTACTCTGTTATCATTTTTTCTTTGTTCTCATGTTATCTTGATTTGAAAAAGCAGTAATAAAGGTTAGGAGCCGGCCCATTTTTAGTTCAGCACTTGGTAGAGCTGCTGATTGGTTTGCTACATTTAGCAAATCAGCAAGTGCTACCCAGGTGCTGAACAAAAAATTATCTGCTCTAAAGCTGACAGTACTGCTTTTTCAAATCAAGATAGCATGAGAACAAAGAAAAATTGATAATAGGAGTAAACTAGAAAGGCGCTTAAAATATCATGCTCTATCTGAATCATGAAAGAAAAAAATTGTGTATAGTATCCCTTTAACAGTTACTTATAATGTTATATATGTTATAGTTTAATATGTATAATTAACTAAATAATAGTAATAATATATGTGTCCTTGTGTGTATCCATGTGAGTGTATATCAATGGGTATGTGTGCATGTGTGCTTGCATCTGTGGGAATGCTGATGCTCCATTGAGTTTCTTTTTTTATAGGGGGGCCCAAAAAAAATGTTTTTGCACCAGGGCCCTCTGTTCATCTCAGCTACTTGCAAGAATGTTATCCATTTGCAAGAACACTAGAGGGCAGCACTATTTCCTGCCTGTAGTGCTCTGGCTGCTACCTAGGTATCTCTTCAACACAGAATATAATGGCAATGGAGCAAATTTGATAATAGAAGTAAATTGGAAACTTGTTTTAAATTATATGCTCTGTCTGAATCATAAAATACATATTTTGGGTTTTATATCCCTTTAAGTTTTATTTACAGTTAATTTAAATTAATTAATAGTAACTTATTTTTTTATTTTTACTAAAAGTAGGATTATAATCTAATTTTAGGTAAGGCATATTTATTGAGAGTATAAAGTAATGTGGTCCTCAGCAAATCTCACCATTAGTGACCAATCCTCCTATTTGGGTATCTCTGCTCAAAATTATTATCCCATAAAAATGTTTGTTATGTTGATAAGAGGTAGGGCCTGGGCCTGATTATCTAAAGCTCTCCGCTCAGGTGAGATGATATAAAAACGATCCTCCAGCACTGCAAGATCTCTTTAAAAGGCAGATTTGTATTTACTTCTCCAAGGGGCGTTCCCTGCATTTCTGTATGTGAAGGGGAGACAAGCCCAGTGCAATATGGCACTGCATGACATGAGAGTTCTGCTGCATTTACTCTTTGTGCTTTGTATTTTATATGAGGATAATAATTTTACAAATTCTGATTTGCTTTCAGAGATTCTGTGTAACTTTAATACATGACATGGCAATATGTATTTTGTCTAATTAAAATAAAATGGAAAAGTGACAGGTTTAGTTTTGCAGAGAGCTTCATTATTTTTTATGGGAACGATAAGCAAAGATTCTTGAAATCATAGAATTATAGTGCATGCTTCACAGGGGCTGAACTCACTGAATTCTATAAGAAAAGGGGCAGAACCTGGAAGTCCATAGAGATGAGAGATGCCTTCCATAAAAAGTAATGAAGCTCTCTGTGATACAAAATGTAAAAGGGGATAGATAAGGTAACCTGAGAAAACCTGGGACTGGTATAAAGGCTCAGTTTGCATCAATTACAAATTAAACTGAAATGTTTTCACTGCAATTTACCATGCTTTGGTCTATAGTTTAGTATATATTCAGTTTCGGTTAGTTAAATAAGTGTATTGTGTATTTTGATCAAACATCACCTGCATACAGCTGGAGAGATAATTAAGTGAAACCAGCTTGTATAAAATACTTTTCAAAGCATTTCACAAGAATTGTGAGAGAGCTTCAGCCATACCCTGGGAACTCCCATGTTCAGCCCAGTGAATTCCCTTGCCCCTCCCACTTTCTAGAGCTGTCAGTTTTAATATACAATATAGCAAATACTAAGTGCAATGCAATTTGTAAAAAAAATACACAGAAATATACAAAGTATGATACTAATTTTTTAAAGTGACAAAAAGACTTTAAAAACATAATTAGAATTGTAAAATTGTTACTGTAGCTAAATCAAACACTAAAAGTATTAAAATATAAAATAGAAAGTGCAAAACTTTCATGTAATAATACTGAAATGACCCAAACTGAAGTGAAAAGTAATATAAAATACAAAGCACAAAGTGTAAGTGTAACAGAACTGTAATGTCATGTAGTGCTATATTGCACGGTGCTTGTCTCTCCATCACATACAGAGATGCAGAGAACACCCTTAGAGAACTATAGCAAATTTGTGGTGCAATCCGATATATAGCACAGGCTTTGGCGCAAGCGTGGAAACCCACGCCACCCGTAATTTCACTTCGCACATCGGGCGATTACATATATTTCGCCGGCATTTCTTAAGTGCCGTATGTCGGATAACTAGCCATGTCAGAAATTAGCGTAATTTCTGGAGTCGCAGTGACTTACGGCACTTTAGAAACTGCCAGCGCCTAAGGAAACTAACTAAAAGTTTAAATCTCCGTAACTGTCTAACACGCTCCCAAATAAGCCTGACATGTATACCCCTATATCCGCAATACCCCTCTCACTCCTAATAATAAATGTATTAACCCCTAGACTGACAACCCCCCACAATGCCTAATTATTAACCCCTAAACCGCCATAGCCCACACTCAATAAACCTTTGCTAGTATTAACCCCTAAACGCCATAGCCCACATAGCATATTAATATATTAATATATTATTAATTTAATATGCATAATAAATATATTTATATTTATTAGGGGGCTTAGATTAGGTGTAATTAGTTTAAACTTCTAGTATATTTTTTTTATTTTCTGTAATTTAGTGTTTTTTTTGTACTATAGTTTATTTGATTTAATTGTATTTAATTTTAGGTAATTGTAGGTAATTTATTTAATTAATTTAATGATAGTGTAGTGTTAGGTGTAATTGTAACTTAGGTTAGGTATTATTTTACAGGTAAATTTGTAATTATTTTAACTAGGTAGCTTTTAAATAGTTTAACTTCATAGCTATTAGTACTAGTTAAAATAAATACAAAGTTGCCTGTAAATAAAAATAAATCCTAAAATAGCTACAATGTAATTATTAATTATATTGTAGCTATCATAGGCTAGATTTAGAGTTTGGCGGTAGCCGTGAAAACCAGCGTTAGAGGCTCTAACGTGGTTTTAGGCTACCGCCGGTATTTAGAGTCACTCAAAAAAGGGTCTAACGCTCACTTTTCAGCGCGATTTTCCATACCGCAGATCCCTTACGTAAATTACGTATCCTATCTTTTCAATGGGAT